>NC_138768.1:226674965-227014938 GCF_965119305.1 Pelophylax lessonae
AAAGATGCCAGGACACTTGTTATCTCCCCCTGAGCTGTGTAAATTATGGAGTAACTTCCCTACAGAGAAGAAAATGTCAAAGTGATCAGACCAAAATGAAAATCAGATAACACATTTCAACACTACTTCACTGAGCAAGAATCAGAATTTACTATGTATTAGAGTTGTGGGCCAGATCAAAACAGAACTATGTGTTTTAGGTTATCGAAAAAGGAAATATGCATACAAATGTAAATTTTATGAAATTTAAACACATAAATGTAATTTACTACTCCATTAACCACTTTACCTCCGCTCACATGGAGGCTACTGTGGCAAAGTGCCGCGATCCCGTCCAGCGACGTAGACCTACGTCGCTGGACTCCGCCCCTTGTGGGCGGCGCTCGCGCGCCGCCGGAGGCTCGCTCCCGCTGTGTTCATTCACAGCGGGAGTCGGGCCAGCGGAGGAGCAGCGGCGATTGCCGCTGCTCTGCCCCGATCGTCGGGGATCGAGTCTGGAGATCCGCCCGCTGTGTGTAAACACAGCGGGCGGATCTCCATAGTGACACGGACTGACAGATCGGAGTGTTCAGCATAGCTGGACATCCGATCTGTCCTTCTGTCACACAGTCACCCCCCCCCCCACACGTCAGTAAGCACCAGGTATACATTAACCCCTCCCTCTCCAATAAAATTAACCCCTTCCCTGCCAGTGTCATTTTTACAGTAACAGTGCATATATATAGCACTGATTACTGTAGAAATGTCACTGGTACCCCCAAAAGTGTCAAAAATGTCAGTCAAGGGTCCGATCTGTCCGCCGCAATGTCGCAGTCCCGCAAAAAAAAAAAAAAAAAAAAATCGCAGATCACCGCCATTACGCGTTAAAAAAAAAAAACACCAAAAATGACAGAAATCTTTCCCTTAGTTAGTAAACGCAATAACTTTTGCGCAAACCAATCAAAATACGCTTATTGCGATTTTTTTTACTAAACATAGGTAGCAGAAAACAAATTGGCCAAAAATGTAAAAAAAATTTGATTTTTACATTTTTTTTGGGGGGAATTTCATATAAAAAAAATGTGAAAAATATTGTTATTTTTTCAAAATAAACGCTCTTTTTTTGTTTATAGCGCAAAAAGTAAAAATCGCACAGGTGATCAAATACCACCAAAAGAAAGCTCTGTTTGTGGGAAAAAAAGGACGTAAATTTCGTTTGGGTACGGCGTCGCACGACCGCGCAATTGTCAGTTAAAGTCGCACAGCGCCGAATCGCAAAAAGTGGCCTGGACGGAAGACAGCAAAATCCTCCGGTGGTAAAGTGGTTAAAAGGTGCAGAGGTTCAATTAATATTGCATGCTCGAATATCTAAAAAAAAAAACTTTAATATGGTTTTAGAGTGGAAATAAAGTGTTACTAAACCCACAACAGTAAAATCAGTGTTTATGCAGTAAAGCAGGCTTGTCATACTTACTGTGGAACCTAAGGGGTTAATCCTCTTCATTGTACACTGCTCAAAAAAAATTAAAGGAACGCTTTTTATTCAGAGCATAGCAAGTCAATTAAACTCCCGGGGTATTGATCTGGTCAGGTGATTAGCAAAGGGGGTTGTTAATCAGTTTCAGCTGGTTTGGTGTTCATTTAATTTACAGGTGCACTAGATGGGCAACAATGAGACAACATGGTTTTACAGGTGACATTTCTTTTACTACTCATCTTTTCTGACTGTTTTTCACTAGTTTTGCATTTGGCTAGGGCAAGTGTCACCACTGGTAGCATGAGGTAATACCTGGACCCTATAGAGGTTGCACAGGCAGTCAAACTCCTCTAGGATGGCATATCAATATGTGCCATTGCCATAATGTTTCCTGTATCTCCCAGCACAGTCTCAAGAGCATGGAGGAGATTCCAGGAGATAGGCAGTTACTCTAGAGCTAGACAGGGCCATAGAAGGTCCATAACCCATTAGCAGGACCGGTATCTGCTCCTTTGGGCAAGGAGGAACAGAATGAGCACTGCCAGAGCCCTACAAAATTACCTCCAGCAGGCCACTAGTGTGAATGTCTCTGACAAAACAATCAGAAACAGACTTTATGAGGGTGACATAAGGGCCCGACGTCCTCTAATGGGTCCTGTGCTCACTGCCCAATTGGCATTTGCCATTGAACACCAGAATTGGTAGGTCCGCCACTGGCAACCTGTGCTTTTCACAGAGGAGATCAGATTCACCCTGAGCACATGTGACAGACGCGAAAGGGTCTGGAGAAGCCATGGAGAACGTTATGCTGCCTATAACATTGTTCAACATGACCGGTTTGGTGGTGGATCAGTGATGGTCTGGGGAGGCAAATCCATGGAGAGTTGCACAGACCTCTACAGGCTAGATAATGGCACCCTGTCTGCCTTTGAGACATTATGTTTTAGTCCATCTGACACCGCCAGGTTGCACCTCTGTCTGTTCAGGAGCTCAGTGATACTCTGGTCCAGATCTGGGAGAAAATACCCCAGGACACCATCCGTCATCTCATTAGGAGCATGCCCGGACATTGTCAGGCATGCATACAAGCATTTGGGGGCAATATAAACTACGGAGTACCATTTTGAGTTGCTGCAATGAAATTTCAGCACAATGGACTAGCCTGCTGCATCACTTTTTCACTGATTTTCGGGGTGTCTTTGAATTCAGCCCTCTGTAGGTTAATAATTTTCATTTTCATCAAAGGATGTGACATCCTTTCCTTCCTAACACATTACCCAGTTCATATCAGTATATTTTCCCCATTGAGATCGGATATGTTCCTTTAATTTTTTGGAGCAGTGTATATAAAGGCTGTGTGATCCGGTCTCTCTGATCCTCCTTCTTTAAATGACTCCAAACCACCTCGATAGAACAGAGCCTAAGGAGTCAGGCTGCACACGCTCAGTTTGGTGTGTATTGCTAGAGAGTTTTTCTTTTTTCTTGGGAGAGTGCATGTGATCAGAAAAGGGCCAATCAGCACTGTCCAGACAGAGGATCAGGGGAGAATGAAAACTCCTCCTACAAGCTTTACTAGAAACTGATACAAGTCACAAGACTGCTATTTACTGATGATGAGAAAAAGGTATTTAGCAGTTTATATTTACTAAAATAATTGCATTTCCATGTTCTGTGTACTGTGGGAGACCAGATCTAGTAAATGCAGATTATGGGTTTAGTAACACTTTAAATTCTCTCAGTCAACATTAAACTATTTTAATCCTTTTGCTGCTAACATTAGCAAATAGATAGGAAGGTATATTATATTTGTTGGTTTTACTTTTTTTTTTTTTACAGTCCTTTCTGGTTTCTGGCCTAAGCCAAAATTAGATCATATATCCCAGGAGTCTTCATGGGCATTTTCTTTTCTTTCATTTGGAGGAGGGGCTCTCAGCTAAGCAAGTCCTCTTGCATGCATGCCTAAACTAAATGCAGAGAGATTCCAGGAAGTAAATTCTACATGAATCATCTGCCCTTACTCAAGATGGCCACAGCTAAAAATACTAGGTGGATGGGTGTTGGGGGAGGGAGATTCAAAGTGATTTCTCAACAAATAATACATAGAGACATAGATGGATGGGTAATTTTGTTCTGAATATTTAAGATGAATTAAATAGCTTTTCAGTTTGTGTTGCTCAAGTATTAAGTTCTGCTTTAAGGATGGAAACCAGGGACAACCTTAGGAACGAATGACTGACAAGGGCAAAGCACCACTTTATCTCGGTGAATCATCAACTAAGGTGAATGACAAGACAAAGCTGCCAGCTCTGACACCCTGCGTGCAGAAGTAATCACCACCAAGAAGGCTACCTTCTGGGACAATGTAAGCAGAGGAATCTCGCAAATATTTTTGAAAGGCTGAAAGGCTGTTTCTGAAGAACCGACAACACCAAATTGAGATCCCACGGGGGTAACGGATACCGCACAGGGGGAGCCAAGTGGCGAACGCCCTGAACAAAGGTGCGAACCAATGAATGCGTACAATGAATGCGTAGCCAAAGGACATTGAAAGAAAAAATCGCCAGGTTATTGATGGTACCAAAGGCCAGGCACTGTTCCACACCTCTTTAGAGGAATGCCAAAATTCGAGCCACCGAAAAGGAACAGGGAGAAACCCTCACGCCACGCAATGTACGACTTCCAAACACGATGGCAAATCTCCCTAGAGGTAGATTTTCTGGCTTTTAACAGCGTGGGGATCACAGAGTCAGACAACCACCTATCCTCCAGCACCTGGCTTTCAAAAGCCAAGCCGTTAAACCAGGGACTGTAAAGCAGGATGGAAGATCAGCCCTTGAGCCAATAGGTCTTCTTTGAGAGGGAGTCACCAAGGGACATTGGCGACCAGCCATACTAGATCTGCTTACCAAGACTAGCGAGGCCAGTCTGGGGCCACTAAGATGACCAGAATTACTTCTGCCTCGATCCTTCGCAGAAGTCTTGGCAGAGGTTTTAGAGGGGGAAAGAGGTATACAAGATGGTACTGGCCCCAAGGAGCCACCAGTGCATTTGTGGCAACGACCAGAGGATCCAGAGACCTTGCCACGAATTTCTGCACTTTCCTGTTGAGACAAGAGGCCAACAGGTTCATCTCAGGCGACATAGCTGATGAAACCTCTCCGGATGAAGTGACCATTCTCCCTGGTCCAACGTCTGTCGACTGCACAGCAGAGAGGACTGGAACAAAACATTCCGCCCATCTTAGAATACCGGCTACTTCCCGAGCCACAAGGACACTATTTGTGCCCCCTTGGTGATTGACATATGCCACGGCCATGGCATTGTCCGATTGAATCCGTGCCAGACACCCCTGAAGACGAACTGTAAAATGGGTCAGACAGTCTGTTTGCCAGAAGTTCCAGTACATTGATCAGTAAAGTCTGGGACTCCTCCAGAGTCCAAACCCCCTGAGCACAATTCATGCCCAAGACACCTCCCCACCCAGAAAGGTTGGCATCTGTAGTGACCACTGTCCAGTACAGGGGGAGAATGGATTTTCCCTGTCGAAGAACCGAAGAGTGAAGCCACCAAATCAGGAACGCCCTTGTACCTGGGCTCAGCAGAATCAGATTGTCTAGAGACTGTGGATTCTTGTCCCACTTGGCAAGAATCTCTCTCTGCAGAGGTTTCTTGTGGAACTGTGCAAACGAAACCGCTTAGAAGGTAGGACACCAACAGGCCCAGCACCCGCATGCCAGTCCTGAGAGATGACAAACTGCTGGAAAACGAAAGTCGAATGGCATCCTGCAGCTTCTGGAGCTTGTCCAGCAGAAGAAACACCATGGCTGAAGCAGAGTCCAGAGTCAAACCCAGATAGTCCAACTTGGTGGGCGGAATCAGAACAGACTTTTGAAAATTCAATGTCCAACCGAACTCCTGCAGAGTCCGTACGGTGATGTCCAGGTTGCCCTTTAGAGCAGTCACAGACTCTGCTCGCAGAAGAAGATTGTCCAGGTACCCCAGTACTACAATCCCCCACTATTGCAATAATAACACCAGGGCTAACACTTTCGCAAATACCCGAGGAGCTGAGGCGAGACCAAAGGGTAACGCTACAAATTGATAATGCTCCTCACCCACAGCAAAGCGGAGGAAGCGCTAATGCCCGACATAGAGGCCAGAAGATCCCCTTGATGAAGGGATGCCACTACTGTACGAATGGACTATCCATTTGTGGCTTGAGGTCCAGGATTGGATGAACTTTGCATTCCTTCCTGGGAACTATAAACTGGTTAAAATAAAAACCGTGAAAACGTTCTGAGTTTGGAACCGGTACAACCACCCTTTGCAGTAGCAAATCTTGTACCGCCCTGAAGAGACCACAGAAGAGGTCTGGGGACAAACGCAGGTTAGAAGGAAAAAACCTCTGAAGTATAAGACCGAAATTCGATCTTGGAGCCAGACCGAATCAGCTCGTGGACCCAACGGTTTTGAATCAGGCAAAAAAAGCAAAGACGTCCCCCCACTCCAGATACGAGTGAGGGTGCCCCTTCAGGCAGAAGAGTGCTTATCTGCAGGTCTGGAAGGACCTACTCTTGGCTTACCTTTCCAGGACCTCTTGGAACCTCCCGAAACAGTCCTAACAGATTTGGATCCTTTGTCTTGAGACCTGGGGAATGAAAAAGCCTCTTATGAGCCAAGGAAACAGGACCACGTCTGCGACGAGACTCCTTGTCCCTGGAAGCCTGTGGGAGAAGAGCACTCTTCCCTCCGGTCTTCCCTGGATGAAATCATTAAGGGACTTACAGAACAGGCGATCCCCCACAAAGGGGAAATCCGATAAGGCCTTCTTGGAAGCCTGGTCTGTAGAACAGCATTTCAGCCATATCACGCGTCGAAGGACCATTGTTGCCACAGACAGCCTAGAAACAAGGAGAGCCGCATCCAGAGAGGGCAGCACAAATAAACTGTAACCCCTGGACCAACTGGTCCGCCAGCCCCGCAAAGGCAGGGGGAAGCTGTTCCCCCTCCAGATCCTGGCGCAAAAGCTAAGCCCACTCCATCAAGGTCTGGGACACCAAGACAATGGCAAACACCAGCCTAAAGAACTGAACCGGCCATAGCAAACGTGCCAGGAAAAGGTCTCTGCTTTGCTATCAAACGGGTCCTTAAAAGCTGCAGACTCCTGCACCGGAATTAGAGTGGATTTGTTTAGCCTGGAAACCTGAGAATCCACCACAGGTGGGACTGTCCACTTTAACAGGGACTCGTCAAAGGGGTACCGTCTAGCGAAAGGCTTAGGTACCGCCATATTGCGTTTAGGGCAAGCCCACTGACTCGCAACAATTTTGTCAAAATAGGCGGGAAAAAGTAAAACCTTTGCCACTTTTGAGAAAATTCGGGTACCGAAGTTGACCGGCGCCTCCGACGCAGCCGCATCCTCCATTTTTAAAGTTTCCCACACTGATACAATCAATGCATCCACCAGCGCTTACTCATGCGCGGCTGTAGTAGACCAGGAATCATCCTGCCGATCAGAGCACTCGGGGTGAGAGGACGCAGACCCAGCAGGGTGACTCACTTCCGCAGTGGCCAGATCAGTCTCAGAATCTGATTAGATGCTTTTTGCTGGTCCGTTTTTTGCAGGATCATATCAACCTTGGACACCAAGGACACCAGAGCCATTGCAGACAGGGTGGACTGGGACCCAGAAGGGCCGCCGTCTCTGCAAAGGGGATCAGGTGGTTTAATTTGCTCCAGGGACTCCATGGTTAACTAGGGAACCACACAGGCAAAGTGAGAAAAAAAACACTGTTAAGTGAAACACAGCCCCACAGGTCCCAGCAACAGAAGCCGCTGCTATAGCAGAGAGATTAGGTGAAAAAATATCCTATAGCTTTTTTTTTTTTTTTTTTTTTTTTTAATTCATTTAAAAAGAAAATAGAAGGATTTACAACTGTTTGATAATCGGACAAGCTTAAAAGATACCAACACATAAGCACATATAAATGTCTACTGATTTACAATCTGAGTATGCAATGTCCATAGTGATTCAGCAAACTGTCAGGTCAAATGTCCATAGACATACATTAGCTCAGTGCTATAACTCCAGTTGGGTAGGTAAGGAAAAGCTATGACCTATGTTAAAACTGTTCTCTTTCTTTTGGGAGGGTAGGGGGAACAGATTGTAAAGATGGGAAAGGGGGGGGGGGCAATAAAGAAAGAACTAAAAGACAATATATGGGATAGTCACGTGAGAGTCACGTGAGGGGCACATCGGTGGTGTCTCCAATGCAATCCATCTGTCTAGGTATTGGTATGCAGGAGTTATGAGACTGTATGGTTGTGATTTTCTGGTTGACTCCGGGTTGCAGTATCCTTGAAAAAGGTCAAGGGCATCCAAGTGCAGAAGTATTTTTTTTCTTGATTTCTCAAAGCCAATCCTGATATTCTGATGCATCACTGTGTCTTAGCTCTTTTTTTTCCCTACATTACTGGTAAACATGCTATAGCTGCAGTTAGAAGATGTTTGAGTGTTAGAGAAGGGGCTTTTTGTAATTCTTTAATGGTAAAGATGTATAGTAAATTAGGTAGTTTGATGTTTTGTCCACAAGGGAAACCCCTATCTAGGTTTCAGTAGTGGTTTTTATTGTATTCCACAACTTCTGCAGTTTGGGACAGTCCCAGGATATTTGAAGGAATGCGCCCTCTGCTCACAGCAGTGCCAGCTTAGTTGGTAGACCTGAGGGTATAGCCAATGTAGCCTCGATGGCGTTCTATTCCAATATGTCAAAAATTTGTATCCACTCCCTTGATATTTGTGAAAAGAATGAAAGGACATTTCTCAGTGGAAGAGTAGAATGGAAGATGTGGGTCCACTCCTTATTAGGAACTTTTTCATAGAAGACCCAAAACTATTAACCCCCACAGCACTGGAAGTCCAGACAGGAGAAGAGGAAGGGGCCTTGTGGTGAAGATTTCTCCAAGATCCACCTGCCTGCACGATGTGGAACATCCTTCATTTACAGGTAAGTTTTCTCACTAAATCTATAGAGAATGTTCTTTGGCTTTAAGAAGTAGCAGTTTTAATAAGCAGCATACAGCTGCACCTTGCAAGTTATGACACAAAATTAGAGTACTGTGTAATCATGTGAGAAGGATTGCTATTGCATGCAACTACAAGCTCCTGGTGTAGCTTTTTTCATAGGAAGTCACGTTTTCCATCTGTCTACCAATTAGTTACTACTACTCCTAATGATTAATCACTAGCAATTTTGGTGCTTCGATTTAGCGGCTTAAAATCTCCTGTGTACCTCCAGTCTAATGATGAGACATTTTATCACTTAACTTACGTTTCTTAAACTTAAGATTTCACATCTAAACCCTTCATCTCCCCTACTGAATAAGAACTGAATGGAACAGATGTCAGTGTCTCAACATCTGTGCCTGTTCAGTTTGTGCCTACTCTTACACAGCGGAGAGATGATGGCACTAGGGGCAGTCAGTTTACATCGGGCTATCTCCAATCCATAACGTTTAGGTCTGGAAAAACAGAAAAGGACCCATTCCAGATTCAGAAGTAAAATGGCGTAAATGGACATGCACCTTTCAATGGACCTTGCAATCAGGTCAACCCGAAAAAACAGCCAGGCGGCCCTAATATGAATGTCATAGCTGGTTAAAATTTAGTAATAATTGATATATTAGCAGAGCAGAAAGCAATGAAAGACAGAAATTATGATAAAGAAAAAAAAAAGAAAAAAAAAAAAAGGAGTACTAGCCATGAAATATTCATGTAGCAGTTTTCCTAATCCAAAAGCTAACTCTAGTTCTTTACCATGTATAATGCTATCATGTCAATACATGAAGAGAAATATAAATATGAATTGTTAGGTTTCTGGGCGGCAGCAAGGGCACTGTGTACCACATATGGTAGACATGCCCAAGAACACATTGATTCTCAATTCGGATTTTTAATCTCATCTACTAAGTAACAGGGGGGTCAATATTGTAAAAATTGCTTAGATAGCATTGTTTAAACGGTCTTTCGGACAAGATACCCAAATACTTATGCACCCTCATTCTTATTATCCTCTTAGCCGCAAAAATGACGATATCCTGGGTGTGGAAATCATGAATGTTAGACTGTGTTGTCACTAAAAACATATATCATGGATCATGCTCCATGAAAAATGGGTAAGCAGAAATTTACCAATTTTCTGAACAATTTTCTTGTTCTTTCTGGGTAATGTAGTCCTACATAGACTCGTTTGTATTTATATGGCTCTCCTAAACCCATTAGTTAGCTGGAAAAAGGAGTGCCCAAGCCCATAATTGACATTGGGCATGTTCTGAAAAACGTCACGCATCCCCGCCCCCCCCCCCCCTCCTCCAGGTTACATCATCTTGCTGGCACTCTGTCAGATTGTTTACTTCTGCTGCAAATTTGGATGAGAGTGGCCGGCTTCCTCTCTCCTTGCAGCAGTAGAAATGGTTTGGCAGGTTATCCAGTGGATGTTTCCCATGTAGATGACCCTGTATCTTTTATTTATGCGAGTGGTCAATTTGGATTTTGTTTAATAAATGTTTTATAAATACCTCACCTAGAGGCGCTTTTCTCCTTTCTCTTAAAAATTGTTAAGCATCCTGAGGGACAAGCAAGCTAAAATTTAATAGGTTGGGGTCTTCCTTGGCTTAAATATTCAGTAGCCCACATAGCGATGGAGTGTGGGTGGGTACGGGTCAACGGGAGTGATGCCAGACACTTCTCTTTCCTTCACTTTCTTTCATGAGATCGATTGCTATTGCATGCAACTACTTTTTACTCGATGTCTCCGCTGACATCCGCTGCCCCATAGGGGTGCATGGAGCATCCGATCAGGTCCGCCTAAAAAACTGACAGGCGGATCTAATCGGATCGCACATGTGAAAAGGACCATTAGAGTTAACAGAATGGTATAAAACCAGTGATTGCCAGCTCTTGAGAAAGTCTGTTTAAACAAAACATGTTGAGTATATGTACAGTATGTGATGAAATCACATTGGGCAAGTGAAATGTGGAAATGTTCAGGAGATTGCGCAGTGGAAAGAGGCACCAGACAAAACTCTGAACTTGTGTGCACCACACAATAGGAGTTTTATTAATGTTTTCATACATTTTCAATAAAGAGGTAGTTTTACACAATGGAGAAGTGTTTTAGGTTTGTGACGTTATATGGCATTGGTATTGGAAGAACAAATACCCCCAATCCTCAAATTAGGAAACTGACAGTAAGACCAATATTGAGCTGGCGTACAGACATATGCCACTACTCAGAGCGGGCCATGCCTGTGCTGGGATCTGTTATGTATGTGACAGCTTCCAGCACAGAGCGGTTTCACTGGCCCTTTTCAGCTGTTGGCCAGGAAGTGTGGGGGCCTTAGAAACCACTAAAACCATAGTTTCAGGTTCTTTTTTTTTTATACATATTTAATCTTGTTTCTTTAAGTTTTCAACGTAAGAAAGTACAAAAAGAACACTGTACATGATAGACCATAAAGACATAAGTAGGTCAATATAAAAAGTTAACAGAGACCTACCAACGCATGTTAATAGTGTACAATTAGGTAACTGACAACAGCAGTTGTCACACATGACCAGATCCCGGAGGTATTTTCACTCTGAAATAGGGCTGCAACTAACAATTATATTCATAATTGATTAGTTGTCTGATTATTGATTCGATTAATGGGATAAAAATAAAAAATAAAAAACTCAAAAGTGTGGCGTTAAATTTAGTTAAGTAAAGTTTAAAAAAAAAAAAAAAAAAAAAACACAATTTATTTGTGAATATCTCTATGCAGTATAAATGCAAATAACCAGCTAAATAATTAGAAAAAGATATACCTGTGCTTAAATCCCAATAGCTTTTACACGTATTCAAACTATCAGGTGCTAAAGGAGTGTGACCACATATTAACAATACAAATTCTGGAAGGACCCTCTGCACACGGCTTTACAACCTTTCCAGCAAACTATGCAATGAAAAATAGGAATATTTAGTTCACATATATTGCAATACATGTTTGAGCTGACCAACTGCGTCAAAGTAATACCTCTTATGGCCAGTCCTACACTGCTTTGCCACTGCAAATGGTACGATGGACACCATGCCAACCGGGGGCATAGAGACACAAGGTTAGGGAGAGCTACTAGGTTCAGGTCTGGTCACTGACCTGCATTACAACAGAGAAAAGATATTCCTGTACTCAGATCCCAATAGCTTGTACATGCATTTAAACTATCAGGTGCTAAAGGCGTGTGACCACATATTACCACAAAAAAATTCTGGATGGAATATATGTGGACTAAATATCCCTTTTTTTATTGCATAGTTTGCTGGAAAGGGTGTAGCAGTGTGCAGGGGATTTCTTTCAGAATTTGTAGCTATGTGGTGGGGGAACACAATATCTAATCTATTCTAATAACAGACGGAATATTAGATAGATAGAGTATCTCATGGTCTTGGACAAGGTGCTGCAGCTCAGTTTCGGGGTCTTGGAAACCTTCTTATAGCCTAGGCCACCTTTATGTAGAGCAACAATTCTTTTTTTCAGATCCTCAGAGAGTTCTTTGCCATGAGGTGCCATATTGAACTTCCAGTGACCAGTATGAGAGAGTGAGAGCGATAACACCAAATTTAAACACACCTGCTCACCATTCACACCGGAGACCTTGTAACACTAATGAGTCATATGACACCAGGGAAGGAAAATAGATAATAGGGCCTCAGTTTGGACATTTTCACTTAGGGGTGTACGTGTACTCACTTTTATTGCCAGCGGTTTAGACAATAATGACTGTGTGTTGAGTTATTTTGAGGGGACAGCAAATTTACACTGTTATAAAAGCTGTACACGTACTACTACTTTACATTGTAGCAAAGTGTCATTCCTTCAGTGTGGTCACATGAAAAGATATAACAAAATATTTACAAAAATGTGATGGGTGTACTCACTTTTCTGAGATACTGTATGTGTATATATAAATGAAGTCGCAAGCCACAAAGAATTTAGAGAGGTCCAAATTGCACTGATCTGCAGGTTTGAAATCAGGCTGAAGTAGCGCAATTTCAAAGCCACAGAAAACCGGTTCTTCATAATTGTAAAGAAACGATGATAATTTTTCATTAGTCAAAAAAAAAAAAAAAAACTGTCATGACAATAAAAATAAGTATCGGTAATGGATATCGGGGAGTACTTGAGACAAGCACTCATACTTCCTGTTCTGGGGTGCCCTGTCGCCACTTCTTGCTCCTCCTGTATTAAGAGTGCCCCTATAGCAAGCAGCAAAGTATAATATAGAGTTCCCCTATAGCAAGGTATGGGACTACATGTCCCATGAGGCATTGCTCCTCACACATTCACAAGCTTACTGACATATATGGAGGATGTACTGAGCTGTATGTGTGCTGCACTGTGTATACTGACATGTATAGAGGGTGTACTGAGCTGTATTTGTGCTGCACTATCATGTATGGAGGGTGTACTGAGCTGTATGTGTGCTGCACTGTGTATACTGACATGTATGGAGGGTAGGAATGGGCTCGGGCGTGTTCAGGATCCTGCCAACACAGAGACAGGCAGTGAGACAGATCCCGATCTGCAGCTGCACAGATTGGGAAATGTCTCACTGCCTGTGATTGGCTGTCTGCAGTGTCGGCTTCCTGGTGGGATCGGGCAGGTGGGATCCCAAACACGCCCAAACCCATCTCTAATGGAGGGTTACTGAGCAGCATGTGTGCTGCACTGTGTATACTGACATGTATGGAGGGTGTACTGAGCTGTAGGTGTGCTGCACTATGTATACAGACCTTTGTAGAGGGTGTAGTGAGCTGTATGTGTGCCGCACTTTGTATACTGACATGTATTGGGGGGGGGGGGGGGGTACTGAGCTGTATGTGTTTTGCACTCTGTATACTGACATATATGGGGCATAAACTAAGCTGTATGTTTGCTCCGAGTGTATACCGACATGTATGGAGGGTGTGCTGAGCTGTATGTGTGCTGCGCTGTGTATACTGACATGTGTAGGGGATAAACTGTGCTGTATGTGTGCTCCGAGTGTATACTGACATGTATGGATGGTGTGCAGACCTGTATGTGTGCTGCACTGTATTTCCTGATATGTAAACAAATAATGCATTCTGTATGCAGGCCAACTAATCGGCTAACCAACGAATCGATTATGAAAATAGTCATAATCGATTAGTTGTCGATTAATCGATTTGTTGTTTTAGCCCTATTCTGCAACCTTAGTGGAGATAAAAGGCACAAAACTGGAAGAGTAACGAAAATGGTTCCAAACAGACCAGGTAAGGCAGTGGGCCTGAGATTTAGCCTGCTCACAAGCAAGCATAATTTTCCATATATTCAATATAGTTCACTTCACAAGCCCAGGCAACGAGTGACGGGGGCTCAGGCTGGAGTCAGCTTCTGGCAATAACAGAGTGAGCTGCTGTCAAAAAGTGTCTGAATAAACTTTTCGTAATTTGTTTGTAGGATCATCACAGCAAGGAGAGTACCACAATTTGAGGTTGATTAGGGTATTTGTCTCCCACCCAAGAGGCACTAAGCGCCCGAGTAGAAATGTACCTTAGAGGAAAAGAAGGAACCTGACCCCTAATAGAACAGGCCTGCACCACCGTCTGTCTGATCCATTTGGAAAATTGTCGCGGCAGACGCGGCCAACCCTTTTCAGGGTCCATCCGTAAGAACAAAAAGGTGAGTCTGATTTCCAAAACGACTCGATAGCCACCAGGTACATCCTGATTGTCCAGACCATATCCAGAGAATGCCAGGCAATCTCCTAAGGATGTTTAGGCTTGGGACACAGGGAAGACAAGACTGTGTCTTCATGCAGATGGAAGCCAAAAAAAACCTTAGATAGGAAAGACTGACAGGGGCGAAGCACCACTTTATCTCTGTGAATATCTAGTCCGTCACACAGTCCAACGGTGTATTGTAGTTCTCACAGAAACAGAAAATAACAAAAGAGGAAAAAAATCAGTTTAAAATAGAAAAAAAATGCTAGGACCAGAGAAATCCCAGCAAGGAACTAGATCCTTACTCCTGACTAGGCAGAAAAAAAAACTGAATGCCTATAGCAGGAAGTGGGAGTATACCCTCTGGGACTGCCCCATAGGCGTGGTAAAGCTTATTCCTGCCTAGTGTCCTACTCCTGTAGTGGGCAGCATAACCCAATGGTTAAGAAGATTCTGGAGCGGTGTCCATCAATGAACGAAAGAGAAATTACAGTTTCTACGACAATGGTAGTACTCTGTCCCAGTCCATTTCATCTGCCGATATATTCAAATCCCGCTCCCACTTGAAAAGAAATGAAGGCGAGTTCGGATTAGATTCTAGCAGCAACATTTTGTATATCAGAGAGCGAACAATCAGGCCTGGTGTCTTTGTTGTGATTTTTGAAGAGGATTAACTATTTTACAGTACATGCAGCTAGAGAAGTCAGTGATGGCTTGTTTTAAACGTCTTTCAAAGCTAGTTAAGAATATGTAAATACTATGTTCATAGTTTGGGTACAAGCAGTCTTTAAAGATCTACTATCTTTATAGAGCTCATTCTAAAGACGGAATATCTTTCTAATGGGAGTGCACAGGTGGAAAGATACACCAAAGTGCATTATGCATAGCACGGAAATCGAGATACGAAAAACACTGGGACTGTTTTTGAAACGAAGGGTGTTTTTTTTTCCCCTCACATGGTGCTTGTAGAATACTACCAAATTGAGGTTTGTTATTTGACTATATATTCTAGATTGTAAGCTCTAACGAGCAGGGCCCTCTAAATCCTCCTGTATTGAATTGTATTGTAACTGAATTGTCTTCCCTCATATTGTAAAGCGCTGCGCAAACTGACGGCGCTATATAAATCCTGTATAATAATATATATGACACTGTTTATTTATAGATTCCAGATTTTTTATCTTGGATCTAGCTTTAAGGGGGTGGCTGCGCTATTTTGTGGATTAGACGATTTATGACATACGCCTGTTCATGAACAGTCTAGGACTAACGTTTCACAGATATTTAAATCATGTAAGAAGAAAAAAAAAAAAAAAAAAAAAAAAACTTACCCCCAGAACCACATTGGTACAGATCTGTGTACTACTGTTATAGGATGGTGTCTGGTCACTAAAATTTCCTCTAACAAGAGTGCCATCAATAGACTGCATTGTAACAACCTGCACAGTCACATTAATCTGCAGTGAAAAATAACAATGAGGACATAAATGATTATTCCGGAGTACAAGCACAGTATTATTTGATATACTGGTAATTTAGGTAATAAAAAAAGCCGATTCTTTAATAAAAAAAATTATCTGCCTAGATAATTGCCATCAACTGCATTATGTTTTTTAAAGTGTCAACATTTAAACACATTTTTTTTTCTTGTTCATCAAAAATTATATTTATTTTTGCTTTTATTTATTTTTTATACAAGTTTAAATTTGACTAAGAGCACTACAATCAAGATATGCAGTATATGATATAGCACTTACCCCACTTTGTGAATTTGGTACCTGTTAAAAAAAAAAAAAGTCAAGTATCAAATGTTGCAAGGCACCCAAACCAACAGGTTTCCACTTCAAAAATACATATAACATTTTTACCACTTACAGGTAAAATCTGAATGCCTGTATAAGTTCTCAGGGTCAGGACAGGGACTGAACAATTCTCTAGCTGTACATCTTGAGTGCATGTAGAATTCTGTCTCACCAAAAAGCCTATTAAACAAAAATAATTTATTGATGGTTATAAAAAATAAAAAAATAAAAACAGCACAAAGGAACTTGTGATTCATTTTCTGACTACTTAATCCAGAGAAGGCCAATACAGTACTTTTCTGCCTCGCTACAATAATTTTCAATCGGTTTTTAAAAAGGAACACAAGGAATTGACACTCCCTGTTTATGTTGTGGATTCTGGCACGCGGTTTCCTAAAAGGGCTATTTCACACTGCCGGGACAGAATAGGAGTCTATGAAACAGAGTACACTGCGCTGCCCCTGTGCACGCTTCACACTTTACGATTTGGTATTGTGAGCAGAATTGCTAAAATTCTGCCTGGGATTCCATGTTGCGTGGCTATCAGCACAAGACGCGGTGTAAGTTTGGTACCATTAACCTTCAATGGCACCAGAAATGTGATGCAATTGTTGCATGACATGACTATGCTGCAATCACGGCAAACCATGCCTATTAAGGCCCCGTTCACATTATCTGCCCTGTCCATCAGTCCTTCTGCCCTACTGCTGCTCTCCTCCCTTGTAAAATGACAGTTGGGAGTTGCCGTGCAAATCCAGTAGCTGTTGACGTATCTGCTGTCATAAAACTGACTCAAGTGTTAAACACTGTTCAGAAGGGAGATAGAGGGATACACGGCAACCGTGTTACTTTTGTAACTACTGATCATTAATCTTCAGATCAAAAAGGTATGAGAATAATCTGTATATATTGTCAGTAAGGACCCATTTACATTAACACGTAGTGGGAATGAGCGTACCCACTAGGCAATTTTGACAGCACGATTTTCACATGATTCTGCATGTCGCATGGGCTACCCTATGTGCATTTGTCATCCGAAAAGAAGCTCTTGCTCCTTTCCAGGCAAAAAGCTTCATACAATTTAAAAGGCACGGTTTGCCACAATAGCCAATTGATCCTGTTGCAGGTCAATCGCGGCAGAATCACATCATGTTTGGGGTAACATTGTAGGATAATGACACCCAACTGCGCACCAGCGATTGCCATGCAATTTAGAGTCACAGGCAACATTGTGGCATTTCTGCCTGCGATTCCAAATCGCTAAGTATGAATAGAGCCTAAAAATTCCGTGAAGCTTGTCATCCGAAAAGGAGCAGGAGCTTCTTTTCGGGTGACAAACGTGAATAAGGCTGCCCTATCTCGTTCCCGCTACGTGAGATAAGGTGAACAGGACCTTACTGAAAACATATAGAGATTGAAGCTCATGGCTTTGATCTGCAGAATGAATACAAATGATACAAAAGCAACATTGTTCCTGAGTATCTCTCCATCTCTATTCTGAACAGGGTTTATAAACTCTGAATCAGTTTTATGACAGCAGATACTTCAAAAGCAGCTGATAATACACAGCAACTTCCAAATAGGATTTTATAAGGGAGGAGAGCAGCAGAAGGGCAGTAAGACTGGATATATTACACACACCCTGTATAATTCACATTTTTTTTTTTTAAATGTGTAGCATGTCCAAAACTGTTTAATAAAGCAGCAAGCAATGTACAAGCCAATGTACAATTGGCAATAATCTTTAATTATGCTAAGTGCAGTACACAGATCTTTTACCGGATGCTAACATATTCTGCATTATATACATCATCATGGTCCTTGACACTACCATGAAGATGTCCAATCTACCCACAAAAAGCAAAAAGTAGAAGCTATGAGAAGTTTTGACAAAGGCACTTCATGCCAGCAGATTTTCATGGCGGGGTTCAGTAGTCAAATCGAACTGCACATCAGTCTTTCGAAGGAAATCCAACCTACACTAATTTAGACTTGGGACTTCCTTGAAAGTTAATAAAGCCATATTTACCATGCAACATGAAATTAGCTTACCTATAGGGTTACTGCCAACACACGTTTTTGTCCCCAGAGGAGCTGGAAGCTTTAGGTAAGAGTCTTGAGTCAGAATAGGTACACCATACTACAAATAAAAAAGGTTTAATGTTATAATTTGTTTAGCGCAAACAAAATAAGTATCTAGCAAGTTTACTTGTTGGCCTAGAACAGTGGTTCTTAACCACCGGGCCAGAGTCTTCCACTTGCCAGGCCCTGGCTTCCTGTCTGCTCTGACAGTTAGACTTTAGCTAGACTGGGGCCACAGCTCAGGGGGGAGTTCGCTCTCTTGCCAACTCCTGGAGTGGGGGAGGAGATAGGGCTACCCGGGCATCTGACAGTCCTTCAAAGTGCTGCACGCCAGGCTCTGTCTAGTGCAGAGTAGCAGCCAGAGTTAGCTAGAGGGAGACCTGCGGCTTTGCCCTTGTTCCAGGGGCCAATGGGAGTACAGGATGGCACAGATCTTCTGTCATGAAGGATCTCAGCATATATGCTGAAAATGCCTGCCTGTGAAAGCCCAAGCTTGTAACACTGCAGTTGAGCCCCATTTGTAGGGAAAAAAAATCCCATCTGGAGCTGGAGTGGGTAGAGGAACTTGATAATCGTCACATAACTGCTTCAGAAATAAACAGAAGCTTCTTGAAGACTCCAAGTTTGGCTGAACTGCAGTGCACATAGGACCCAGACCTAATCTTTAATTACAGTTACATACAGCTTGGTCCAGGACACACCCACAGCCAATAAGTGCACAATAAATAAACAACTGCAGATTGAGGATATCACTCATTCCAGCATTTTCCTTGACTGCTGGCTATGCTGACCCTCCCAGCTAAATGCTGGCAATATACAGACACATTCTGGCACTCTAATTACGGTAATTGCTTTTAAAAACACATTTCACGTCACTTTTTTTCCTTCACAAGTACATTAACAAATTAATCTGCATTAGTACCTGCACTGTCCAGGGCTCAGCTTTTCACTGATCGAGTCTAGTTCTAGATCGATCTAGTTACTTGGCTTCCAAGCAGAATGTCTAGATTCTACATGGGGACAATAGATAATGCAGCTAAAGGCAGGAGCAGACATTGGACCGCTATATTTACCATTGATGGTTCTTCCATATCCAAACGGGTGATTTTTTTGGGGCAACTGTTTTTACTCTATATGCAGGGAAATTAGCGGCACACAATGTGCCATCCAAAAATGTTTTTTTTTTTTTTTATCATCTCTGCTTTGTTGGCAATCACCCATGGTTCACCTAGCAGAACTGGTCTTAAAGGATGTTGTTCTATGGATTATCAGAGATTTCAGTAAAATTAGAATTATGGAATTGGTTTATTGTTGTGGGTTTTTACCCAGCTCTTTGGAAACTTCTCTCAATAAAATGCCTCATGAGAATAACAGTGCTGATTCAATGCACCTGTGTTTATATGTACTCAGAAAGAGGAACTGAACACATTGTTATAAATAGAACTGCGCCCTTATTATGTATTTAAAATGCAGTACAAAGTTTGCACTTGAGTACATTTTTATATTTCACCATTTAACCCAAAAGAACCAAATGCAAGATTATATCAAACACAAGGTATTCATTTTGTTCAAAGAGAATCAGTCAATAATTGGGTAACTATAAATCTAAACATCTGCTCAAACATTTAAAACTGTACAATTTTACTGGTCAAGTACAATAAATTTGCCCCACTATCTGTCTTTTCTCCATTTGAGGACAACAACTTTTAGACATTTGTCCCATTATCTCTGTTTTCTTTCCTGGAACACATCTGCTCAAGCTCTACAGTGGTTGCTTAGCCTGCTGGTATCAAAGAATGCTCTGGGCTGCAGCAGCAGAAAGAGTCAGTCAATTAACATACAGTAAGTGACAAGGTCATCTAGAGCGGGGAGGTCCCCAACCCCCAGGCCAAGGACCGGTTCCGGTCTGTGGCCTCCTTGCAGCCAGGCCACGAAGGCTCCACTGTAAGAGGTGCGGTGGGAGAGCAGAGAGAGGACTTCATCTCTCCCCACCCGCCCTGCATCACCGCTGATCTGCCGTTACAGCTGGGCCATGAAGGCTGCTCCATCAGAGGTGCAGCAAGTGAGCAGAGAGATTATATCATCTCTCACTGCAACCCCTGTTCGGCCCTCAACTACAAAACTGCACATGTGCTGGTTTACACGCTCGGGTCGGGTGCCATAGCGCTGGCGGCAAGTGACACGCTGCATCCGGTGGCAAATGACACGCTGCAGCCGGTGGCAAGTGACACGCTGCAGCCGGTGGCAAGTGACACGCTGCAGCCGGTGGCAAGTGACACGCTGCAGCCGGTGGCAAGTGACACGCTGCAGCCGGTGACAGGCGACAGGGGAAAGTGACACTCAGGGCTCCAAATGATTCTGAATTATGGTGAGTTGTATGAGTTCATTTTATATTACAATATAATCATAAAAATAATGTGCTTCAATCATCCTGACACCATATCAACCATGGTGTCGTGATGATTGGAGTGCTAACACCAGCCATTTCCCTGGCAAATCCCACCACAAAACCCCCCTTCCCAAAAAAAAGTCCCCCTCCTGGCACAAATCCTCTCCCCTCCACTCCAGATCGCCCCCACCCAGTACAAATTCCCCTCCTCCAATCCCCCCACTCAAATACCACCTAATCATCCCTATTAGTACAAATCCTCATGTAAAAAAAATTTCCCCGCCATTATATCACCTTTCTAACACAACCCCCCCCCAAATTCCCCCTCCTAGCACAAATCCTCTTCCCCCTCCTAATACAAATCCACCCAAATCACCACTCCTAGCACAACTCTCCAAAACCACCTCTATGGCCCACCCTCTGTCCCGGGCCGGGATGTCAGGAGAAAAAGAAACTATCTCTTGGGAATAATGAAAGGGTCAAGAATAGCTTACTACCATTAGGCCATGGGCAAGATTTACATGGATATAAATTAGATACAATGGGACAGGGTCTGTTAATTTAATTCTTTACTGCGCAAAGGCAGTTGCAACAAATCCTGTAAAGTGAAGATGCTTTTATGAACAACCTACAAAGTGTATAAACTTGAAAAAAAAAAAAACTTAAGTCAGTATTTGGTGTATCCACCTTTGTCCTTAAAACAGTATAAATGCTCCCAGGTACATTTGCACACAGTTAAAGCAGAACTAAACTGTATCAAAGCACCACAAACAGAAAATGCTATTTAATTCATTTTTATTACTCAAAGCACACTCACCCATCCATATCTCCAAGCTTTATTTTGAGGAGTAATCACTTTGAAAAACACCCCCTAACATTACTAGGCACGGCCTTCTGCCCTTAGCTCAGGCCTGCAGGTGGGGAGGAGCAGAGCTAATAAAGCCCCACCTCCCATCAAGAATGCTGGGATGTATGACATAATGTTGGCCTAGGCCAGAAACCAGGAAGCAACTGAGAAAGCGTAAAAAGAAAGAGGGTAAAATTAAAGTAAATATAATATACCCTTACCATCTATTTATTAATGCAACAGCATAAGGATTAAAACTAGTTAAAGCGGCAGTAAACTGCGGCCTTTCAAAAAAATAAAAAATCCCCTGCCAAGTAATAGCGTAATGTGCTAGTATGCATCGCATACTAGTACATTATGAAATACTTCCCTTAAAACAAAGCCCTCCAGTGGTGCGCTGTCACCGCTGATAAGACTTCCATCTTCCCCAGGTCTTTTCGGGGGTTCACTGGCTACGGTCCTTTGAATGGCTGAGCCGCGATGACGTAACTTTTACGCACGGGAGTCACCGTTTACGGCATAGAGCTCTGAAGGGGTGGCACATGTATGCTGTCCCTTCAGAGTGCATGCGCCGGTGACGTCACCAGCTGTATACACTGTGAATTTCTCCAAGTACTTTGGACCCATGAATCCAAATTTGATTTTTTTGGCTGTAACAGAAGGCAGTTTATTCATTGATGGCCTGGACAGTGGGACATGGCAGAGATACTGCAGGGAACAGTGAAGCGTGGTAGAGGTTCCTTGCAGGTTTGGAGCAGCATTTCTGAAAATAAAGTTGGATTTGTTCAGAATGAAGGATTTCCACTTTGCTGAAGATTATAGGCAGATACATATTCATCTTCTAATACCATCTGCATTCTGCAGTAGGACAATGACCTCAATCATACAGTGAATGTCCTAATGAAGAACAAGGAGTCCTGGAAAAGATGGAGTGCCCTCTGGCCCCCCACAAAGCCCTGATTGCAACATCATTGAATTTATCTGGGGTTACACAGAGAGAAAAGCAACTGAGACAGCCTAAACCCACAACGGAATGGTGGTTAGTTCGTCTAGATGAAATAAGCTGTTGCTATTTTAAATGCAAAGGGCGGACCTGGACACACCAAATACAAATTTGATTTAGGTTTTTATGTTTATCCACTTTGTAGGTTTTAATTAATTATTATTAGTATAAATATAGTATTAATATTTTTTTAAATAAATATTATTCATTACATGTAAAAAGCATCCTCGCTAAACAGAATTTTTTCACAGCTGCCTGAAACTTTGCCACTGTACTGGACATACAATGCTAATTTCTGACCAACAGTATAACCGTAGTCCAGCCTTTTTCAAACAGGGTGCCTTCAGGTGTGCCTTGGCAAAATGCCTAGAAACTGCCCAAAAATAATATACAAGCCAGTGGGCAGATCAAGCCTGCCTATTAGTTACATAAAGCCGCAAGTTGTCATTGTGCACCATTACAACCTTCCAGACTCCAGTGTCCTAACAACCAATGATGTCATCGGTTGATAAGGAAGGATGTTGGGCACTTGCACAGCATCCTTGTTTGCCTCACCCCTGCCCAGCTCTGTCAGGATTGGGGTCACATCAGCTGAATGAAGGAAAGAAACTGAGGAAGAAGAGAAACATTGGAATACTAATCAGTACCTGTGTGCAAAGATGTGTTTGCTTTGGAAGAATAATATCCTTGAATGTTGGGTGTCCTACGTGTGTGGATGTTGCTGCGTTATGTAAAACTATTGGCTTAGTTTTTAAACTTTAGAATGGGGTGCCTTCGAGATTGTATGGGATTTTAAAGGGTGCCTTGACTGAAAAAATTTGAGAAACCCTGCTGTAGTCAATCAGCAAAAAAACAAAAAACCTAAATCTTACCTCATATCGGGATCGGTTACGGGCTGCAGCAGAGCCAACAGCATTTAGCACATTTTTATTATTAGCATTAAATTGATTTCCACCAAACTCTCCAAGTAAACTGTCAAAGTTTGCCACGGTTGGTTCATCTGGAGTTATATAGGACAAAGCTGGCTGGTCTATAGAAAGGAAAAACAGAGAGGCATACTATTTAAATACAGCTATATTATAGGAAACTCCAAGTAGTTTGGTTAAAAGGTGAAATAAAAGCAGAGGGATTGAACATAAGAAAAGTCTATAAGCCCCAGTTCACACTATAATCTGCATATAAAATCGCACAGGAACTGCACCACATTCCTGTGCAATTCACATCAATTCAATGTGGTGCGATTTTAGCCCATCCATTTAGAATACGTTCAAATCACACCGCATCGTACCAAACAAGTGCAGGCACCTTTTTTGGAGCCGCATCGCAACCGGATTGCATGGTTGTTTTGTACTATGGGATCTGGTGCAAGCAAACCGCACTGCATTTGCAGTGAGTTTTGGGGTGGGGGGTGGGGTCATTAACTTTGTATTGACACCTGCAGAGGAAGCTTTAAATTAATTCATAGAATACAAAGCTTACTCTGAATGGCTGAGCAGTGCTCAGCCCGACTCGATTTTGTTCCAGGAGCGAGACGGAAGTCCCCGTCCTGCTGCCGGACACACACTGCTGTATACTATATGAAGTTGAGGCTACAAAGTTTACACTGTGCACACACCCGCAACTGTTAGAGAAGTAAATTGTTCATTTGGACTAGGTTGGCCTGACCAAACTAAAGTTAAATGAAATCTAGGGATCAGCTTTAAAGCGTAACTCCACTTTTGTTGAGGAAAAAGGCCAAAGGCCTCCAAAGGCCGGAACTCAAGGCCTGCGCATGTGCCCCCTGCCCCTGTATCCAGAAGCCGGACCAGCGAGGAGGACTCCTCACCGCTGCGGACAGCAGACCTAGCACTTCCCGGGCTCTAGGAGGAGAAGTGCCGGTCACCGGGGGCCCCCACCGCCGATCACCACCATGGTCCTCTGACCAGGACAGGTATCAGCCGAGCTCCACATCTGCCTCCTCCGGGGAGGAAACACAAAAGACTGGGGAAGTCGGAGGGTGTCCACCCCTTTATTCAACTGATCCTTTGTGTTTCCTGTCTCTGGAGGAGGAGCCTATATCTCCTGTGCTGTCCTGGACAGACGACTGGAGAAAAAACAACATTCCCCTCTGGGTGATGTCTGTACATTGCAGAGATTTTACCAAACCTTTGTTGCAGATTCCTACCTTTTGTTATTCTGAAGAAATCATTGTTTGCGTCTCTGTGCTGAGCGGGTCAAATGGGAGTGGTTTCATAATTATCTACAAGCTGTGGCAGCTGCAGGGCTCTAATGAGGAAAGCCGCTGGGCCTGCATCCCTTTAGACGTGTTCCTATTGGGAGTATCTCACCAAAAATGACATTTTTGTTGCAGGGGACGCCAGAAATCTGGCTTGTATCTTAGTGCAGACTTCTTGGAAAATTGGTGAGCCAATCCCACAAGCAGGAAATGATGTTTCTGGGGTGTGTACAGAACAGCTCCCGGTAGCCATATTGCATTGCATTTTCAGAAAATTACAACAACTGCAGATCGAAAAGGAAATAATATTCAATTACAATATAAATTTGTGTCGCAACTGTATATGCTATATTGTTTTTTCTTAATTTGCTGACTTTTTCTCTGCACTAAAGTGGAGTTACCCTTTAAGTAATTTACTATATCCTGTTAAAAATTAAATGTTTCCCGGAGCTTAGCTTTTAGCCCATTTTGGGTGGAGTTTTTATTGTTGTCTATGACCCTGTTGAGCAATTTCAAATTATTTCTGTGTTTGTAAAAACAGAACAGAACTCAGGGGAGTGGTTGGTACTAGGACAGGAAGAATACCATTACAAATGTTTTAAGCCTTTTCAAAGGGGACACAAACCGCAAATAAAAACCATACCAAGGTTCTGCCCCTTGCCCAGTCTGGCAAAAACAGAAGAAAAAACTAAATATTTTGACTGGAGTTGGGCTTTAACAGGAATGATAGTAGAAAGATCAATTGCTAAGGGGCAAGAACTGGGAACAAACTGCAGTAAATTCATGCTACACACGGTATATTACTGTCAAGTCATGAAAAGATAGAACTTTTTGCTTTTGAAGTCCAGTTCTAATACAATATTTCATTTGTGAGACCTTGAATCTAAGACATGGGAATAATATCCAGACCATCTTAGAATGAAATAATATGTAAATACTATTTATTATGGTATTTAAAAAGGTGTGGAAGGCAGCCTGGCTTTTATTTAAAAAAAAAAAAAAAAAAAGGACCAGTGCCATCTCTGTAAATATGATTTATTTGTTGAGTCTTCGATTTAAATCCATGGAATGATCTTTACTTTCTACTTGGTCACGGCACTTACCAAGATAAATAAGGCACTGCACAAAAGATTACAAGAAACAAGCAGCACAATTTTTTCCTGAGGGAATCTAATCCATAACTGGCAAGGTTAATAAAAGTTCATGCCGGAGCACACTATAGGATTGGGAATAACAAAACCATCAACAGCAATGCCCCATCCCTGATGGAATCTTCAATTTTACTGCCCTATGATCCTTAAAAAAAAAAAATCAGACGCAAACAGGGGCATAATAATAGTTTTCCAGTATGGAGTATACCATGCCTAAGCAAAATAATACATAATTAGCAACCTGAACAATGACAACGGTGAGCATGATGATAACAATAATTAAATTGCATGAGGCAGTCTTAATTAAAAACAGGAATGGTTCAAAGACAGGTACTTTAAATGTTTGTTTATAAAAATAAAAATGAAGGAGAGAACATATATCACATTTTAGTAACATTGGGAAAGGATGACATTTGTTTTCTCTACATTTTAAAACATGATAGTACTCAATTTCTGGCAATTTTGATAACAGCTCAGAAAGAAATGGTAAATAATATGCCAACAAATACAGATATTCTATTACCTCTTCTCTAAGAAAATGAACATCTACATATGTATAATCCTGTAAACTGGGGATTCTTCCCTTAAAATAATAGTATGTTTAAAAAAAAAAAAAAACGAATATTAGTTACCTAACCACCAAAACCAAAATAAATTTGGGAAAGGTAATGACCAGTGCAAAAGCTTGAGGACACAAAGGTCTTAGTTAAACAAAGACAATAAGCCATCGTTCACATTGGAGCGACTTGTCATGTGATTTGACAAATCAAATTGACAAGTCGTGCCCTCTTGTCGGCAATGGCACTGTTCAAATCGGTGCGACGCCGCACCATTTTGAAAAAGTAGTTCCTGCACTACTTTTAGGCCCCTTTCACACTATTGCGATGCAATTTCACCGCGATTTTGCCACGATTTTGAAAGCAATGGCAAGGCTATATGCCTCAAAACGCATTAAAATCGTGGCAAAGTAGTGCAGGAACTACTTTGAAGTCAGTGCAACTTCAAAACGCACTGATATGAATGGGGCTCATTGAAAATAATGGAAAACGACTTGTCATGCGATTTTGCGGTCCAAAATCGCGGGACAAGTCGCACTAGTGTGAATGGGGCCTTAGTGATTTTGGGTGCAACTTGCATAGACATCTGTCCATAAAGCCGCACGGATGTCTTCCAAGTCACACTGAAATGTGGCTTTGAAATCGTGCCATTTCAGATTAAGTCGCGCGATTTCAAAGCGGAATTCAATGTGAACGAGGGCTTATAGACAAATATAGAATTTAGGAATCAGTCAAGATAAATCTAGGTGAGACAGGAAGACAAATACACACCCAAAAAAAAAAAAAAAAAAAAAAAGAAGAGCTTTGCTTGGATTTGGGCTGAAATGGGTGTAAATATGTTCAATATGTCAGCAAATCAATATCTACATTTTCTGCCATTACCCCTCTTTTAGGAATTGCATACATGAAAACAAGAAGGTGATAAAAAATAAAAAAAGTGATCAAACGTAGCGTATTTATATGATGTCATTTTAGAAGATAATCTAAAAAAGTACATTAAAAATAATATTTTATATCACTTTTGAGAAATCGGTTTTTCTAATGCTAAATTTTCCACCCTAAATATGGGTGGAACATGCAGCATGCTCCAAAAGGTGAACTTATCCTTTAAATGTATGACAGTCATGTGATGTAGCACTGAAAAGAGTTACAGAATTTCAGCTACAGAGCTTACCTCTAGCATCTCCTCTAGATTGTTTAAAAATGTGAAGTAGCTCCAAGCAATGAAGTCAGTTCCAAGCTCTAGGGCAGCTCTTCTCAACCAGGATCATCCAAGGGTTTGCTAGGGGTTCCATGAGCTGCGAGCAATAGTGGAAATTAATCACCCACTTACACTGTCCATCAATGTAAGGGGGCAATTTTCTACTGACATCCATTGTAACTAGTCACTGCTACACTGACCACCAATGTGAGGGGTCACATTTCAACAGACCATTATTATACTAGGGGGCACTTCTCTGCTGCCCACTACTGTAAGGGTACACTAACATTTTCACACTCTGATTCATTTCTCATTATCACTACTCATTTTTACTCTTCCTGCCTCCCAGCCAGAGATGTATAGTAACTAAGTAGAACTACTTCACTACTGTACTTAAGTACCGAAAGGCGGTATCTGTACTTTCCTAGAGTAGAATTTTTTTCTCATACTTCCACTTTTACTTCACTTCATTTTTTCAATGATTTCAATACTTCTACTCCATTATTTTTTTTTTTTTTGTACTGCATAGTTACTCGTTACAATTATAAAAATTACCACTGCCAGAACAGTAGATGGCAGGTTTCATGAAGCTCAAAACATGTGTTTTATCAGCGCAAACGAAAATAAATGCTACTGTATGTATAAATAAAAGCTGCATTTGAAATAATAAAAAACAATATGATGTTCAAACTTTTTACTTCTTTCTTTAATAACTACATAACCCAGTACTTGTACTTTTACTTTCAGTACTTGAGTAGCAATTTTTTTTTCAAAACTACAGGTACTTTTACTTTCAGTACTTGAGTAGCAACATTTTTAAAAAAACTACTTGCAATACTTAAGTACAAAAAATGTTGAATACTTTAGTACTTCTACTCAAGTCACTTTTTGATCGAGCACTTCCACTTCTACTCAAGTCACTTTTTGATCGAGCACTTGTACTTTTACTCAAGTATGGGTTTTGAGTACTTTATACAACTCTGCTCCCAGCAAACGTAGCCCTGAAGCCCCTGCCCCTCAGAACACCCGACATTGCACCTTTCAGCCAGCTAGCAACTCAGCCGCTGCATATTTCACCACTGCCCCTCCGTCCTACTCCCTCTTGTCACTTTTGCAGAGACATGCAAAGAGGAGAAAAGGCCCAGTTTGGAATTTCTGGGTTCTCTGTCCATTTCCTCCTCTCCTCCGAGCGCAGCCTCAGGAGGCCAGTCAGTCCTCTGGCGGCTCTGTGCGCATTGGGAGTGTTCTCGGGGAAAGAGGAGGTGCACATTTCTGGGCTGAGAGGAAGATGGAAAGCCAAAACGCTCAGAAGCCAACCACTTCCATTACTACAAATACCAGCAGGCATTTTCTAGATGTTCAACATACAAATGTATGCTTCATTTCTTTAACTTTTAAAGGTAAGCATTTTATCTGAAATACAACACCACCATTTATCTGCGCCTCCTTCCTAAACTATTAGGCCTTCTATATTATTATTTCAAAACGTGCAATTTCTTCACAAGACTGAAACTAAGGGGGGGGGGGATTAAAACTCAGTTTTACTTCCTGTATTCTTCATCTACAAAAAGAATAGTCTGCGGCCCAGTCATAATAATAGATAAACCATACTTTGCAAAAAAAAATAAAAAATACATACATCCATTTATTTTTAAATTTGAATGTCCTGCTGCATTGTCTGTAATACATTTTGACTGACACTACAAAATCCATAATAATGCAAGTAACAATTAAGGTTCAGACAGGGAAGTGCAGGGGTCTTTTCGGTCCACTGGCCTTTCCCAGTACACTTTATATGCATATGGTTCTAGAGCCAAGGGAAGGACCACCATACTTATGGTGATCACTGTGGCACTATATCAAAAATTCTCAAGTTAGACCTACCCCTGTTTTTTTCCAAATCCATAATAAATCTGACTTCTAAATTCTGTAGTTTTGTCCTCCAATATAGGTACCTAATAACAGCAATAAAGGACGCACCAATTAAAAAAGATCTTTGAAGAGCAACCAGCTTCAATGTGCCGATTCACTCAATCTCTGGCGAATGATGCGTTATCAACATGCATATGTAAGACGACTGGGAATATCAAAACTTGAAAGTGCAATATTAGATCAATTCGTCCCAAAAATCAACATGGGCATATATAACCGAGACAATCAATTTATAATAAATAAAATAAACAGGCAAGTCATTAAAAATCACAACCAGGTAACAAAATAATGTATTCCCTTTGATTGTACATAGGAAGTACTTACAGTTGGTTGTTTGAATACAGAACACATTGGGGTTAACCAATTGCACCGTTTCTGTTACCATCTGAGGGACATTTGTAGAGGTATTGATTGAGTAGAGAACAGATTCCTGTACGCATAACTGTCTATCACCCCTGTAGAGAAAAAAAAAAACATTTTGAGAGATCAAACAGTTTGCATGCTGGTAAATATGGTTACGGTCTATAAAATACTTTAAATATCTGGCACACACACACACACACTCTATATTACAAATAAAACATTGTCAAGATGATTTAACAAGATCTCAAAATGTTGCAGCTCTAAAATGGAATTTGCTATTCTAGGAAACTTACAGTTACGTAATGCTCACTAGATTTCTATGTATATTTAAAGCCAAACTCACAGTTTTAGTCTTGGACAGAGCAGACAATGCTTACAAACACACTTTTTTCTGCCTGTGTCCCATTTGGGAAATGCCCCTTTACTTTCCATCCTGAAGACACAACAGGAAGCGAGAGGAAATATTTCCAGGTAATCTTGTCACCAGGACAGGTGTCTCTAATGGAAGAATTCTCATCTCATGCTATGGTGACAAACCGTAACATTTTGGAATTTCAGTATAACAGAGAAAATAGAACAGTACAGCAACAATGAGTGCGTTTAAAATGACAATAAAGGTTGTATTTGGTTTTCTACCCAAGCGCTAAAGGATAAGAGACAACAGTCCGATACTGAAATAAAATATAAGAGGTATAAAAATCATAGGATATCGATTTGTGATAGTAAGACTACAAGGGCTGTAGAGACATATATACACTAGAAGATGCCAAAGAAGTGGGGAACAGTTTTCGGACTATCCAGGTAATATCACATAGTAAACACCTATTGTCTCTAGGATTCCATGGCACAAAAGGGAGATGTAGTGGAGGGCCTGGCGAGAAGTAGAGAAAAAAAAAATATTTATTGAAATATGTTCTTGTGGCCATAGCCTAACCTACACGAAGTAGACATCAGCACAATACTATATTATGTTATCCGTGTTAGATGTGCCGTATTGATAGTATATACCAATGCTACATAGGGAGAAAAAGAAAAGGAAAAAAAAAAGGAAGAGAAACCCCCTCACACCTGGCATTACTGGAGAGAAAAAAGACTCTCGCTGCCATGTTTGAGGCAATGAGGAGGCAAAGCCGAGAAAATCTCTGCTCTTGTGAACATCGTTGGTTTAAGATCGGGCTCAGCCAAGTAGGGGAAGCTGCATGCAGTAGGTTGTTTACCTTAAATGCAGATAAGCCCCCGTTCACACTGGGGCGACCTGTGAGGCGACCTGGTCGCCTCACAGGTCGCCGCAGGTCACCTCCCATAGGGAAGCTGCGGACCCGTTCCGATAGGAGCGACACAAGTCGCTCCAACTCAGAGAAAGGGTCCGGAGCTTCTTTGGGGCGACCAGGAGGCGACCGCCATAGACTTCAATGTTATGAAGTCCGTGGCGGCCGCTCCGAGGTCGCGGCGCGCTGCTCGCACCGCGACCTCGGAGGTCGCGGTGCGAAGTAGCGTCGCCCCAGTGTGAACGGGGGCTAATGCCTTTAAAAAGGTAAAAAATAAATAAAAATCCTTCTGCCTTTAGGACCACTTTAAATACAATACCTACATATTCGCAGTTGCTCTTGTAAACAAGTGAATCTCATTATAATCAGTGTAGTAGTTCAAAGGCATGTGTATATACAAAACATGCATACAGCATGTGCTCTAAAAAAAAATGTAAATCTATTAGCGCCACCTTGTGGTTCTAGAATCGGATACAGTTGCTTACTAATGGATCAAAAAAATAAAAAAATAAAAATTCCACGCTCCTTTAGGAGCAGTAAGGCATCATGTTACATCCCTGGCATATCACCTATAATAAACTACAATTATTTTAAAAGTGCATAGCATTATGAAATGTCTCATCTGAGTATCTGCAGAATAGAAGGCATAAAATACAATGCTGTTATAAGGTACTATAGACCAGTGGTCCTCAACTCCGGTCCTCTGGGCCCACTAACAGGCCAGATTTTAAGTATTACTTTGGGGAGATGCAGACTAGAATACTGCAATCACTAAGCATCAAATGAGATCACCTGTGATGTAATTTAGTTATCTTGCAAACCTGGCCTGTTAGTGGGCCCCGAGGACCGGAGTTGAGGACCACTGCTATAGACTAACAATTTTGTCCCCTGCTACACATGGTCTTAAAGAGTAACTATGCTTCTGTTGAGTTGAAAAAAAAATCCTCTCTTGGTTATCAATGCATATTGCAAGGATTTTAACAAACCTCGATGCAGATTCCTAGCTGTTTATGTTCTAAGCCCCTTTTCACACCAGGAATCGCACAGGAATGCATGATTATTGATGGGAAAAATAGTGATTCCAAGCTCCATCTTGTGGTGAAGAAAATGGCAAGGCTAGAATATTAATAAATTTGACTAAAATTTATCAAGGTGAAATTATTATTAAAAAGATACATTTGAGGCTCGGTTCACACTTATGCGATGCGGGAAGGCTGCGAATTTGAAGCCTGTTCCCGCATCGCAAACCCACCCTTGGCAGTTCACACTGCCATATGCGATACGCTGGGGGTGTCAATGTAATCTTAACGACACCCCCAGTTTGATCGCATATCGCAGTGCGATCTTACAGTTCGCACAGGATCGGATCGCACAAGTGTGAACCACTGTGCGATCCGATCCAGATGCGGCTCAAAAAAAGGGTCATGTGCGACTTTACTGCGGGTGCAGTGCAAATTTAGCCATACAGAGTGTATGGCTGAATTCGCACCGCACAGCCGATCGCATGTAATGAAGGAGCAGTGCGCTCCGATATTACATGCGATCGCCGCAGCCGCACATATGTGAACCGGCACTAAGCGCCGGTTCACACTGGCGCGACGCTACTTTCAGGGGCGACCTCCGAGATCGCGGTGCGAGCAGCGCGCCGCGACCTCGGAGCGGCCGCCATGGACTTCATAACATTGAAGTCTATGGCGGTCGCCTCCTGGTCGCCCCAAAGAAGCTCCGGACCCTTTTTCTAGGTCGGAGCGACTTGTGTCGCTCCTATTAGAACGGGTCCGTAGCTTCCCTATGGGAGGCGACCTGCGGCGACCTGTGAGGCGACCAGGTCGCCTCACAGGTCGCCCCAGTGTGAACCGGGGCTAATACAGGGAGTGGATTGATTGTTTACAAAATTCTGCACAACAAAACCTCAGCTGCTGTTAAACAATTATATTGTTACAATTCAGATTATAAATTCATTTGGTCTCCAACCTAGAGACTCCTCTGTTATTACTACCTTGCCAATGTGGGGAAAATCCATTAGCTCCAATTAGACCTAAACCATTAGGGTTCTTATTGTGAACTTCAGCAAAATATCCAGCAAGGCTTTAAGGCCCTTAACCACCTAACCTGCAGAAGGTTTTACCCCTTTCATGATCAGGGCATTTGTTGCTATTCAACACCACACTATCTTAATTGGCAATTGCTCGGTCATGCAACACTAACCAAATCTAATTTTTATCAATATTTTATTTTCATATAAATAGAGCTTTCTTTTGCTGGTAGTTATTCACCACTTTTTTTTTTTATTTTGCTATATTAAACCAAAAAAAAAAAAAAACACCAAACATTTGGGAAAAAACAAAAACACAACACTCTTGTTTCGGTTAGAAAATTTTGCAAATAAATAATCTTTCTCCATAAATTTAGGCCAAAATGTATTTGGCTACATTTCTTTGGTAAAAATAACCCAAATCAGTGAAATTATTCAGTCTGTGCGAAAGCTATAGAGTCTGTGTATATATATATATATATATATATATATATATATATATATATATATATATATATACACATACACATACATACACACACACTGCCTTGTGAAAGTATTCGGCCCCCTTTTGCCACATTTCAGGCTTCAAACATAAAGATATAAAACTGTAGTTTTTTGTGAAGAATCAACAAGTGGGACACAATCATGAAGTGGAACGAAATTTATTGGATATTTCACACTTTTTTAACAAATAAAAAACTGAAAAATTGGGCGTGCAAAATTATTCAGCCCCCTTATGTTAATACTTTGTAGCGCCACCTTTTGCTGCGATTACAGCTGTAAGTCGCTTGGGGTATGTCTCTATCAGTTTTGCACATCGAGAGACTGAAATTTTTGCCCATTCCTCCTTGCAAAACAGCTCGAGCTCAGTGAGGTTGGATGGAGAGCGTATGTGAACAGCAGTTTTCAGTTCTTTCCACAGATTCTCGATTGGATTCAGGTCTGGACTTTGACTTGGCCATTCTAACACCTGGATATGTTTATTTGTGAACCATTCCATTGTAGATTTTGCTTTATGTTTTGGATCATTATCTTGTTGGAAGACAAATCTCCGTCCCAGTCTCCGGTCTTTTGCAGACTCCATCAGGTTTTCTTCCAGAATGGTCCTGTATTTGGCTCCATCCATCTTCCCATTAATTTTAACCATCTTCCCTATCCCTGCTGAAGAAAAGCAGGCCCAAACCATGATGCTGCCACCACCATGTTTGACAGTGGGGATGGTGTGTTCAGGGTGATGAGCTTTTACACCAAACATAAAACGTTTTGCATTGTTGCCAAAAAGTTTGATTTTGGTTTCATCTGACCAGAGCACCTTCTTCCACATGTTTGGTGTGTCTTCCAGGTGGCTTGTGGAAAACTTTAAACGACACTTTTTATAGATATTTTTAAGAAATGGCTTTCTTCTTGCCACTCTTCCATAAATGCCAGATTTGTGCAGTATACGACTGATTGTTGTCCTATGGACAGAGTCTCCCACCTCAGCTGTAGATCTCTGCAGTTCATCCTGAGTGATCATGGGCCTCTTAGCTGCATCTCTGATCAGTATTCTCCTTGTATGAGCTGAAAGTTTAGAGGGACGGCCAGGTCTTCGTAGATTTGCAGTGGTCCGATACTCCTTCCATTTCAATATTATCGCTTGCACAGTGCTCCTTGGGATGTTTAAAGCTTGGGAAATCTTTTTGTATCCAAATCCAGCTTTAAACTTCTCCACAACAGTATCTTGGACCTGCCTGGTGTGTTCCTTGTTATTCATGATGCTCTCTGCGCTTTAAACGGACCTCTGAGACTATCACAGTGCAGTAGCATTTATACGGAGACTTGATTACACACAGGTGGATTCTATTTATCATCATTAGTCATTTAGGTCAACATTGGATCATTCAGAGATCCTCACTGAACTTCTGGAGAGAGTTTGCTGCACTGAAAGTAAAGGGGCTGAATAATTTTGCACGTTTTTTTATTTGTTAACAAAGTTGGAAATATCCAATAAATTTCGTTCCACTTCATGATTGTGTCCCACTTGTTGATTCTTCACAAAAAATTACAGTTTTATATCTTTATGTTTGAAGCCTGAAATGTGGCAAAAGTTTGAAAAGTTCAGTTCAAGGGGGCCGAATACTTTCGCAAGGCACTGTAATATAATATATATATATATATATATATATATATATATACATACACACACATACATACATACATACATACATACACACACACACACACACACACACACACACACACACACCTCAAGAAAATAAAGGAACACTTTTTAAATTAGAATACAGCATCAAGTCATTTAAACTCCTGGTATATTGAGCTGATCATTTAAGTAGCAGAGGGGGTTGTTACTCAGTTTCAGCTTCTTTGGGGTTCATGAAATTAACAACAGGTGCACTAGATGGGCAACAATCAGACAACCCCCAAAACAGGAATGATTTTTACAGGTGGAGGCCACTGAAATGTTTTATCCCTACAATTTTTTTCTGTTTTTTACTAGTTTTGCATTTGGCTAGTGTCAGTGTCACTACTGATAGCACACAGTGATAACCTGGACCCTATAATGGTTGCACAGGCAGTCCAACTCCTCCAGGATGGCTCATCAATACGTGCTTTTGCCAGAAGGTTTGCCGTGTTTCTCAGCACAGTCTCAAGAGCATGGATGAGGAGATTCCAGGAGACAGGCAAGTACTCTAGGAGAGCTGAACAGGGCTGTAGAAGGTCCTTAACCCATCAACAGGACTGGTATCTGTTCCTTTGTGCAAGAAAGAACAGGATGAGCACTGCCAGAGCCCTACAAAAGGACCTTCAGCAGGCCACTGGTGTGAATGTCTCTGACCAAACAATCAGAAACAGACTTCATGAGGGTGGCCTGAGGGCCCAACATCCTCTAATGGGCCCTGTGCTTACTGCCCAGCACCGTGGCGCTCGATCGGCATTTGCCATTGAACACCAGAATTGGCAGGCCCCCCGACTGGCGCCCTGTGCTTTTCACAGATGAGAGCAGGTTCACCCTGAGCATGAGACAGACATGAAAGGGCCTGGAGAAGCTGCAGAGAATGTTATGCTGCCTGTAATGTTCACCGTGACCGGTTTGGTTGTGGGTCAGTGATGGTCTGGGGTGGCTTATCCATGGAGGGACGCACAGACCTCTACAGGCTAGACAATGGCACCCTGACTGCTATTAAGAATCGGGATGAAATCCTTGGACCCATTGTCAAACCCTATGTGCAGTGGGTGCACGACAATGCCCGGCCTTATGTGGTGAGAGTAGTGAAGGAATTGATACCATTGAATGGCCCCCACGCTCACTTTACCTAAATCCAACAGAACACCTCTGGGACATTATGTTGCAGTCCATCCGACAACTCTGTTTAGGAGCTCAGTGATGCCCTGGTTCAGATCTGGGGGGGGGGGGGGGGGGGGGAAATACCCCAGGACACCATCTGTCGTCTCATTAGGAGCATGCCTTGACGTTGTCAGGCATGCATTCAAGCACGTGGGGGGCCATACAAACTACTGAGTACCATTTTGAGTGGCTGCAATGAAATTTCAGCAGAATGGACTAGCCTCCTGCATCATTTTTTCCACTTTGATTTTTTTTCGGGGGGGGGGGGGGGGTCGGGTGTCTGAGTTCATTTCTCTGTGGGTTGATAATTTTCATTTTCATCAAACGATGTTGCATCCTTTAGTTCCTAACACATTAGCCAGTCCCTATCAGTATAGATATCCAGCATATTCTTCCCCACTGAGACCTGATGTGTTTTCAAAGTGTTCCTTTAATTTTTTTGAGCAGTGTGTATATATTTGAATATTGATCAAAAAATAAAAATATCCCCCAAATGACCCCCTTTTAAGAATACATTTTTATTAGAGTTTGAAAACTTCATTTCTTTTTCTTTTTTAAACATACTTTAATCAGAATAGTTTAGTGTTACTATAGTCCACAGTAAAAGTACTGTGGGCAGGCGGCAAGTGGTTAAAGCCTTTCGTTATGTTGTCTGTGTGCTCCCCTATCCTAGTTTTTAATGCTCCTTATATTCTCCTTATATACTGCAGACCACAAAGGCACTGCAGTAAATACAGAATAAATAGTTATATGATGGCAAGAGAGCCTTCATTCTGTTTTTTTTAAAAATTCGCCATGAAACAAACAAAAAAATATTTATTTTTAGCATGGAGGTAATTTCCTTTTACAAAAAACAGAGTGGCGATGGGCAGTGAATTTGCACCTAGGGAAATGGTTTGGGGCCAAGTGAGAGGAGGATGTCGTCTGGGGGTGCCATGGCCCGGAGCAAATGCTTTGGAGAAGGTACATCAAGGACATAATCCTCCTGTGGAAAGGAGATGAGGATTTTTTGCACAGATTCATGGTTGAGCACAATTCCAATTCGCTGGGTATTTAGTCATATGATTTTAGCAAAATGAAAATACATTTTTTGGACCTGATCATTGAGGTCAAAAACGGCCAATTTAGCACAAGGACATTTTTCAAACGAACCAACAGGATATTCCTGTTGGATGTTGCCAACACCCTCTTTGTCTAAAAGGAATACCAAAGAGGCAATCTCCGATTGTGGAAAAATTGCACTTCTTTGGATGATTGCCATTCTCAGGCGAATGTTTCAAATCAAAGCTTTTTGGAGAAGGATTAGGATGACCTCCAACAGCAAGAGTATATTCAACAAACTTCCTGAAAAAATCTCTTTCAACTAATAAGAATCAGGAACCCCCTGGTGAGAATAAAATAAAACGAGCCTGGATTACCACTTTTTCCTTTCAACATCATAAGGTAAAAAGGCTATTGAGTAGATATTTGCACATTCAAGAAAAAAAAAAAAAAAAAAACACAATAGAACTTTGTGCCTTATCCTACCCGACAGACATGTTTTTTTAATAAGGAAGGCTTTCACATTAAGAGACAAAATAGTTGGATGGGCCATCAAAGTATAAATGCTTGGTGAGTTGTATGATTTTTATCCTTGCAAAAGAGGTGGGGTGTGTATTGAGGTTGGGGCACAACCAGAACAACTTCTTGTAGGTCTACAAGTACAGGATGTACCCATGAAATGCAAGATGTTATTACTTGTTTCTTCCAGAATATTACTGTATGTGCTTACTGCAGTGCCCTTATGGCTTGTGGAATATTGGTAGAACAAGAGCATTCAAAACCAAAATAGGGGGGCACATATACAACAAAGAAAGGCTATGGCCCTTAAAGCCATTCAAGATATTTTGCTCATGTTCACAACAGGAACACAAAAGGTTTAAGTGTAATAGGAATTGATAGATTTTCCCCCACATTGGCAAGGTAGTTTTAACAGAAGTGAAGTCTCTAGGTTGGAGACCAATTGGATTTAGAATTTGAAAACCTTTAATCTATTTGGGTTGAATATCAAGTGGAACATTAATTGTTTATTAACCACTTGTTGACTGGGCCATAGCCAAATGGTGGCTACAGCGTGGTCGGCTTATTCTGGGAGGGCATACAATGGCGTCCTCCCAGAAGCGCGCACACGGAAGTGTTATGGATCATGGTAAAGGACCAATAACTGTGCCCGTTTACCATGTGATCGCTCCATCCAATGACGGAGCGATCAGTTGTCAACAAAAGCGGCTCATGTCCGGTTCAGTTCTCTCCTCTCCTCACACGTTGTACACATCGATCGGTACATTGTGCGAGGAGAGGAGGGAGACTGCATCCATGCCAAATTAGTGTTCATTCTTGCCACATCCACGCCACGTCAGTGCTCGTCCGCGCCACATCCACGCCACGTCAGTGCTCACCCCTTGCCACATCCATGCTACGTCAGTGCTTATCAATGCCCTACAGTGCCTCACAAAAGTGTAATGGGTAGTGCGGAAATGATGCTGCTCCCTGCATGTTGGGCCTCTGTATGTGACCAGGCTGTCTCACACATATGGCATCACCATACTCAGGAGTAGCAGAATGTATTTTTGGGTGTAGTTGAAAGTATGCCTATACCGTGTGTAGGAAATAACTTGGTCATATGACAATTTTGTGGAAAAAATAAAATAAATAATCATTTTGCAAAGAATTGTGGGGAAAAATTACAACTTCAAAAAACTCACCATGCCTCTTACTAAATACCTTGGAATGTCTACTTTCCAAAAAAGTATTTTTTGGGGGGTATTTGTACTTTCCTGGCTTGTTAGTTTCTCAAGAAATGAGATAGGCCATCGGTACATTAGGTGTGATCAATTTTCAATGATTGCCACCATAGCTTGTAGACTATAACCTTCACAAAGACCAAATAATATACACTTACTTGAGTTATTTTTAACCAAAGATATGTAGCAGTATAATTTTTGGCCAAAATTTATGAACAAAAAATTCCTAAATCTGCAAAAGTTTAAAACCGAAACAAAGAAAAAAGCATTTTTTTTTTAAACAAAATTTTCGGTCTTTTTTCATTTATAGCGCAAAAATAAAAAACCCAATGGTGACTAAATACCACCAAAAGAAAGCTTTTTTTTTTTTTTTTTTTTTTTTACACTAAAAGGACAAAAAATGTCATATGGGTACAGAGTTGCATGACTGAGTAATTGTCATTCAAAATGTGAAAGCACTGAAAGCTGAAAAGTGGTCTGGTTAGGAAATGGGTTTACGTACCCAGTGGGTAAGTGGTTTACAATAGCTTAGGTAGAAGAAAATTGTTTATATTAAAAAAAAATTAAATAAATAAAAATCGAAATGCCTGGAGCATCCCTGGCTTCCTTCACCCCCCCCCCCCACTCCCTTTCACTGGAGTCAAGTAACCGATGTGTGGGTATCCATTTATATACTCCCTTTCCCATATGACATCAAAGGGTGAGCTAACATATGACATTAATGTACTATTGTGTGTATATGCTTTTTAAAGCATTTTGCTCAGGATTCTTTTTTTTTTTTTTTTTTTTTTTTTTAAGTGTCCTTTTGATATGTTCCTATTCACCCAAGACACTAATTTATATAATATGCTTTGAGGGTACTTAGCAACGCTGGGTGGGTTGACACCATAGGATTTCACACACCCATCTAGGGGCTTGTTCTGGTTTACACCTCTTTGCAATAAGTCTGGTTCTATAACTATAGAGGCTGAGATACAGCTGGCTCTGAGAGGCAAGACCGTGAAAACGTGTCAGCCAGTCGCTTTAAGGACTTCATATATGTGATGCGACAAACTCAATGCTGTTGATGTGCCTTTGTCAAACCTATGTTTGTGAGTATGAATTGTATGAATGTAGTTTCATTAAATAAAGCCGTTTGTATTGAGGATAATGTGCTAGGCCAGTGCGCCCTCTTACAGAAATAAACAGAGGGCGCACTTTCTTCTGCAGAAATTTGAAAAAAAATAAAAAAAATCCACTCCTTGTATTTAACTTTACTAATTTAAAATATTTCTAATAATTTAATAATTTTGCTTTGATATATTTTAGTAGAATTCACCCTCCCAAATGGCTCTCACAATAAAAAAAAAAAAAAAAAAAATAATAATAATAATAATAATAATAATAATAATAATAATAATAATAATAATAAAATATATGGTTTTTAAATATTTTAATAAAGTATTTTATTGATATTTTAGACTTACCGTATTTTGACCACAAGATGGAGCTCTAAATCACTACCATTACAGGGCGTTATGGTGACTATTTAAGTTTATATTCTAAATATTAGGGTTTGGTTACCTTTTCCTGCATTTAATAAATATATGGATATGAACTGTGGAGAACTTACATTAATATGGATGTGGAGTGGTTTGGTTCTCAGTATTATTTCCATTTAGATTTATATTGCATGAGAGCACCGTCACATCCTATGTTCTGATCCCCTGATGTCAGTTATGACAAAATGCATAGGACAGAGCTAAAAAAAAAAAAAAAACTGATGTCATCATGGACACCAGAGCAATAACTGTGTGTTGAGTTATTTTGGGGGGACAGCAAATTTACAGTGTTCTACAAGCTGTACACTCACTACTTTACATTGCAGCAAAGTGTAATTTCTTCAGTGTTGTCGCATGAAAAGATATAATAAAATATTTACAAAAATGTGAGGGGTGTACTAAATGATATGATAAAAAAAAAAAAAAACAGAGATAGGTACCTGATCACTATTTTTCTAAGAAGTCTTCCAGGGCAGCACCTGAGAGATAGGCTCCTCCCACCTGAAACAGGAAACACATTAGTCCACCATTTTAAAAATGCCAGTCATACCTTCTGCCTCAGTAATATCAAAGCACCCAAGGAACCCTCAAGTAAGATCTTTGAACTCTCAAAGCCCCTTTTATAATGTTGTTTAGGGTGGGAATGGATGCTGTCCTGGAAGACTTCTTAGAAAAAGAGTTACCAGGTACCGAACTCAGTTTTCTCTAATCGTCTATCAGGGCAGCACCTGAGAGGATGTAGCAAGCAATACTTACCAGGGAGGGGAAAAAGTCTGGAGCACTTTGTGATCAAATATCTGGTCCTCACTGGACAGCTGGTCAATACGGTATTGCCTTGCAAAAATATTGAAGCTCGACCATGTCGCTGCCCTGGCTCTTTCTGCACTCGACGATGCCCAAGTTCTCGCTGAGTGGGCCGTGACTCCGCTCAGCGGGGCAAAGTTTAGTGCTTGGTAAGCCGTTTGAAAAGCAAGCTTTATCCATCTGGCTATCGTACTTTTTCGAAGCAGACTTCCCTTTGTCACTCCTGCATGGATAGAGTGGTTGTTTTTCACCACACTTTAGTTCTTTCGAGGTAAGCTATCAGGAAGCTTAAAAGTGACTCTTTTTCTATTATCCATAGAATTTGGAAGGGAAGAAATAACCACCTGAGTTCTGTGGAAAGTTGAAGAGACTTTTGGTAGGAAGGATGGGTCTGGCGTGAGAATAATTTTATCTGATAGAATTAAATAGTAAGGCTCTATCATGGCTAAAGCCTGAATTTCTCTGACTCTTCTTGCTGATACAAGCGCCACCAGGAGTACTGTTTTTAATGTAAGGCATTTATCCCAACTATCCTCAAGTGGTTCGAAGGTTGCAAAGAGGAATCCTTTGAGTACCATCGCAAGGTTCCATGTTGGAGTTTTGCTGCACTACATGGGTGTGGCTTTTTTTTAATGAGAACGAATCTTCCGCCAGCCTAATATCTAGGTGGGAAGATAGGGCTGCCACTTGAATCTTCAAAGTGTTATGAGAAAAGACCTTGTCTGCTCCTTCGAAGATTGCCGAAATAGCACCCTTGTCGGGGTCCCCTTTGTTCTCGTACCAGAAGACAAACTTTCTCCTCACTTTCTCATAAATGGCTCTAGTCACCGGTTTTCTGCTGGCTATAGGGTGTCAATCACCCTGTTAGACAGACCTTTGTTCTGCAACTTTGTCCTTTCGGGCACCAGGCTGAATACTTCATGACCTTGTGGCTCGGGTGGTTAATCAACCCTTGTGACAGGAGATTCGGCATGTCTGGAAGTGTTAGATGAGGCAGTATGCCAAGGTTTCTTAAGTGACTGAAGCAAGGTCCCCTTTGGCTTGAGCCTGCATGGGATCTCCGAGATAGTAGTGGCTTTACACGCTCTGCCCTGAGCCCTGAAAGTAAGATATGTTTTTTGTAGATTGGCATTTTGTTCTTTTGCGGATTCGCAGAATAGTAGCTCGTCTGGACATGGCCCTTGCCCTAGGACTTGCTGTCTTAGGCTTTTTAGGGCTTTGGACCTTAGCTTTGAGCAGATCCTGGGTAATTACGAGATGCCAACCAGCAGAGCTGTGTATAGAAGATGTGGAGAGGAAGCCGGCCCTTGCACCACAAATCTTGGGCACCTTTGATAGCGTTTTGCTATCCGTACATGTGGATGCGCCACCTGCCAATCCACTGTGGCTATGAAGATGCTCAGCTATGAAGATGCTCAGGTACTTGGTTAAGGGGGGGGGGGGGGGGAACGAGAGGAGAAAAAAAAACAAAAAAAAAAAAAAAAAAAAACTATCAAGTAGCCTAGCTACCGAGCCAAGGAAAAACGGAATTTTTGTAAAATCTTACCTGTAAAATTCCTTTCTCTGAGTCCTCCGACAGTCGCCGCCTCTTCATATTCGTCACATATGGGGTATTAGACTTTGCTCCGAAGGAGTAGCTAGGCAACAGAATATGTTAACAATAAAGCTTTAACATATCCCACCCTCAAGGGGTGGTCCCCTCAGTCAATACCCTCCTACTTCCTGCAACCATATCTCAGTTTTAGTGGAATAGCAGTAGAGTATACATTCAAACCCCAAAAGAGGGGCGGGGGCGGCGACTGTCGGAGGACTCAGAGAAAGGAATTTTACAGGTAAGATTTTACAAAAATTCCGTTTTCTCTTACGTCCTCCGACAGTCGCCGCCTCTTCATATTCGTCACATATGGGGACGTCCCAAAGCAGTGCAAACATGAGGGGTGGGAAACGCATCCGCGCCGAAAGGCAACGCAGTCTCCACATCAAAGAAAGGAACCTTACCAAAGGAAGGAAACCAGCTGGGCAACAGCAAAAATAAGTGCTCAACAGGAGCAACAACCCAGGAAAAGACAAAAAAACCAGGGAATACAAAGATATCCCAACAGCCAGGAGTCCCCAACAAGGGACCCTATGGAACAGCCGCACTAAGAACCTTGCGGCCAAAGGAAGCATCCGCCGATGCCTGAACATCTACTTTGTAGAATTTTGTGAAAGTGTGCACGGTCGACCAAGTCGCCGCCTTACACACCTGGGCTACAGAAGCCCCATGACGGCAGGCCCAAGACGTACTCAGTGATCTAGTAGAGTGCGCCTTCACAGGCACAGGGGGAACCTTCCCCTGCAAAGCATAGGCCTGTTCAATGGTCTGCCTGATCCATTTGGCGATGGTAGAGGCCGAAGCCGCCATGCCCTTCCGAGGACCCTCTGGAAGAACAAACAAGGAGTCCGTCTTACGAAAAGACTCAGTCGATTTAAGGTAAACCCTAATCGCCCGAACAACATCCAGAGAGTGCAATCTCACCTCCTTCGGATGTTTAGGCTTCGTGCACAACGAAGGCAAAACAATATCCTCGTTAAGATGGAATTCCGAAACTCGTTTCGGCAGAAAAGAAGGATTAGGTCGCAAGACCACCTTATCCAAATGAACGACCAGGTACGGAGACTTGCAGGACAAAGCCGCCAGTTCCGACACCCTGCGAGCCGAAGTGATCGCCACCAAAAAGGCGACCTTTTTGGACAACAGAGACAACGAGATCTCCCTGATCTGTTCAAAAGGAGCACGTTGTAACACAGAAAGAACTAGATTCAAGTCCCAGGGAGGCAAAGGATCCCTCCTAGGAGGAACCAGATGCCGCACACCCTGAATAAAAGTACCAACCAAGGAGTTGGAAGCCACGGGACGTTGAAACAGAACGGCCAGCGCAGACACCTGACCCTTTATCGTGGCCAGCGCCAAACGCTGATCGACACCCGTCTGAAGGAAAGACAGCACACGGGAAACCGAGTACGTGCGGGGTGAAAACCCCCAGGACTCACACCAGGCGAAATAGGCCTTCCAAGTACGGTAATAAACCTTTCCCGAGGAAGACTTCCTCGCGTTGATCAAGGTATGAACGACCTCTGGAGAGAGACCCTTCTCCTTCAGGACCTCGGTCTCAACAGCCAGGCCGTCAAAGCCAGCGACTGTAAAGCAGGATGGTAAATCGGGCCTTGAGACAGTAGATCGTCTCGAAGAGGCAGACGCCAGGGGGCGTCGACCGCCAGATTCACGAGGTCTGCGTACCAGGACCGGCGAGGCCAGTCCGGTGCCACAAGAATCACCGTGCTGCGTTCCGAGTGTAACCTGCGAAGGAACCTGGACAGCAACTGAATCGGTGGAAAAGCGTACATCAGCCTGTACTGATGCCACGGGGCCACTAACGCGTCCGACGCGTCTGCCCGAGGGTCGCGCGTCCTTGCCACGAACCTCCTCACCTTGTAGTCGAGGCGAGACGCGAACAGGTCCACATCTGGAAGACCCCACTTCGCGCACAACATCTGGAAGACAGCCGGATGGAGAGACCATTCCCCCTGATCCAGGGTCTGGCGACTCAGATAGTCCGCCTGCCAGTTCTCCACTCCCGGAATGTGAACCGCCGTTATCGCCGGGACATGAGCCTCGGCCCAAGACAGAATGTCGGCCACTTCTCGAGCCGCTCGGGCACTCCTGGTGCCCCCTTGGTGGTTGATGTAGGCCACCGCCGTGGCATTGTCCGTCTGCACCCGAACCGGGCAGCCCTGCAGCCGGTCCGTCCAGCGATGAAGACAGAGCCTTATCGCACGCAATTCCAGAATGTTGATCGGGAGGGAAGACTCCCCCTCCGACCAGGTCCCCTGGGCGGACAGAATGCCCAGAACACCACCCCAGCCCGACAGGCTGGCATCCGTGGTGATTATCGTCCACGAGATCGGACGAAACGACTTGCCCCCGGACACCAACGGGGACTGGAGCCACCACAAAAGGTTTGCCCTGGTGCGATGACTCAACGAGATCTGAAGATCCAGAGATTGAGGTCGCCCGTCCCACTTGGACAGGATCTCCGCCTGGAGACCCCGCGTGTGAAACTGAGCGAAAGGAATCGCCTCGAAGGCCGAGACCATCAATCCCAGACATCTCATACACGCCCGCAGAGACGAGTGTGGAACGTCCCTGAGGGACCTGACTTCCTCCTGAAGAGTCCTGAGTTTGTCTTCCGGCAGGAAGACCTTCGCCTGCACCGAGTCCAGTATCATTCCCAGATAGGGAAGACGAACCGACGGACTCAGTGTCGACTTTGGAACATTTATCGTCCAACCGAACTCCTGCAGAGTTTGCATTGTGACAGACAGGTCCTTCTCCAGACCCTGACTGGTCGCAGACCGAATCAGAATGTCGTCCAGATACCCTAGGACAGAAATGCCCTGGGCCCTCAATAATGCCAGAACCGGTGCAAGCACCTTGGTGAAGACCCGCGGAGCCGAGGCGAGCCCAAAGGGCAACGCCACGAACTGGTAGTGATCCTCCGCAATGGCAAATCGAAGGTACCTCTGGTGACCCTCGAATATGGGGATGTGAAGGTACGCATCCTTCAAATCGATGGAGGCCATGAATTCCCCCGGAACCAGGGCAGCCACCACCGAGCGCAGGGACTCCATGCGGAACTTGCGAACCCGCACAGAGCGGTTCAGAGCCTTCAAGTCCAGAATCGGACGAACCTTGCCCTCCTTCCTGGGCACGGTGAACAGATTGGAATAAAACCCCCGAAATCTGTCCCGATGAGGTACCGGAACCACCACACCCTGAGCCCTCAGGTCCCGCACCGCCAGGTGCAGATCCCGCAGGCGCTCTGGAGACAGTTGTAGATTTGAGGGAAAAAATCTGCTCTCCGGCCGAGAGAGAAACTCGATCTTGTAACCAGATCGAACGATTTCCAGAACCCATCTGTCCCGCACACGGGCCAACCAGGGCTGAAGAAAACCGAGCAAGCGTCCCCCCACCCCAAAACTGGGTGAGGGCGCCCCTTCAGGCCGAACTGTTATGGGCCGCAGGTCCGGATTGGCCGGACTTCTGTTTCCCAGACCAGGGCTTCTTCTGAGAGCCTTGGCCTTTGAACGGTTTGCCCTTGTAGTGCGGCCGAAAGGCACGAAAGGACCCTTGAGGGGGCCGAAAAGTTGCATGCTTCTTCCCAGAAGCCCCCTTAGCCTTGGGGAAATGGGGCAAGAGAGTGCTCTTACCCCCGGTGATCCCCTTAATCAACACATCCAGGGACTCCCCAAAAAGGCGAGACCCATCATAAGGCAGATTGGCTAAGGTTTTACGTGAAGATTGGTCCACCGACCAACATTTCAACCAAACCAGGCGGCGAGACAACACCGCCACGCTGTGCACACGTGCAGCCAACGGAATCAGGTCCAGGTCCGCATCACACAGATACATGACACCCTGGTGGATCTGATCCACCATATCCAGGGTCGCCGCCGAGGCCGAATCGGCCACTAGGACGCGCCTAAGCATCTGCGTCCAACTTGCGATCGCCTGGGCCGCCATGAGAGAAGCAAACAGAGCCTTAAGCATAGAACCCGTAACAGAATAAGTATGACGGGCAAGAGACTCCAGTCTCCTATCCGTGGCATCACGGAAAACAGGGGATCCCTCTGCAGGGATCGCAGTGGCTTTGTTCAAAACCGCAATTGCATGATCCACTGGTGGAGGCACACACCACCGTTCATCAGTGGCAGGCGAGAAAGGATAACGCAGCTTAAATTTACTTGGAACCGCAAAAGGCTTGCGCAGATCGCGCCATTGGTCCTTAACAGCGCGCTGAAAATCAGCATTGCAGGGAAAAACCTGCGGCGTCCTGCGTTTTCTCTGCGTCCCATACGCCGCCAAGGCAGCTGGGGGACACACCTCGTCCTGCAAACGCAGCGTCTGCTTAATGGAAGCAATCAACTCATCCATGATTGCAAGCTCTTCAGGCGAGCCAGGGGGAGAATTATCAACCCCCTCAACTTCAGCCTCTACCTCAGACCCCACTAGATCAAGAGAGGAGCGGGACCCCGATAGGGGGGTCCCTGCCAGAACAGCCCCATCACCTTCACCCTCAGAATCAGAGGACAGAGCAACTCTGGGCCGTTTAGTAGATTGAGCAGCCACTAGCATTTGCACCTGGGCAGCAAGGCCAGCCACAATAGTGGCTAAATCCCCCCCTGGGGGGGAAACAGCGGTCCCCTGGCTTTCCACCAATACTGTGGGAAACTTGCCCTCCTGAGAATCCATTGCCCCTGTATGCCAGACAACCAAGGGTTAACTGCCCCCTTACAGCAAGCGCGGCAAGCGCAGCCCACCGCACCACACTCAGGCACAATGAGACCCCCACAGGGAATATACAGACTGAATACAGGCAATGGAACACAGGAATAGAAGGATAAAACCTGAGGAGACTCCGCTGCTGCTGCTGCCTCGATCGGTGCTTCCAGGAAAGAGGAAGTGATGCTGCCAGGGCGCTCTATGTAAGCCTATGGAGGCTACAAGAAAATGGCCGCCGTGCATGTAAACCATGCGGCCGGAGCGGGCGCCGGTAAAATGGCGTCGTTTGGCGCCGAAATCGCCGCTCCACAGTGCATAAAAACACACACAATTTCATCCCATTATATGGATACATGTTAGATCGCCGCAGCGATCGCTGTATATGCCCCAACATGCCATTAAAAACATGCCCCACAGCACACAGCTCCTCACACAGCCCAGTCTGACACACTCAGTGTCATACAGCTCCCCCCCCCCTTGCAGCCCACAGCATGCAGCCGAGAGATAGGGAGACAAGCAGTGTGATTCAAAGGCAGGTTACACAGTCCCAGACTGAGACCCCCCCCAGACAGACAGGTCCCCACATAGATACACTTACCTCATGGCGTGGGGAACCCGCACAGGCGAACAAGCCACTGCACATGAGGCAGGGAGAGTCGCAATTCAAGACGCACACAATGGCGGTTAAGAAACCGCACAGCGTCCGGTGAGGTAGCCACCTCACCAATCATCCCTGCACCGAACAGGGATGGGTCGTTCACTGTGCCAGGAGCGTTACCTGGCTGAACGCTCGATGGCAGACTGGGAAGCCACTGACCCACGACCTGCGACCAGGGGGATCAGCCCGAGACCCAGTCCGCATGATCCTCTTCGTCCGAAGAACTAACTAATGCTGACAAAAATAACAGCTAAGTAAAGGTAGAGAGAAAACTCAAACAAAATATTAAAAAGAAGAAAGAGTCTGGGACAAAAAGTCCCAGCACAGAGAGAGCCAGCCACTCCTGACAAGCTAGACATTAAAACTGAGATATGGTTGCAGGAAGTAGGAGGGTATTGACTGAGGGGACCACCCCTTGAGGGTGGGATATGTTAAAGCTTTATTGTTAACATATTCTGTTGCCTAGCTACTCCTTCGGAGCAAAGTCTAATACCCCATATGTGACGAATATGAAGAGGCGGCGACTGTCGGAGGACGTAAGAGAAAACTGGTTTTCCATGATTTCCTTCCCTGGCGAATGAGGAGCACCCCCCTTCTCCACGCCCGGGGACATCATTGTTTTTTGTCCTTTAGGACAGAAGGCTTGAGAATAAACTACTCTTTGCCTTGTTTGTTTTGCCCAGCACTTTTTTGGACCCGTCTTATCAAGTTTTCTGGATTGGCGAAAGGGTGTTTTCCCCTTGCTCTTTTTGATTTGGGGAAATCCCTTGGTTTTGGCTGCGGTTTTGTCCAATACCGTTACCAGGTCGGATCCAAACAGTAAGGCCCCTTTAACACAGGCGGACCGTTCAGATCCGCCTGTCAGTTTTTTTGGCGGATCAGAACAGACGCCCCATGCATCTCTATGGGGCATCGGATGTCAGCGGAGACATGTCTGTTGACATCCGATCCGATAAATCAGCGGATCGAATCAGATGAGAATGGACAGACGGTCCGTTCCCATCCGATTTCCCCATAGAGAACAGCGGGACCCAACAGCTGTGTCTCCGCACACAGCGGGGAGACAGAGCTGCCATCCACCTGCTCAGCAGGGGATCAGCAGATCGATCCCCCGCTGAGATAAACGGAGTCCGCCGACAGAACAGATTGTGTGAAAGGGGCCTCAATTACCTGTAAAGGGGGATGCCCCATAATCTATTTTTGGAGGGGATGTCTCCTTCCCATGACTTCAGCCACAGGCCTCTCCTAGCTGACTTAATTAGGCCAGTGATCCTGGCTGATATTCTTACAGATTCTGCTGACGCCAGGAGAGCTGCCGCTCTGGTTAGAGTGGGAATGGTTTTTACTAGTTCCTCTCTTGGGGTATGCCCTTCTAGCAGTTCTTGTAACTGTGTCAGCCAGACTAATAAAGGTCCTGGCCGTGCAGGTGGAAGCTATTGCTGGATTAAGATTTGCTGCTGCGGCTTCCCAGGCTCTTAGAAGTGCTTCTATCTTTTTATCCATAGGTTCACTGAGTTCGGGTGTCATCAAAAGCTAGGTCCGCTTTCTTTGCGATTCAGGGGAGTGAAGCATCTACCTTGGGGTATTTAGCCCAGGGTTTAGTATCCTCTTCTGAGAACGGATACCTACGTTTAATTGCAGCTGGGGTAAAGAGTTTTTCTGGTTCTACCCATTCTTTAACTAGGTTTTTTAGAAACTTGTGTACTGGAAATGTTCCAGGTTTTTTGGGTTGTAAAGCTTTGTACATCTTATCATGTAGAGAAAGCTCTGCAATCTTTTGCTCTTTGATACCCAGTGTATCTGCAATGGCTCTGAGTAAATTATCCATGTCCTCCGAGGCAAAAAATGTTCCCTCTGATCCTGGGTCCTCATTATTTGAGCCCAAGCAATAGCCCCCTTCAGATTCTGATTCGGAGCTATTTGCATTAGATCCTTGCTCCACCTGATCCACATCATCCCTGCTGCATGAGGGGATGGGTGATGTGCTGGTAGATGGCATGCTGGCCTGGCTGGAGCCTCCAGTTTTTCTATGGCTGTATGAAGGGGACCCATTGTGCTTTTAATCTCCTTTTTAAAGGAATTAAGCATATATTTGAGGAACCCCTGTGATTCTTTGGTCACTGTTTCATTGATGCATTTCTGACATAGGGTTTTTTTCCATTCTGGAGTAAACTTGTGACTGCAAGAGGTGCATGCCTTGCTACTGGTCGTTGCCTTTTTCTCTTCTGGGGTCTTTAACTGTAAGTAAGCACAAAGGACCCAGTGAGGCAGGCAGTTGTCATACACAACAATGAAAAAAGCAGTTTGTTGGTGAGGTAAAGACAGAGGGAACTCCAAAGTGCTCTGGCTTACCTTGGAGCTGTCCTGACCAGTAGGATCTGCAGGGCAGGGTGGGGAGGCATCTGACATGGTCAGTCTCAGAAAGGGAACCACAACATTAGGGGCCTTTAACTGCTTCCTGCCCAGCTCCAGCCCCGCCCCAAGCTGCCCCCAAAGAGGTTGGTGGACATACCTGTATTGACCCATCTTGGTATCCTATGCTCAGCCACTTGATCCAGCTTTATTCTTGTGAAAGAATGACCCCATCATCTTCTGTTAGTTTTGTGAGTTTGCAGTTTAAAACCTGCGCCTCCGTCCGCAAGTGGTGTCAGCGGAAGTACACCGCTCCATCATCTACTTCCGCCTCCTCCAAGATGGCTGCGGACCGGAATTGAGGCAACTTTTGTCCCTCTGCCATTCTGCTCCTCCAAACCGCGAGAAGCTCCAGGAAGCCAAAGACCCTGTCACCGTGCTGCCAATGCAGTCAGCCTGGACCGGTGGAGGCGCCCGATAGGCGAGGCTGCCGTGTGCAAGGGGGCCCCGCCCATAGTATGAGCGTGGGGCCCTTGGGGCTCTGCCGGAGGGATTGTGGGACCAGCTGGAAGCCAGGGTCATGACCAGGTACGGTCTGGGGGGGGGGGGGGGGAATACCCCTGGTATCCTGACAGCTGGGGGGATGATTACATACCTCTCAGTATGGTGAAACCCGAGGCAGGTGGCCTGCTTGCCCCAATGTGCTGCCCCTGACCCGCACTGCCCAAGGCTCGCTGAGCTGGATGGGAGGCTGGTCAGGGAGCCTCCTGCAAATAGCAGAGACTAAAAAAAAAAAAAAAAAATAAACAAATGGATCCAGCTCCTGTGGGTCTGGACAAAAACAATCAAACTGAGGCTGAAGGTATGACTGGCATTTTTATAAAAGGTAGACCAATGTGTTTCCTGTTTCAGGTGGGAGGAGCCTATCTCTCAGGTGCTGCCCTGGAAGACAATTAGAGAAACAAGCATTAAAGATACCTCATGGTTTAATTACACAGCGAAGGTACGTTACAGGTCCATTGCTTCTTAAAATTAAAATAATTAAAAGCACAGCATAACAGTTGTGATTGGACACATAAACTAAACACTCCCGATCAGCGCGGGTAAACAAAGTCCGGCTGTTTGCATATTTCTGGCTACTAGATGCCCATGTGTGTTTGCTAGCATCCAATTTCACTGCTGGATTCACGCATTTACACTTCAGGCCACTGCGTCAAAGCCCCAAACACAGCGGGCCAGCTGCCGATGTGTGCTATCCAGGGAGGGAGGAAAAAAAAAAAGATGAAAATCTGAAAATATCTCCCTCCCTCTGTCATCAGTCAGGCTCCCTGACTGATCAGTGTTAAGTGGGTAAATCCAATAAGCCTCTTGACGTAAGAGGAGACACTCATGATCACCACCCTTCACAGGTCGACTGACATGTTCGATTATCATGCCTCTTTATTCAAGAGCCTAATGTTTGTGTGTGGCAAAATGTACTGCCACCGGTTTACTTAAGTCCACCTGGTCAACCTTTGCGACTTTGGACAGAGCCATTCTGATATCACTTATCAATTGGTCTTTGAAAACGTCATTTGAAGGGGCCTATCATTGTCTTGACATACACCGGACTGGCTGCATTAGGTATGCTAGTATACAGGGAAGAAATATCCATGTTCGCTTGTCTCCAACTTCTCTCAAATGTTGAGAACCTCCCAAATTTGGCCAGAAAATCAATAGTATCCTTGACATATGCCAATAAATGTTTAACCAAAGGCTGTGAATAAAAGTCAGTCAGTTAATCATTGTGGCAGAGTAATAGATCCTAATTCTGACACAATGGGCCTAAACTTCAAGTGTGCAGTATCCTTATAAATCTTAGGCAGTCCATAGATAATTGGTAGCCATGGATGTTAGTTCATTAGGAACTCAGCTGTCACGCTGGTGATTCAGCCATGCGATCGGCCGATGTTGTTCAGAGTAGTCAAAGCCATTTTTTCGTGCTATGTAAAGGATCTTTGGCAAGTTGTGTGTAGCTTGTGGTGTCCTTTAAAATCAATAGCATGCCTTCCTTATACACAGTATAGACCAACGATAGCCTAATATTTTACACGTCAACACCAATGCAAACCTTATGTATACAGTACATGATTATGTGAATTGTAACATGGTGTATTGTGTCTACATCATGAAATGCCCGTGCACACTACTTTACATCATGAAAATGACAGGAACCTTCAAATGACATTTTCAAAGGCACAGAAGTGATATCAAAATGGCTTTGGCCGAAGCCACAAAGGGGGACCAGGTGTACTTAAGTAAATAATTGGCAGCGGTAAATTTTGCCACAACAAAACATCAGGTTCACAAATTAAAAGGCATAGTAATCAAACATGTCATTCGACCTGTGGTGATCCGTGATGGTCTCCCCCTACATTGAGAGGCTTATTGGATTTACACACTTAACACTGTACAGCCAGGGAGCCTGAACACCAACATGACCTTCTTATACTTCCCTGAAGTGGTATTAACCCTTTCGCTGCTCCACTTTTAAACTCCGCTGGCCCGACCAATCTTGCAATTTTTCCTTTCCTTTTTTATTTTCCACTTTTAGGTTTCAGAGAGTTTGTAAAAATACCCCCAAACCATATATTTTCTGAAAGCACATGACCAGTAGAATAAAAAGAAGGTGCTACTGATTTTTAAGGTCCCACGATATTTGCGCAAATGTTTATCAAAAAAAAAATGCTAATAATCCACTAATTTCATTATTAGCAAATAAAAACACAGCAAATTTTACAAAATTCCTACTAAATATAAAAACGTAATCTGTACTGAGTGAATAACAAATATTTGTAGCTTTTAAATTGCGCCTTAATGCTAAATAGTGAACAGACACAAAAGTGTAAATATCCAAATTTCTACAAAAATCTGAAGGTTTTCATTTTTCCCTTACAGCTTTCAAAATTTGTGAAAGACCCCCAAAGCCATATATTTTCTGAAAGCATATGAAAAAAAAAAAAAAAAAAAAATGAAGGTGCAAATGATTTTGTTGGCCCCATGATTGGACTTTATTTAGACTTACAGTTGGGGGGCAGCAGAAATGCACGATTGAGCTGCATTTCTGCTACCCACCAACCACAGCCCTCAAGCTGCAAAAGGCAGCAGACATGGGTGTTTACATGCTGGACTGCAATCCTTTGCACCGGTGGCAAAGTTGACCTGACTTATAGCGATGCCGCCTGCCAAACGCTACACATTTAAATTATTGAGAGGCGCCGCAAACACCCCGCAACTGCGTGCAATGCCAGCAGTTGCGGCGCATCTGTCGGAAAAAATGGGGTTAAAACAGGCAGTGAGGAGACATTGCATAGTTTCCTCACCGCCTGTCAGTAGTCTCTGGAGCGTAGCCTTGGGCTTAAGAGGCAAGGGCGATTTAGACGCATGTCTAAATCTACATTTAGGGCCCTTTTACATGGGCTGTCCAATCAGGTTTGCCTGTCAGTTTTTCAGGCGGACTTGATCGGACCCTCAAGTCTCCCCTATGGAGCAGCACATCAGCGGTGACATGTCCGCTGGCACCTGCAGCTATCCGATCCTGCCTGCAAAAAAACAGACTGATGGTGGTCCTTTTTTCCATCCTTCTGGCGAATTGGATGAAAATGGACGGGCGGTCCGTTTTCACCCGACATCCCCAAAGAGGAGAGAGGGACTGTGTCCATCCCTGCTCTGCAAGCAGATTCTGTCCCATTGAGTTGCCTGTGTGAAAGGGGCCTTACTGTGATTTTTATTTTATTTTTTTTTTTAGACAGAGAAAGGGACTGAAGAAAGTTCAGTCCCTTTCTCTGCAGGCTCAGCTGTAATACTTATGACTTATGAATGGATGGAAGCCTCTGCATAGCAGCTCCCATTCATTCATACACTGTTGCATAGTAAACAATGTTTACTATGCCACAGTGACAGCTAAACATAGGAGCGATCGGTACCGATCGCTCGCTATGTCCACCTAGGAAAGGAAGGGGGCTGGTAAACACTGCTCTCCATCCTGACAGCCAGCGATTGGGGATCCCTCCCAACCAGCAGCTGCAGCCGGCGGGGCGGGAAAGCCAACCGGCTACAGTGTGGGGAGGGCTCCTGGAAAATCGGTAATCCAAGGCACTACAGGGGGGGGGGTAAGAACAGCGGCGGGGGGAGTTATACATTTTTTTATAGTCCATTTGTGTCTCCCCAGTAGCAAATAAGACCGGCGGGAGGGCAGAGGAGGGAAGCTGCAAGCTGCAGGGGAGGTTCCTGTTGCGAGGGGGGGAGGGGGGGTCAGTATATGCCCGGGGGTGTGAGTGTACATAGTGAGAGGTGTTGTAGGGATTTGTTAGATGGGGGAAGGAGTGTACATTAGGATAAAGCAGGGAGAAACGTCAGTGTAGCGGGGGGGGCACCTTTTTGGGGGTTATAGCTCTGATCAGCGGATTGTAATCCGCTGATCAGAGCTAAGGTTTTGTTCAGTAGAGTCTGCTGAACAATTCTGATATAAACTCATGGTCACTTAAGTGACCATGAGTCTATAACACATGTAGGAATGAGGTCCGTACGCTGTACGGACCTTGCAGTAAAAGGGTTAAACCCAAAAACCAGAAATGTATTATATTTCAGCTTACCAATCATTAGAGGTGGTAGCTGCATTAGATATCTTTTTTTGGCTTTTTTCCCCTGGTGATATGGCCAGTAACAACCCTCCTGTATTAGTGAGACACAACAAAGGTGGTATTAAATGTAATAGCAGATTTAGATAAACTTAAGCCAAACTCCAGCTCATAATCAGTTACAAAGGTTTTTTTTCTCCCCCTTTTAGGATAAGGGTTTTGCATGAATAAATAAAAGCTGGTCATTTTTAAACAGGAAGTAAACCCTCCTCTGACACTTGTACCTATAGGTAAGCCTAGGATAAGGCTTACCTATAGGTACTGTAAATATCTCCTAAACATGCACCGTTTAGGAGATATTTACCTTACATGCAGCCAGTGACGTCACTGGCGCATGCGCTCTGAAGGAACAACTGCTGGTGCCGTTTCTTCAGAGCCCCGTGACCGTCGGCTCCCACGCGCATGCGCGGGAGTGACGTCACCGCGGCTCCGGCCAATCAGATGGCCGGATGCCGCGATCCCGGAAGACGGGCGGCTGGACATGTCACCCGTCATACAGGTAAGCGGGCGGCACGGCGGGGGCTCGTTCTAAGGTAAGCATTTCATAATGAGCTAGTATGCGGTGCATACTAGCTCATTATGTGTTCCTCTTTCAGGTTAAAAAAAAAATATATATATATATATATATATATATATATATATATATATATATATATACCTCTTTAACCATCCCTGTTGGTGTTAAGTGGTTTGTCTCATCCATGTAAACATATATATTGTGCTGGAAAAACAACAGACTTGGTAGCTAGGTCACCAGATGAAAATAGAGGAAATTGCTTATCACCGATTTCATTTTCATGTCTAGTTTCCTTTTCCTTCTTATTCATCTGGGCTCCGATATAAGTTTTTTCCTCACACTCCTTTTATGTTTACCTACACGTTCTCGCTCCCCCCCCCCCCCCCTTCTTTCCTGTTAATTTTACTTTTCCAATTTTTTCTCCTTTTTCTTCCCCAGATTTTGATTTTAATTTTCCATTTTATACTTGGTTTTAATTTCTTTATCTTTGGCAGATTTTTTTTACCCTTTTATTCTTTTTTTCTGTTTTCTATTTTTCACTTTGCGTTTTTTTGATTTGTTAGGTTTTTTTTATTATTATTATTTTTTCCCCCCATTTTTCTCCTCTTTTCTTCTTATCTTTCTTTTTTTAATTCTTTCGTTTTTCCCTTTTGGAGCCTTGAAATGTTGCCATTGTAACTATGACTTGATCGCTAAATAAAGCTTTGAAGCTTTGTACCTGTTCTGGAGATCTTTGGTGTGCTGGTCACATACTTATCTCTGTAGGCTAAAGACTGATGCTTCATGTGGTGCAGGTGAAAGCTAAATGGTAATTAGATGAGGTTACATCAGGTGCAGCTGAAAGGAAATAAAGTGGATCTAATGGGCCATACACACTATAAGATTTTCTGAAGACTTTTTCCTTTAGACTTACCAAAACCATATAATATGAGGTCAAACCTAAACACATTCAATTTGCATGCAATCTGGAAGGCCCTTGCACTACATAGAAAAGGTAAATCTGAAGGAAATCTAACCACAAAAGTTGGATAGTGTGTATCCAGCTTAAAGCCAGGACATTTTTTACCCTAATGCATTCCCCAAGTCCTCACTCGATCCACTGATGTGTCTGCCTCTAACGCCTCTTTACCTGTATTTACAGAACAGAGAGGTAGCAGTGGTAGCCATTGGCTCCTGATGCTGTCAATCAAATCCCGTGAGCAGAGTGGTAGGCAGGGCTTATGGATGATACCAGCCCAGCCTGGGAGCAAGCCCACACATCACAGCAGTATGTCCTCCACTCCTGCAGCTTCTAGATTTTACTGGCCCAATGCTGCCCTGATTTCAATCTTTTTTTGGCAATCAGAGCCCAGAATAGAATACACTGGAGCGTGGAGACCTATGCTTCTAAGTTGCCAGAGGGAAGTGCACATTCCCCGCACCAGAAGTGTGTCATCATCTGGTACCAGAACAAAGCCATGGCCATTTGGTCCCCCGTTAGCCTACACATACAGGGGACCTGCCCAGAGGCGCTATACTGTAGGTAAAACATGGGGAGAAACACTCTGGGAAGACTGATGACCACCAGCACCATTACTACATTAGAAGGAATAGGCCTAAAAAGCATCAGGCTGCAGGAGATTCCTGCTTCAGTCAAGTGGAAAGGTCCAGCTCGAGTTTTGTGGGAAAAGTCCTCAGGTAAGCAACTTGACCTGAAGCACCTGCAAACCAGAACCTACAAATCTCAGAGCCAGAGGGAACAAAACAAAGTTTACTCCTGGATAGTTAGAACCATAAATCAATGGAGGATGAGGGGCAGTAAGGGGGGGGGGCTTTTTAATCTCTTTCTGGTTTGGGTTTCCTGTTGAAGGTGGAGCCATTCATCTCTTAAGTAGCTGTCCTGGAAAATGACTTGGGAAGGGCTATTTTTAATGCAATTAAAATTACAATATGTCTTGTGTACCAATTGTTTATATTTGCTATATTTTTTTTTCCACACAAGTGGAGTTGCCCTTTACTTGTACATTGTACAAAGTGTAATGTTAGCCTCCATAATCTAATGCCGCAGAGATCCCTTACTACTTACTATGTATTTATAATTGTATGCTTTTATTTAAACAAACTCAATCAAAATATTTTAAAGAAAAATAATACAAATACATAAAAATAAAAACAAAAATTATTTTTACCCAAATATGGGTTTTGAGAAACCAGGACTCAGAGTTGCTACCTAAAAGCACCATTCAACACCTTCAACCATTTATAACCACTGCATCCCTTTAAATCTTAATGCAATTATTTACAACTAAAGGACTAGAGTCTCAATTCTGATATGTGCCCAGTGTATGCCTTGCATCTCCCCAACATTTGTCCCATAATGTAAACGCTGGTGAAGGAGTGTAAAGGAAGATTTACACACACAGTAATTACACAGGGCACAGATTAAAAATACATGCACTGAGAAAAAAAAACAATACATGCACTATTTTTTACTGGAATAAATATGAAGTATATGAAAGATATTTACATTTTTCTGGAGTTTCTATTTAAAATGTATTTTTGTATTTTCTAGTTTTGCACAGAGTGGGAATAGCATAACATCAGTGAGGTTATTATTTGTGGTCTAGGTCCCCAGTGGGGAAAAATGTTAGTGCAGGAAATGGTCAATCTCTACAGTAGGGACACACCCTAACAAAACGTTTACGGTTTTCAGTAAAAAGAAGGATTTAGAACAGGGGTGGGCAAACTTTTTGACTCAAGGGCCGCAATGGGTTCATATATTGGAAACGGGGGCCGGACCAAGAGTAGATGGCAAAAAAACGCTGTAAAAAAATTGCGTGACTTTGAGGTCACAAAAGTGTGAAAGGGGCCTTCAGTAATTAAGGTATAGTGTTCCCCCTTTCAATGCAGAGTGACCAGCGTGCCCCCTTTCAATGCACAGTGACCAGCGTGCCCCCTTTCAATGCACAGTGACCAGCGTGCCCCCTTTTAATGCACAGTGACCAGCGTGCCCCCTTTCAATGCACAGTGACCAGCGTGCCCCCTTTCAATGCACAGTGACCAGCGTGCCCCCTTCAATGCAGAGACCAGCGTGCTTGCCCCCTTCAATGCAATCCCCCCGAGACCAGTGCACTTACCTGCAGCAGCGGCGGCGGCTTCTACCCGAGTCCTCCCGCCTCCTCCTCGGCCAATGGCATGGGGTTTGGCTTGCGGCCAATTAGGAAGCGGGTATTAGACCCGCTGCCTAATTGGCCAGGAGGAGGATCCTTGTGACAATAGCGAATTTTCATTCGCTATTGTCACACAATAGGTGGGCTCGGGGCGCACTGCTCTGCGCCCCGGGTCCACCCTTTGCTGAAGCCTAGGACCAACGGCCACTGTTAGCTAGCGCTCCCCGGGCCGGATTAAAAGGTCCGTCGGGCCATATACGGCCCGCGGGCCGTAGTTTGCCCATTCCTGATTTAGAACTTCTGTCAGGTGATTATTACTGTATGTGCCTTTCTGTTGCAATGACAGAAACACAGGAACAGAAAGTGACATTATTATTCCCCCAGTGGGGTCACAATCAGCTATAAAAACTTAGTCTATCCAAAACTGAAAAAAGGAAAGTCAAATGTCTTCATCTGCATATTACTGAAGCCAGAAGGTCAGAGTGACAGCCAACAATCATCTCTTTTCTATAAGACAATAAAACTGGACTGAGCTCAGAGTTGCTTGACCTTATACAGTAGCAGGAGACTAAGCCCCGGTTCACATTAGTGCGATCACGAAGATTGCATGCAATTCGGAGCGCACTGCTCCTAAATTACATGCGATCTCATGTGCGGTGCAAATTTCAGCCACACACTTTGTATGGCTGAATTCGCACCGCATCCACACTAAACACGCACCTGACCCTTTTTTTATCCGTAGCAGAATCGGATCGCATAGTGGTTCACACTAGTGCAATCCGATTCTGTGCGAACTTGCAGATGGCACTGCGATATGCGATCGCAACTGGGGGTGTCATTAACTTTTAATTGACACCCCCTGCATATCGCATATGGCAGTGTGAACTGCCAGGGGTGCGGATGCGATGCGGGATCACGCTGCATATTTGCAGCGTTCCCGCATCGCACAAATGTGAACCGGGACTAAGTGTGATCCATCTTGTTCTCGTACTAGTTATCCATAGTGTTCTACAGCTGATTGGTGGGTATTGCTACCTAAGAGAACCTCCAAAATTCAAACTCAGTATTCAACAATATCGAATGACTAAAGCTTAAGGCAGCCATTAAAGACTAAAAAGACAGTTGTACTAAATACATCAAATGTTTATTTAATGAACAAAAACTTACGTAACCACCGAAACGGAGCATTCAGAGAAGACACTGAAGTCAGCAGCAGTGCAGTCGGGATCACAACAGCAGTTAACATCACACTGGGCCACCAACAGATCACAAACACACAGGCTGGAAACTAGGAAAAAGAATGTGTAATTAGCTTCAGAGGAGGATAAATGCTGTGTATCACTTTCGGTGCACCAAGAACAAGTGGAGATTATCATACCATACCCCTGTACCCATAAATCAATCAATCATACTGTGTGACAGCATTTGAGAAATGATATTTCAGTCACAGATATTGGGTAGCAATCAGCTAGTGCAGAGAAAAGAGGCTGTGGATAGGCCATACATATACATGCTCCTTTGATATGTGAGGCTGTAGGGAATGCCCCTGTGGCAGATGATTGGCCAGTACAGTGACAGTTTCCTGGTGGGCTCGCTCAGTAGATTCAGACTAGGGTCCAAACACGCCTGAGCTCATCACTATTTCTGATCTTGCTTTTTGTTTAATCTTACTTGTACTTTTGCAAAATAAAAATATAAAAACATTGAACAAGAAAAAAAAAAACTGACAGGCATTTTTTTCCAATGCAGTGCACCACAATGCATACACACTTTAACAAGCTTACAAAATGCTTCTGGATTTTTCACTGTTTTCTGGGTTTAAATTGCCCTGATACAAGGGGCAGGACCTGCACAGGAGGCATGACATGGGGGGGGGGGCATAGGAACTAAATAGGGGCCCTGATACGAAGGTGAGAGAACCACACAGGGGCCCCGATACGGGAGGGAGGGGGAAGAACCACACAGGGGCCACCGATACAGGAGGGAGGGGGGGTACTACACAGGGGCCCCCCGATACAGGAGGGAGGAGGGGGGAAGAACCACACAGGGGCCCCGATACGGGAGGGATGGGGAAGAACCACACAGGGGTCCCCGATACGGGAGGGATGGGGAAGAACCACACAGGGGCCCCGATACGGGAGGGATGGGGAAGAACCACACAGGGGTCCCCGATACGGGAGGGATGGGGAAGAACCACACAGGGGTCCCCGATACGGGAGGGATGGGGAAGAACCACACAGGGGTCCCCGATACGGGAGGGATGGGGAAGAACCACACAGGGGTCCCCGATACGGGAGGGATGGGGAAGAACCACACAGGGGTCCCCGATACGGGAGGGATGGGGAAGAACCACACAGGGGTCCCCGATACGGGAGGGATGGGGAAGAACCACACAGGGGTCCCCGATACGGGAGGGATGGGAAAGAACCACACAGGGGTCCCCGATACGGGAGGGATGGGGAAGAACCACACAGGGGTCCCCGATACGGGAGGGATGGGGAAGAACCACACAGGGGTCCCCGATACGGGAGGGATGGGGAAGAACCACACAGGGGCCCCCGATACGGGAGGGATGGGGAAGAACCACACAGGGACCACCGATATGGGAGATAGGGGGAAGAAGGAGGGAGGGGGGGTGGTATGGCACAGGGGCCCCTGATACTGGAGGGAGGGAGGAGGGGGGAAGAACTACACAAGGGCCCCCGATACGGGAGGGAGGGGGGAGGGAAGAACTACACAGGGGCCCCGATACGGGAGGGAGGGGGGAGGGAAGAACTACACAGGGGCCCCCGATACGGGAGGGAGGGGGGAAGAACTACACAGGGGCCCCCGATACGGGAGGGAGGGGGGAAGAACTACACAGGGGTCCCCGATACGGGAAGGAGGGAGGAAGAACTACACAGGGGTCCCCGATACGGGAAGGAGGGGGGGAAGAACTACACAGGGGTCCCCGATACAGGAGGGAGGGGGGAAGAACTACACAGAGGCCCCCGATACAGGAGGGAGGGGGGAAGAACTACACAGAGGCCCCCGATACAGGAGGGAGGGGGGAAGAACTACACAGAGGCCACCGATACGGGAGGGAGGGGGAAGAACTACACAGAGGCCTCCGATATGGAATGGAGGAGGAAGAACTACATAGGGGCCCCCCGATATGGAATGGAGGGGGAAGAACTACACAGGGGCCCCCGATATGGAATGGAGGGGGAAGAACTACACAGAGGCCTCCGATATGGAATGGAGGGGGAAGAACTACACAGAGGCCTCCGATATGGAATGGAGGGGGAAGAACTACACAGGGGCCCCCGATACAGGAGGGAGGGGGGGGAAGAACTACACAGAGGCCCCCGATACAGGAGGGAGGGGAGAAGAACTACACAGAGGCCACCGATAAGGGAGGGAGGGGAGAAGAACTACACAGAGGCCACCGATACGGGAGGGAGGGGGAAGAACTACACAGAGGTCACCGATATAGGAGCCAGGGGGGAAGAACTACACAGGGGCCCCCGATATAGGAGGGAGGGGGAAGGAACTACACAGGGGCCCCGATACAGGAGGGAGGGGGGGAAGAAATACACAGGGGCCCCCGATACAGGAGGGAGGGGGGGAAGAACTACACAGGGGCCCCCGATACAGGAGGGAGGGGGGGAAGAACTACACAGAGGCCCCCGATACAGGAGGGAGGGGGGAAGAACTACACAGAGGCCACCGATACAGGAGGGAGGGGGGAAGAACTACACAGAGGCCACCGATACAGGAGGGAGGGGGGAAGAACTAAACAGGGGCCCCCGATATAGGAGGGAGGGGGGAAGAACTACACAGGGGCCCCCGATACAGGAGGGAGGGGGGGAAGAACTACACAGGGGCCCCCGATACAGGAGGGAGGGGGGGAAGAACTACACAGGGGCCCCCGATACAGGAGGGAGGGGGGAAGAACTACACAGGGGCCCCCGATATAGGAGGGAGGGGGGAAGAACTACACAGGGGCCCCCGATATAGGAGGGAGGGGGGAAGAACTACACAGGGGCCCCCGATACAGGAGGGAGGGGGGAAGAACTACACAGGGGCCCCCGATACAGGAGGGAGGGGGGAAGAACTACACAGAGGTCACCGATATAGGAGGGAGGGGGGAAGAACTACACAGGGGCCCCCGATACAGGAGGGAGGGGGGAAGAACTACACAGGGGCCCCCGATACAGGAGGGAGGGGGGAAGAACTACACAGGGGCCCCCCATACAGGAGGGAGGGGGGGAAGAACTACACAGGGGCCCCCGATACAGGAGGGAGGGGGGGGGAAGAACTACACAGGGGCCCCCGATACAGGAGGGAGGGGGGAAGAACTACACAGGGGCCCCCGATACAGGAGGGAGGGGGGAAGAACTACACAGGGGCCCCCGATACAGGAGGGAGGGGGGAAGAACTACACAGGGGCCCCCGATACAGGAGGGAGGGGGGGAAGAACTACACAGGGGCCCCCCGATACAGGAGGGAGGGGGGGAAGAACTACACAGGGGCCCCCCGATACAGGAGGGAGGGGGGGAAGAACTACACAGGGGCCCCCGATATAGGAGGGAGGGGGGAAGAACTACACAGGGGCCCCCCATACAGGAGGGAGGGGGAAGAACTACACAGGGGCCCCCGATACAGGAGGGAGGGGGGGAAGAACTACACAGGGGCCCCCGATACAGGAGGGAGGGGGGAAGAACTACACAGGGGCCCCCGATATAGGAGGGAGGGGGGGGGAAGAACTACACAGGGGCCCCCGATACAGGAGGGAGGGGGGAAGAACTACACAGGGGCCCCCGATATAGGAGGGAGGGGGGGGGAAGAACTACACAGGGGCCCCCGATACAGGAGGGAGGGGGGAAGAACTACACAGGGGCCCCCCAATACAGGAGGGAGGGGGAAGAACTACACAGGGGCCCCCGATACAGGAGGGAAGAACTACACAGAGGCCCCCCGACACAGGAAGGAGGGGGAAGAACTACACAGGGGCCCTGATAGGGGTGATGAAGGTAGAACTGCATTGGGTCCCCGGTAAGGGAGGGAACAGAAATGCATAGGGGTTGGCCTGGTACAAGGAAGGGAGGGGGTAAAATTGCACAGGGACCCCTTACAGTCTACACCCGGGACTGGCAGGATGACACGTGGAGCAGTGAAGATCTGTCTATGTTCCCAGCTCCTCCTCTCTCTCAGTCTTGTGAGCCGCAGTAGCAGGTACTGAACTTACCACTGCTCACCAGCACGGGGACGGAGCGAGTCTGAACTCCATCGAAAGACTCGGGTTCTCTGACCAGTACAGGGGGCTGACTGACAGGTGGCACTGTCGGGGTGACAGCCTGCAGTGTGGTAGAGGGCCCCTCTGTCCCCTGGTGGGTCTCATTCTCCAGCAGCTCCCACACCTCCGTCTCATTGTCAGCACTGATCCTCTCTATGGTGTGCCCGCTGTCAGGCTGTTCAGTCCCAGGGAAATCAGTACTGCCTACATCCAGCACACAGAGAACCAACAACAACCAGAGAAGAGACATGGCAGCTTCCTGTCAGACGTTGCTATAAACATCCAGCTTCAAGCCGGACTCCAGGAAGTAGCGTCACATAACCTCCCATACTACTCATGATAACTTCCGGGGCGTGGATGGAGCACACTGCATGGACAGACAGTGCAGGAATCCCTACAGCGCCCCCTGGTGAGCCCAGCTTACAATGCCTTGCTAATGAAATGCTGTGCCAGCAGGAAGTGGATGTAACCTATAACAATGTAATTCCCTTATTTGGTTTCTTTAAGCCTGTTAGCATGCCATTGGACGTGTGTTATTATATCTGTTACCTGCAAGAATTACCTGTTGATCTTGTCAGCTGATAACCTTCTGTGCTCCCTGCCTTTCTCACTGTTATTCATCACATTGTTCTCAGCTAATGCTACTACAGAACCATGTCTCTCAATGTTTTGGAGAAGAACAGAGGTGGCAGAGTCCTCAGGTCCTGTCCTATTTCTGTTGGGCCTATATAGTAGGATGATTGAGCATTGTCACCCTAGGACAGAAAGTGTGTTACTGGCAGCATCACCAGGTCAAGATAAAAGAAAAGAGAGCTTAAAAAAGTAAACCAATGCAGCCACCCCATCTAAGAATTGATAAGCTTTAATATTTTACGTTTTTGTACTTGGGATTAGAGAAGTTTAAAAATAGCTGCACGTATGCAAGCTCCTGCCTTTAGAGAAGTATGGAGGCTGCTGTTCATGATCTCTCCTTATAAACATACTAGTTGCCTGGTTGTAGTGCTAATTCACTGGCTTTAGTATCTATGAAAAGGCATTGAGGCTTTGAAGTGTTTTGATCTGCATGATTGTTTCAGGTAAGTCACTGTAGAAAAACAGGAGGCTCAACATAACAGCCAGGCATCCAGCATTTTCAGGTAAACAGTAGAAACCCCCATATTGTTCTCATGTTTACAATCGAGGAAAGAAAATGTTCAGAATATATATGTGTAGCACCCTACAGGTAGGTGCTAGGTAAAGGTATAGTGGGCCTTGTCTGCCTAACAGGGCTGTGATTTATTAGTCAGGGTGTCATGGTTTACAGGTGTGCCTGCTGAAAGGTGAGTCTCTCCACTGGCTCCTGTGAGAGGCTTCTCATAGGGCGGTGGAGGAAACCCAATCAGAGGACACATCCAGGCTTGTAACTACCCCAGAAGGCAGATTGTGCTGCAAAGGATTCTGGGACTGTGTATGAGTTTGGGGTGGCGCAGGACACAATGTCTTTGGCGGGAGCAGAGTCCCAGGAGGGAGAGAACGGCTGTCTCTCCTCCTGTCTGAGGAGGAGGATCTCGGGGTGCTGCCTGAAGATCCAGAGAGTGCTGAGCTAAGCTGAGGGGATCCGGTGGGCCGAGAACCTGCGGAGAGTCAGAGGGGTCCAGTCCCAGGAAAGACTACACAGGTTGTGAGTACTGAGGATTGCCGCTGGGGATCTGCCTGAAGTTAGAGGGGACCACTCCAGGAAGAGGTTCTGGGATCCAGTGCCAGCTAGTGGTGAAAGGGGGTACCTAGGTTGAGGACCCTGAAGTGACAGAGGGGGTACATAGTCAGTGGACTCTGAAGAGCTTACAGTGTAAAGGAGGCGCCTGTGGTTTGAGCCCTGAAGTGATAGTGCACAGTGTGAAGTGTGCCAGTTGAGAGTTGCAGCAGTACAGGAACTTAAAAGGAGTTTCTCAGCCAGTGCAGTGCTGGAGGGAGCCATCCAGTGACTCTGAGCTATTGTAGTGTTACAAGTCAAGCGGTTCTACAGTTCTGGATCTTCTTGACTAAAGTCGAGGATCCAGCACAGTTTCAGTGATCACACAGTGTTCAAGCATCAGGAGGCGTTGGCTAGCGTCGGCTGGCGTCAAGACAGCGCTAAAAGGCATTTTTGCCAGAAAAGTCCCACAATTGTATCTAGTTGAGCCGGTACCGATGACAGACCCACATCAGGCCACAGGCCTGGAAAACCTGCTACATATGTCAACGCAGAGTGGTACTACGGACATATGTGGATTGTCTCTGCCTCTTCCCAAGCAATATAGTATTTTGTGAAGAAAAAAGAAATTGGACTTTAATGGCACCACACACTACAGTATATCTCAAAATAGATTTTTATTTCCATATAGCAAAACATTAAAAGATTCATTGTATAAACACAGTTTCTCAATGGACCGATATACAAATGACTGGTGTCACCATCAACCCTCCTAGATTGATTGGGAGCCCCTAATAATAAACACAATACTAATGAATATAAGGAACATAAAGAGCAAATAAAGTATCCTGATTCCTAAATGTCTAAAGGTGGATACTTAGAGGGGTGGTGAAGTCCAGTTTTTGTTTCTGCTCAAAATGTTTCACATTAAGCACGCTTCTTCAGAAGCTCAAAGGGTTAAAAATACTTTTTCTATAATAAAAGGTAAAAATAACATAGTCAAACAATCTTGAAGTACAAGCTGTATATTGTTCTGCCACGGAATTGTGGAAGAAAAACAGTTTTTAACCCTTTAAGCTCATGAAGAAGCGTGCTTAACATGAAACATGTTGAGCAGGAACTGGACATCACCACCCCACCAGTGGACATTTAGGAACCAGGATACTTTATTTGCTCTTTATGTACCTTATATTCATTATTATTGTGTTTATTATTAGGGGCTCCCAATCAATCTAGGAGGGTTGATGGTGACACCAGTCATTTGTATAACGGTCCACTGAGAAACTGTGTTTATACAATGAATCTTTTAACATTTTGCTATATGGAAATAAAAATCTGTTTTAAGATATACTGTAGTGTGTGGTGCCATTAAAGTCCAATTTCTTTTTTCTTCATAAAATATTGGAGGAAAGCAGTCAGCATAATAAAATTGGCACTGTCAGTTCTGACTCATATTTGGAAATGCAAGCTTTGGGCTGTTATTTTTATTCCTTCTCCATCACTCAATGGTCTTCTGACACAGAATAAGCATAGAAAACTAGTTTTTATGTTAGTCTATATCATGGCCTACATTTTATATGCCAGTGTGGAGTATGTGGTATGCCATGGAGTACTCTCTGCCTAAAGCCAACCTTCCACCCTAGTGGCAAGGTCCGCGTAATCAAGTTGCCCCCCCCAAAAAAAAAAGCTGCATAAAAGTACATGTGGTAGTAAAAAATGTTGGATAATGTACTTTCTCCCTGGTTTCCTCCCCCAGTCCCTAAAGCAGGTAATGTCACCCTTCTTCAAGCCAGATTTAGAGAATGCTGAGAAGCCAAAATCTCACAAGAAAACTATCATACGCTGAGCTGCAGCATCTTCTCATGAAATTTGGCCCACTCAGCATTCCCAGGGATCTTGTTGGTTGGAAGATGACCTCACTCCCTGCACTATAGAAGTTTGGGAAAGGTGAGTATATTATCTAGCTCCTCCCCCCCCCCCCCCCCACAGGTTCTTTTATGCTGCATTTTTGGAATGCCCATTCACACCTGAGCTTTGTTGCTAATTGCATGAAGCTCAAAGATGTATGGAAGCTTCTTTGAGGATAGAATTGTGCATTTTTGACTCTATAGACTTTGAGGCCGGGTTCACACTGGTGCGAATTGGATGCGGATTGCCCCGCATCCAATTTGCATGTCAGGAGACTGTGACCGGTTCTCAATGGAGCCAGTTCACACAGCTTAGGGCCAGGGACGAGGCACAGACAATCCACATATGTCCGTAGTACCACTCTGCGTTGACATATATTCTGAAGCTTTTCTTTCCTCTAATGTAAACATGAGAACAATATGGCGGTTGCTACTGTTTACCTGAAAATGCTGGATGCCTGGCTGTTATGTTGAGCCTCCTGATTTTCTACAGTGACTGACCTAAAACAATTGTGCAGATCAAAAAACTTCAAAGCCTGAATGCCTTTTCATAGATAATGAAGCCAGTGAATCAGCATTACAACCAGGCAACTAGCATTTTTATAAGGAGAGATCATGAACAGCAGCCTCCATACTTCTCTAAAGGCAGGAGTTTGCATAAGTGCAGCTGTTTTTAAACTTCTCTAATCCCAAATACAAAAACGTAAAATATTAAAGCTTATCAATTCTTAGATGGGGTGGCTGCATTAGTTTAATTTTTTTAAGCTTTCTTTTCTTTTATCTTGACCTGGTGATGCTGCCAGTAACACACTTCCTGTCCTAGGGTGACAATGCGCAATCATCCTACTATATAGGCCCAACAGAAATAGGACAGGACCTGAGGACTCTGCCCCCTCTGTTCTTCTCCAAAACATTGAGAAACATGGTTCTGTAGTCCTCAGCATTAGCTGAGAAAAATGTAACTGTCATGGGTCTGCAACCTAAGGGTTAACTAAGTGCAGACTAATTTCAGTAATTGACAACAGGCTGCCTTAGTTAAACACCTCAGCAGCACTTTGCTGCCTGATCTGCAGCTTTACCTTGAGTTCTGTTCCTGTGTTTGTATTGATTCCTGTATTGACCTGGCTTGTCTGAATTCGTTGCCATCTCCAGTCCTGACCCCGGCTTGCCTTGACTCTGCTATACCTGCTTCCTGCCTGATATCCTGCTGCCAACCCCTGCCTGTACACAACTATTCTCTGCCTGCTGCTTGAACTGTATGTGATTACCTGTGTCTGAAACTGGCTTGTCTGTCCCTGCTCCAGTCTTTGCCCATCCAGCTCCTTCCAGTGCCTGGAGACGCTGCCCTGCATTCGCTGTGCATCCGCACCTCCTGTACCTGCTTCTTCCGGCTGCTCAGCAATCCAGCCATGTTCAGTGACTTATCGACTACTCTTCTCAACTGCCAACAGAAGACCAGTGCAGACACTCTTACCTCACTGCGCTCTCACATCCACTGTTGCAACTCCAGTGCTGTACGAGAGCCAGGGCTGTACGAGAGGTCTCCCTCTGCATGTCAGGCTCTGCTACAAGGTACGTGACAGTAACTAATAACAATGAGCAAAGGCAGGGAGCACAGAAGGTTATCAGCTGACAAGATCAACAGGTAATCCTTGCAGGTAACAGATATACTAACACACGTCCAATGGCATGCTAACAGGCTTAAAGAAACCAAATAAGGGAATTACATTGTTATAGGTTACATCCACTTCCTGCTGGCACAGCATTTCATTAGATAAGGAAGAGGCAGGAAAGAGCAAGTGCCCCATTTCCTGTAAATATTGGTTGAGGCGTATGGAAGGAGTGGAAGACTGGACGAGCCAACGCTACTGGGGTATAGTCAAAATCTGGTATACAGAGGCTCAGTCCGTCCAAACGCCACACCAATCCAAAAAATATATGATCTTTCGAAACACGTTGGGTTCATATCTCTGTCATCATAGTTGATCTGAGGTTACGTTCACACAACAGTATCATATATGTCAACCGCTGTGCTATTTCTATAGCTGTAATACAAATTGTGAGTTGTACCAAATGCCTGTGTAGCATTTTTATGTGCGTTAACAATCCAGGTGTTTTTCACTACTCTGGTAGGGGGGTTCTCCATGCTAGAATCTTGGTTCCCCCCCCCCTCTGTCACCATTACTATATATTTCAGTCTCAGGTTGACCAGCACTGTTTCACCGTCTGCTCATTTGCAACTTGGTTTTAGGTCAGTACGTCTGCCCTGGTGGCTGAGCTAGAAACTCCATTGGGTACATCTGTTACTTGCTGTTCAGGGTCAAATACAATGCTGCCTTGCTACAGATACTGGAAACTTGACTGCAGTTACTGGTGACTTGGGAAGGTTTCAATTGCATGAGGTTTGATACTTCCGGTAATTTATAGGAACTAAGAGATGCATTTTAAATGCAAAGCGGTATCAAATGACTTCACATCAGTTCTGACTCTTTAGGTTTTTAATAATGAAAGAACCTACTGCTGAAATATTCAAATTCTGACTAACTGGTCTTGCAGTGCTACCATGTAATTGGACTCATACGGTTGTTCCAGAGGTGATAGTTACATTTTATTTTGGCTAGAAACATTGTAAAATAGTTTCCATTGTACCTCTAGTTCCTCCTGTTTTCAATTGTATTGTAACTGTATTGTCTTCCCTCACATTGTAAAGCGCTGCACAAACTGTTGGCGCTATATAAATCCTGTATTATAATAATAATTGTAGACAGCTTTTCAAAAATGTTCTCATGCTTCACCTAACTAGTAAAGACCAGGAACTACTTCTGCAAACATGCAAATGTTGCTATTCGTAGGGGAGTTGCCTGTATTGCATGTATACTGAAGTGTATATACACAAGGAAGCTACATTAGGGCTTGTTTGACAGTGACCTTTAGTGAACAGTACTGTATGGGCAGTGTCATAAAAAGCTTACCCTATGAAGGATTCCAGACAATATTATCTGCTCTCCAATATATTTAGTAGTAGATAGTCACATTCAACTGGACTTCTGCAATGTGGAAGATGTTTTGTAGCTTATTCAAGCCATGTCTTCAGCTCTAATGAGCATACCTGGGAATTGACTGGATCCGACATGGCAATACCAGAATTTAGCTCTGGTTGCTAGGTCATTATCGCAATAGTTACATCTGCGGAATTTCATTTCCAGAAATGTTAACAAAGTGCAGGGTGCATGATGTTTCTGGCTGCCCCCATTGTTTTTTCTTTAGTGCGGGGGGGGGGGGGGGGAGGGGGCATGGGAAACTATGTATGTAGTGTGTATGTATGATGTACTGGATGTGGTGTTTATGTACTGTATATTCTATGCATGTACAGGTATGTACTGTGTATGTAGCATATGCTATGTGTGTATGTTACCGTATACAGTATATGTGCATATGTTATACTGTGCTAAGTATAGGAGGGTGGTGGTGAAAAGAATCAAAGGGATTTTGTTTGCTGGACTGTATATACTTCTTACTCCAGAACTATGTACATTACATACAGCTCACCCCTGCACTTGTGCATTACCCTCTCCTGACACAAACATTCCTCACATGTTCGTTACTCACCCCATACCCCTGCACTAGGTATTTTACCCACCCCATACCCCTGCACTAGGTATTTTACCCACCCCATACCCCTGCACTAGGTATTTTGCCCATCCCAAACCCCTGCACTAGGTATTTTACCCACCCCATATCCCTGCACTATGTAGTTTACCCACCCTGGACCCCTGCACTAGGTATTTTACCCACCCCATACCCCTGCACTAGGTATTTTACCCACCCCATACCCCTGCACTAGGTATTTTACCCATCCTAGACCCCTGCACTAGGTATTTTACCCACCCCAGACCACTGCACTTTACCCACCCCACCAGTGGGTGTCACTGCCAAAATATAATGTCCCTGCAGGAAAGGGGGACGATTCTTTCATTCACCTAATTTGTGTGGCTAAAGGGGAAAAAAAATAACAGTGTATGGCCAGTTTAACAGATTTACTTTAATCCTATCACCATGGAATGTGTCCAGGCTGATTCTGAATGTCCCAAGTACAGAAGAGGAGGTTTGGAACCACCATGCTCTGATAACATAATCCCATTCTTGGAATCAGGAATTCTGAATGTGCTAATCCTTTACATGGTTAAAGGGATGAATTGTTTTCAAATCATCAGCGTGGAGATGCTAAAATTAAATGATGTGGCAGACTGAAGGTGCTGAAGGCCCCCACCCCTGTTTAGAGATGGTTCTTCCAATCTTGCGAACCAGTTGACCTCTCTGTTCAAAATGTGCACCTCACTGTTCTCAAAGGAATATTCCTGCTCCCTTAACTGTTGGAAAACTGCTGAGTCCTAACCTGATGTATTTACCCTCCTATGCTAAGCCATTAGTTTGTTGAGGGGTTGCTTCATCACCCCAATGTACGGGTTTTGTATTCCTTACTATACTGTGGTTTATCTATCAATAAAATCGTATGTGGACTTTAGCATGTTAATGACAGTTCAAAGTAATTTTCATTAAAATAATTATTAGTTTATCCTAACAAATGTACAGAGACTGTATTAGTGCCGGTTCACACATATGCGTTCATAGACACTGCTCCTAAAATCACATGCGATGTCTGTGCGTTGCGAATTCAGCCATACTGTTTGTATGGCTGAATTTGCACTGCAATTGCAGTGAATACGCACAGGACCCTTTTTTTGGTCCGCAGCAGAATCGGATCGCATGGTGGTTCACACCAGTGCGATCCGATTCCTGTGCGAACTGTCAGATATCACTGCGATATGCGATCTAATCTGGGGATGTCGTTAACTTTGAATTTACACCCCCAGCGTATCGCATATGGCAATGTGAACTGCCTGTGCCATGGATGCGATGCGGGAACACGCAGTAGATTTGCAGTGTTCCCGCATCGCACTAATGTGAACCAGGACACAGTGTATTGGAGATTGTGATGTTATGAACAAAAGACAAGACACGATAACCGGGCTCACACTGATGCAATCTACCGCATCGCATGTCATTTGTACAGGAATCGCACCAGATTCCTGTACAAGTGACATGCGGATTCAGTGCAGTGCAAATTGAGCCATACATTATGTATGGCTCAATTTGCATCGGATCCGCACCAAAAATGTGCAAGACCCTTTTTTTTGTCCTCACTGGAATTAGATTGCATGGGTGTTCAGACTCGATTCCACAGTTTGCACTGTGTTCTGCGAATCGATTTGGGGGTGTCATTAACTTTATATTGACACCTGCAGCAGTTCGCAAAGCACGGTGTGAACTGCCTGCAATTCTGATGCGGTGCGAGAACCGCACAGGAATCAATGCTGTTCCCGCACCGCATCAGTGTGAACCAGGGCTTATTGCACTGGAGTTATGGACTTTGTATCAACCCGCTTTGCAGACAACTGCTATTTCCACAGTAACCCTGTACTTTTTTTTTTATATCCTTTTTGATTTTACTCTATAAAAATACATATCAACATAAGTCCTGGTAATCCTGCAATGAAGATTAATTGCTCAGGTATTTCCTGTTCTAGGATGACAAACTGTCCCTGTCTTCCAGTTGTGCTTCTGCGTTGTTGCCCTGGTTCACCAGCTTCCAATGGACACTACAAGGGGTTCTTTCAACACATGGGCATTAGGGTTGCCACCTCATCCCTTTAAACCAGGACACATTTTAATTACACAGGTGCTGTGGCTGATTAAGGTGGTAATTAAATTTACTTAGTGCCTTATGTGCATTATTTAGCCTCAGAACCCGTGTGACAAATGTGTCCTGGTTTAAAGGGATGAGGTGGCAACACTAATGGGCATAGTGTACTTGTGTCATTATCTGGAACCTACTCTAAGAAAAGCCATTTGGCTATCACTGAAGTGTTCACATGCAGACAGGAAGTGGCTGCAAATAGGCTGCAGGAGATCATCATTACTGGGATGTAACAAAGAATTGAAAAAAACATTGAAAACAGTAAAATAGTCTTTTATTTTAAAACTGTAATTGTTTATGATTACAAAGTTCTTTAGCAAACAAAATGTCTTTCAATTAGAGTTTATATCTGCATCTACAATAATTATTTAATTTGTTTATTGGTGCATGTCCAAAAAACAAATGTATCCTTATCCTTGAAATGTTGTCAAGCCATTATCATTTTCCAAGCAGGAGCAAGAATAAATATTTTATTCTTCAATGCAGAGATTATACTACCCACTTTTGTACTTTTGCAACATCATCACTAAGCTATAGGAGTTTGAAATTTATCTTGGTCTTTTTTTTTTTTATGCGCCCCAGTATCAAGATTCCAATTACATAATAATTCTCAAGAGTAGGTATGTAATTTTGTGCCACTGCAGCAAAACAGTTATATCTTTCGAAGCTTTACTAGGAATTGATACAAGTCACAAGACTGCTATATACTGCTGTGTGTGACACCGCTGTCCTTTCCTTCTATGTTTAAACAGGGATGTGGTGAAAGCTTGCTGGGTACATTGGCTATTTAGGCTTGGCGTTCTCCTTCATACATGCTATATACTGCTGATGAGAAAAAGTATTTATCTATTTATATTTACTAAAATATATGATTTCCATGTTCTCTGTACTGTGGGAGACGACCAGATATAGTGAATGCAGGTTCTGGGTTTAGTAACACTTTAAAAGTAGATTTATTTTTTAAAATAGCAAACATGTTATACTTTGTAAAATGGTTTTGGACAGAGCAGCCCCAATCCTTCTCTTCTCAGGTTCCCCACTGGCACTTCCGGCTTTTCCTCCTCTCCAAGTGTCCCAATAGCTGCTTGCTATGGGGGGTGCATTAATGCATGCTCACTTCCAAGCCCTGCTCCGTGTGTCCACAAGACACACAGTACAGGTCTTGGCGCTACTCACAGATACCACCCCCCCCCAGGATTTCTACGCATACGCGAAATTCCACAAATTACCCTTGGAAGTGTAATGCAAATCACTGAATCTTTCACATGTGAAGAAGTGTACATGCTGGGAGGTTATTTTTAAAATGATTTATCAAAAAAAAAAAAATGTAGTGTAGCAAGGTTTCCAGGCCTATGGCCTGATGTAGGTCTGCCATTAGTACCGGTGATCTCTCCAGCCCATGTGAGCTGTGACCCCGGGTGTGACAACTGAAGCAGCGACAACTCCGGCATCTTTGTTTGTGGTTTTTATTGGAATAAAGAGGATGGGAGAAGGGAATAAGTGGGATACTCCTTGAGGCTTAACTAATTACAATTTGGACTTAACTTCCAAAATGCTCATTGGCGCTTCCTTGACGCCAATGCTCACTGACACTGAGAACACTTTGTAGAACAGAAGAAGTGCTGAATCATCGACTTATAGTCCAGAAGATCCAAGACTGAGAACTGTAGAACTCCAGACACTGTTATACTGTGAAAGTCACTGAATACTTTCCCCCGCCTGGCACAGCTTGAGGTAGTATATAGTAGAACTCTGTATAGCTGTCGCTTTGACTGGCACGCTCTGTGCAATTATGGGCCCAAACTGTAGGTGCCCCCTTTGGCCTTGAACTCTTCAGGGTCCACTGACTATGTACCCCCTCTGTAGCTTCAGGGTCCTCAACCCAGGTACCCCCTTTACAGCTAGCTGACACTGGATCCCAGAACCTCTTTCGGAGTGGTCCCCTCTAACTTCAGGCAGACCCCCAGGGGTAGGCTTTCCTGGGACTGGACCTCTCTCTCTCTCTCTCTCTGCAGGCTCTTGGCACACCGGATCCCCTCAGCTCAACTCAGCACTTTCTGGACACATCCACCTTCCTCAGACAGGAGGAGAGAAAGCCGCACTCTCCTTCCTGGGACTCTGCTCCCGCCAAAGACACCGTGCCATGCACTTCCCCCAAACTTATACCCACTCCCAGAATCCTTTGCAGCATAATCTGCCTTTTGGGGTAGTTACAAGCTGGGATGTGTCGCCTAAATTGGGCTTCCCACACTGCCCTATGAGAATCCTCTCACAGGAGCCAGTGGGGATACTTCTCCCCTCAGCAGGCACATCTGAAAGCCCTGACACCCTAGCTAAATAAATCACAGCCCTACTGTTAGGCAGACAAGGCCCACTATACATTTACCTACCACCTACCTGTAGGGTGCTACACCAGACATAGACAGAGAGCTGAGTTTGCATTTGAATGATTTGTGTAGTATGTTCAGTTCATTCTCTGCTATGGTGGAAGCTTGGAGATCCCCATGGTCATTCTCCATGCTGTTACATGGTATTTATTGCATTACTGCTTTCTAATTATATCCTAACGCAAGGCCTCTATGCACCCCCTAGTTGGTAGTTGAAGTACCTTACTTTAGTCTGTATATTGCTATACTTATGTTTTTGTGTAATTTTTCTTTTTGGGTTGCTTTTTTTTTTTTTTTTTTTGTCGGTGGCTATGGCACTGCCTTTTATTGTAAAATTGGAAATTCAATAAAAACAGAATTTTACCAAAAAAAAAAAGTATTTTCAGTTTGTGGTGCTTAGACGCAGTTTGTTTCCACTTTAATGTAGTAGAAAACACTGTTTTATTTTATTCTTTTACCTACAGGTAATCCTAAATTTAAAGCTTAGCTGTAGGTAACATTCAGGAGATATTCTAGCCAGTAGCAGCCAGTGATGTCACCAGAGCATACGCTGTGAAGGAACAGCATACCCTTGCGTATCGCAGCGACGTCATCCTAGCTTAGCTAATTAGACAGCCGAAGTCTGCAAACCTGGAAGGAAGACCGGGTAAAGATGGAAGCCTCTGACGCGGTAAAAGTGTGCCGCTGGAGGGCTTCGTTTTAAGGTAAGTCATAATGTGCTAGTATGATACCACTGCTTATAAAAGGAGTGAAGGTTTGCTTTAAGTTACCTGAATTGTATTTTCTTATGTGACCTCCACATATTTGTCAGTATATGAAACCAGGAAAAAGTACTGCAAAAATACAGTCCATAACATAATGACCACATTAGGGTATAGAACTGAGACATAATTAACTGATGTTGCTTCACTAGACATAACATAGATCATCTTTTTCCTAGATCTAGGTCAAAGTTCCTGGCTTAGTAAGGAACACTAGAAGGGTTTCTATTTTAGACTGAGCTGTGTAGGTCATGGTTACATTAGACCATGCGTGACCTTGGAATTTAGCAAGGTGTCAGGCTAGAAGCACTTGACCAGCGATCTTTCCATTTCTCCGCCGTCACTGCTACATGGCTGAGTGTCAAAATGTTTATTTCTAAATCACTTCCTTATTTCTATAACATATTGTACTTCATGTTACTTAAAACACAATATTCTGTAGCTGAACTGTTATTACTGGAGCACACCGATGTGACCATATCATGACTTTAGGTAATTAAGCTCTTGGTTTACGATATTTTTGGCTAACATCGGGGCTTACACTGTCTTTGTGGCTTACCATCTTACCATCTAAAAATTTAATAAAAATTTATGAAAACAGAAATTTTATTCCTGAGTATTACATTCAGGTATGGCGAAAACTTCAGAGTTTGCAATACTATAAATGAAGACTTGACAACGAACTACCCAGTTCAAATAAATACAGTAATGTCCAAGTTATGGGATTTTTCGCCTGAGATGATGTGTTATGAACACACAATATCTGATAGCTCAGATTTTTTCCATTATAAAATGCACTCTATTCCCCAGACTTACCTAAACTTCCTCATATTTATTGTACACATTAACTTTCTACAAAGACTCACGTTTTAAGCCAGCTTTTAAAAGGTGTGTCACAGATGAGCCAAGTCAGCTTGCATATTTGCCACCAAACATTATTTCCTTTAAAATTGGAGGTCATTGTGTCTATACAAGGATGACTTGGCCTGCAAAGAAATACATCCGTGGTAAGATTTTGTATAATTTAACACATGTGCGCATGATGCCTACTACTATATGGATGAGGCCAACATGTAGTTACAATACACCTAAATATTCTCATCAGTTCATGTGACATCATTAGTGATTCTCTATAAAGATATGGTAATATTGTAGCTGTATACCACTAATGCTAGCAGGAAAGTCTGTACATCTAGCAAAGGGGTCCCAATGTGTGCTTTCCTCCTGTCACTATTTCGGACATAAATGGCACATATCACAAGCCACCTAATGTCCTCTTGCCACCATGGCTTTGCTTGTGAGCCACCTCTACAGTATGTGTCCTTAAGACACACAGAGCACGGCTTAACCCTGCCCCCGCTCCCTCCTCACTGGCTGTGATTGACAGCAGCAGGAGCCAATGGCACCTGCTACTGTCTATAAGCCAATAGGAAGTGAGAGAGCCTCAGTTCTCATGCACAAGTGAGTATGGGGGGGGGGAGCTGCACTCAGAAAGTTTTTTACCTTGATGCATAGAATGTTTAAACCAAAATGGTTGCCCACGCAGGGGATTTTCACCATTGAAACTGGAAACGGAAAAATGCCAAGCCATCTTGTTCTCTCTCTCCAGCAGTGCTGCTGCTTAGGCCTTAAAGTGAAGCTCCAGGCTCCTTCAGAAGAAAAAAGTCAGCAGCTACAAATACTGTAGCTGCTGACTTTTAATATTAGAACATATACCTGTCCAGGAATCCAGCGGTGTCCTCACCTGAGCCGATTTTTCAATTGGCGATCGGGTGCTGTGAAAAGGTTCCAAATGTGGCAGCAGAAGGGGAGGCAGGCACACAAGCGGAAGTGCAAGAGCTTAGCTCTTGGCAGGTTCCTCTGACCACCTTACACAGTACCTCATTGTTTCCAGTTGCAGCCCTCTCTTAGTACTCCTGGCTCTCCCAACTGATTCAGTTACAGCACCTTGCTGTCTGAGCCCACTCTCTGGCCTCTTGGTATGGGTTCTCCTGACACCCTGGGCTGTTTCACTCCTCTGAGGCTTCCAGATTCCTTCAGTCCCCTGGACTTGCCTAGTCGGCTTTGCTCTCTCAGTCTCCCAGACTCGCTTAGCTGTCTTGACCCTCTCAGCCTTATAGAAACGGAATCTCTCCTATCCAGCTTGGCGTACTCTCTCTTTAGTGGAGCATACCTGTCTCCTAAAGGGAGCCCTTACTTGCTGTCAGGCCTTTCATTATAAGAGCTATGTGCACTTGCACTCGCAGCCTGCTGGTCTCCTGCAAGGCCTGGGCACTGGTTTTGAGATTTCTTCCCTCCCAAAATTCTTTGAAATCTTCGAAATCTGGAGCCCAACCTGGGAAAAACAGGTTGAAAAACCACCTTTCTCTGTTCGGAATCAATATTTCAGCCCCTGCATATGTGCGAACGCTGTGTTATATCTACTTCCTTTTTCACATGGGGCAGGGCCTCGCCCTGCCACAGGGGTCACATACAGCAATTAAAAACCTGAAAGGTGTTCTAATCTCTCTGTACTTTTATCCAAAACTAAGAAAAAAAAAGTGCCTCCCATTTTATTTTACATCTATCCTAATTTGTCCTGTATAGGACTCTTGTGATGCATAAAATATTATGTTGGACTTAATAGGCGCATCTGGTTTGGATGTTTATAAGGGTTAATGAACACGGGTGTATGAGGCTGTGTATGGTGTAAAATCAGACATATTCTCACTCCAGGGAAGCCATCCCATTGACATGAATGGTGCACAGCTATATATGGGCATTTGCCAGTACTCACAGAAACAATTATGATAAAAGATGCTGAGCTACCTCATACCACCTATACAGGTACATATGCATTAAATTTCAGTTTAACCACAATTTATATAACAAAAAATAAATCAAGTTCAAGTGCATAAATCTCTGTATCTTATTCACATGTGTCAAAATTGAAGTAAATGCAATTGAACTCACAATGCTACTTTGTGTTTTGCCTCAAAGGCTACTGCCATGTGTATCAATTACATACATGCAATATATACAATCAAAGTTCCAGTATATATACAAAAATCATATACTGTATATACACTGCTTAAAAAAATTTAGAGAACGTTTTTTAATCAGAGTATAGCATCAAGTCAATTAAACTCCTGGGGTATTGATCTGGTCAGCTAAGTAGCAGAGGAGGTTGTTAATCAGTTTCAGTTGGTTTGGTGTTAATTAAATTAACAACAGGGGTGCTAGATGAGCAGCAATGAAACAACATCCAACACAGAATGGTTTTACATGTGGAAGCCACTGACATTTGTTTCCCTGCTCATCTTTTCTGACTGTTTTTCACTAGTTGTGCATTTGGCTAGGGTTAGTGTCACTACTAGTAGCATGAGGTGAAACCTTGACCCTATAGCGTTTGCAAAGGCATTCCAACTCCTCCAGGATGGCATATCAATACGTGCCATTGCAAGAAGATTTGTTTTGTCTCCCACTACAGTCTCCTATGCATAAAGTCATACCACACCGGGTCCCGATTGAGGCAGGGGCACTGTCCAAGGTAGAGAAGTCAGATTGAGGATATCCAATATTCCAAATGCCATGGTTGCCAGAGATGGTGACTATAGGAAAGCCTTGCTGGGTCCACTTGACTTGATAAAGCGCATGCACGTGAAACACATAGTCACGGCAATGGGGATGCTTTCGTTCCACACTAGTTCCTGCTAGGTGAGTGGCTCTTCTTCCATACACCGCACAAGTGTCTTGTGCGCCACAGTAATGATTTATCTTCACACCGGCTGGGCCCAGCGAGGCTCTCCTACAGTCACAATCTCTGGCAACCGTGGCATTTGGAGTATTTGATCCTCCATCTGGCTTCTCCACCTCGGACAGTGCCCCTGCCTCAATCGGGACACGGTGTGGTATGTGCTTATACGTTCCTGAATTTAATCAAATAACTAAGTTTCCATTTACCAATTGCTGTATCTGAATCCTCCTTAAATCATCAATTTTTCCATGCGCTGCCTATGAATGTTGTATACTTTCTCAGCACCTTATCCCATGCTTTTTGGTGGGCAGCAAGGAGACACTGACTTCGGCATATTGGAGAGCAATTGCATTCACCCTCCCGCATAAGGGGAACACAGGGAGCGCCTGGAACATCTTGTTTTAATATCTGTCTGGGTTTAGAGCCGGTTCACACTGGGGCGACTTGGTCGCCTGACAAGTCGCCGTGGGTCGCTTGCCATAGATTAGCACAGGACCCGTTCTAATAGGAGCGACACAAGTCGCTCCGACTTAGAAAAAGGGTTCTGTACTACTTTGGGGCGACCTGGAGCGACCTGCATTGACTTCAATGATATGAAGTCCGTGCATGTCGCTCCGAGGTCGCGGTGCGCGCTGTGCACAGCGACTTCACAGGTCGCCCCGGCAATTCGGATCGCCTCAGTGTGAACCGGCTCTTAATGTTTGTTACATAGGTACATAGTATCGTAGTTAGTCAGGTTGAAAAAAGACACAAGTCCATCTAGTTCAACCAATAAAAGGAAAAAAGAAAAAAAAATCATACAATCCCATATACACAATCCTATACTAAAAATGTTGGAAAATTACTTATGTAGAAAATTTTAATAAAGCTGTGGGCTTTTCCAACTTAACCTGTCTGAGTGTATATTGTTACTTATGACTCTTACCTGTCCTTTCAGCCCTTAATCCAACCGTTGTCAAAAGCTTGTAGACATCACCTCTGTAACATCTCTAAAATTTGCCCATTTTTAACTAATGAAACCACCAAGCTACTCATTCACCCCCTTGGTATCTTTTGCCTTGACTATTGTAAATCCCTTCTCTAAGGCCTAACTCTCCATAGGCTATCCCCTCTTCAGTCTATCATGAATGCTACTGCCAGACTCGTCTACATTACCAACAGCTCAGTGTCTGCCACCCCTCTCTGCCAATCCCTACACTGTCTTCCGATCGCCCAGCGAATTACATTCAAATATTAACAACAACATACAAATTCACAACTCTGCCCCGAGCTACATCACTAATCTTGTCTCCAAATATTAGAGGTGCACTGAATAAAAACTAAAAATTCAGGATGCACTTGCCCGAAACCAAAAATTAATATTTTTTTAATATATATTTTTATATATAATTGTATTATATTTTTGACTCTTTATTTATTATCATGAATTGAATAGAATATGAATTTATTGTCGTTTATTGTGTTTATTGCCAGTATCACCATTTTGGTCAGTTACAAAACCTGCACCAAAAACGCACCTCCCTGTTGAAAGGCATTGATAATGCAGCAAGAATGCATCAATAATGCACCCATGCTACATTTATTTTTTATGCTGTGTTTAAGTCACATGACCTATGAAAAACACACCGTAAGCACAGTAAAATCACTCCAAAATCACGTGTGTTTACCGCGCCATTATCGACACCTTTTTCTCTAATGGTAAAATGCCGAAAACACAATTTTACCAAAATTTTGGTGCATCTCTACCAAACATCAAGACCTCCTGCTCCCATGCTTGTCTCCAGGAGCCTCTCCCACCCTCTGGAACTCTCTACCTCAATCTGTCTGGCTATCTCCTACTCCTAAAAACGTAGGCTTCCCTGAAGATATTTCACGCCTCCAGCTAATCTATAACTTCCATCAGCTCATCCTCCACAGTTACACCCTTCTGTACCACCTGCCCCATGCTATTAGATTGTAAGCTCTTATGAGCAGGGCCCTCTTGTATTTTTTTTTTGCATTGTAACTGTACTGTCTCCCTTTTATATTGTAAAACGTTGCGTAAACTGGTGTTGGCACTTTAAATCCCTTATAATAATAATTTATGGCTTTAGGCCTATGCTCCTCAGCAGTTGTGTATATAGGATGGCTGTATGCAGCGCCTGGGCTCCCTACACTGGACGCGGCCTCATACACTAGTGTGCACGAGGCCTAAGTAGCATTTTGCTATCCTTCACAACATGCTAAAAAATGATACAGCCAGCAGTGTTCTTTGTGAGTTTATTGTAAGGAAATATCTTTACAAAACGTTCCTTCCCTTTGCACATGTTCTGCTCAGTTGTGTAGACTGTGGAGCTGGATGTGTGGAGAGGTATCCAGGGATCCTCTACTACCCGCTGACGTCACAAGAACTCCCTCCCATCCATACACAGCTAGCCACTGCGGGGAATCCTGGTGACGTAGGAGCGACGTCGGGGCGATCACGTGCATCGTTGCAGTCACCTCCCTCCTCCGGCCCTCTGAAATATTAGTGCGGTCCAAGATGGCGGTAGAGGTCGGCCGGACTCGTGTTAGCCGGCACTGAGTGCGCAGAGAGAGGTCGGGCTGACTGAGACATAGAGGGCGGCAGGAGGAGAAGAGAGCCGGCGCCTGGGCGCCACACTGGCCTGGCTGCGGGAGACGGATAGCGGGGTGCCCTTGAGGAAGGCGGAGGAGAGGGGAAAGAGGTGTCCGGCCGGGGCCATGTTCTCAGTACTCTCATACGGCAGGTTGGTGGCCAGAGCGGTGCTCGGAGGACTCTCACAGACCGACTCCCGGGACTACAGCCTGGTGACCGCTAGCTGCGGCTTCGGGAAGGATGCCAGGAAGGGGATCCTCAAGAAGGGCATGTGCTACGGGGACGACGCCTGCTTCATTGCCCGACACCGAACTGCAGATGTCCTAGGTAAGGGAACCACAAGTGCCAGCGGGCAATCAGGTGCTGGCACTACTACTGCGACCATGTACTCATCAGTGTGTAGGACTGGACACCACTACACCATGACCCCAAGTGTTCTACAAGTGCAGATGTCTCTCTCCCCCCTCCCGACCTTGCCCGCGACCTCTCATGCCCTGCTGACCTTGCCCAAGACCTCTCATGCCCTCCCGACCTTACCCGTGACCTCTCACCCTGTCCCGACCTTGTGCGCGCCCGTGGCCTCTCACCCCCACGTCCTGACCTTGCCAGTGGCCTCTCAACCCCCCCCCCCCCCTCCTGACCTTGCGCACGCCCACGGCCTCTCACCCCCTCCTGACCTTGCCCGCGGCCTCTCACCCCCCTTTGCGCGCCTGCGGCCTCTCACCCCCCCCTCCTGACCTTGACCGCGGCCTCTCACCCCCCCCTCCCAACCTTGCGTGTGCCCACGGCCTCTCATCCCCCCCCCCCTCCCGACCTTGCGTGTGCCCGCGGCCTCTCATCCCCCCCCCCTCCCGACCTTGCGTGTGCCCGCGGCCTCTCATCCCCCCCCCCTCCCGACCTTGCGTGTGCCCGCGGCCTCTCATCCCCCCCCCCCCCCCCCCGTCCCGACCTTGCGCGCTGCCTCTCACTCCTCCCGAACGTTGCATGCGCCCGATGCCTCTCGCCCCTCCCGACGTCGCCCCCCCCCCCCCCCGACGTTGCGAGCGCCCCCGCTGCCTCTCACCCCCCCCCCCCCGACGTTGCGCGTGCCCGCTGCCTCTCACCCCCCCCCCCTCCCGACGTTGCCCGGGGTCCCTTCTCACCCCCCCCTCCTTCGACCTTGCCCGTGGCCCCTTCTTCCCCCTCCTCCCCCTCCTCCCTTGCCCATGGCCCTCCTCCCTCGACCTTGCACGCGCTCGTGGCCTCTCTCCCCCCGACCTTGCGTGTGCCCGTCGCCTCTCTCCCTCCTCCACCGACCTTGCGCTCGCCCATCACCTCTGTATAGTGTATGGCCAGCTTAGGGTAAATGTTTAGATGTGCAATCCTGGTGGAGACAACTTGTCAGCAATGGGATCACTAACCAAACTTTTACCTGTTTTCTTTGGTGTCGCTTTCTTGCTAGCCAGAGGAGGATGACACTGTTGGTGGTAGCGGGTGAGATTCTGCCATCTTCCAGGCCAGTGGGTGAGCGATTCCATCGGGAAGTGATTCTACCACTCACTATGTGTCACCAGCGGCACACTTCATTGTCTGACATGGTCCCAAGAGTTCGTTCACACACCAGTTACATTAATCTTAGGGCTCGCTATCTGTTATGCTGCGTTGATCCACACAGATTAATGCAGGCTCAGCACAAGTTCCATAGGAAATAGCTGTATTCTATGTGTCCTGTTCACACCACGATGCTGCATTGAGGTGAGATGTAAAGAAATGCAGACATGTAGTGTTAAATAGCACAACTCACGGCACCACAGCGTGCTGCAGTGCGTAGACTTGAATAAATTGACATTTTGTGACACTTCATTAAAGTAGGGAAACACAAAACAATGCCTTGCACTGTAACAATGCAAATCAGCGCTCTCCCACACAATGGACACCGGCTTGCGTGCTCGCTTCAGCATGCAGTCTAGTGTGCCCTCAGGAAACCATTGCATCTCTAGAAAGACTGTTTTGAATAGAGCGGGGAATAGTACGACCCTGTGTCAAGTTTTTATTGTGGTCTGTGTTCCATAGGGGGAATCCAAAATTCCCCAGAGAAAGGAGGAATCCTCCAGTGGGGATGCTTGGTATAAAGGGGAGTTCCTCTCACATACGGAGGTTTCCTCCAACTTCCTGTTGCATCTCTTTGGCCAGGAATCGGTACGCGGGAAGCAAAAAAAAGAGAACTGGCAGGTGCTTTAACCCTTTCCAACTCTATACAAATCTACAAAAATAGTTTTTATATAGTATGTAGTGTTGAGCTTACATGATTGGAGCTAAGTGGTGTGTGACCAATACCACAACACTTTATTTTGCATTAGATGGCATCTAGTAAGATTTGCATTTTGTAGGGTTGCATTTCAATTCATCCCTTGGGGTAATTTAGCTTTGGTGGCATGAAAATCAGAATGCAGAGCATTTCCCTGCCTTGGTCTAATGACTTTGAAAGACGTTCTGCCCATAGAGGACACAGAGACAGGGTTTGCACATGGTGCCCTACCTCTTTTGGCATGAAACCCTACCCCAGCCTTGTTTTTGCTGGATTGATTTCTTTGGCAGTGTATATAAAATAAACTTGTGTGCTGAATCTGCACCTTGTGTTTCCATTATCTTATTAGGAGGGGAATGTTTGTAGAATACATGTCCTCCCTGATAAGTTGTAACACAGCCATGGTAGACTTACAAAGGGTTAATACCATCTAAAAATGTTCATAAGGCAGTGCTGACTTTGCTGCCCTTCCATACTCAAGGTCACACTGAGATATAGACTGGTAGAAGCATGGATGTACGTTTGTCACATTCCAGTTGTGTGAGAAGTCAGGTCATTTTGCTGGGGGTTAGAACCCTTGTCTGTTTTTACTGCTACCCCGGCTCTGCTAAAGAGTTTTCCTTCATTTCCTGTTCTTCTTACAGTATTTATTTGGACTGGAATTCAGAGGAACTCTCTAATAGCAACAGACAGAAATAAAACCTTTTTATTTTAGTAGAGCAGGGCAAGGCTAGAAACCCTGTCAGCTCTTTATTTCAGTTTGTCTGCACATTGATGAATTAAAGTGGTTGTAAAACTCAAATCAAAAGCATATCCCGATTTAGTGTGTACTTGTCTATTAAGAGCACTAAGTGTCATTTCTGTCTACTGCTTCGTTCCTCTATCAGCATGAGTCACTTCTGACAAATGTTCCTGACACCAAGAGGAAAAAGGTGACGGGAGGCAGTGGTCCTCAACTCCGGTCCTCAGGGCCCACTAACAGGCCAGATTTTAAGTATTACCTTGGGGAGATGCAGACTAAAATACTGCAATCACTGAGCAGCAAATGATATCACCTGGGATGTATTTCAGTTATCTTGCAAACCTGGCCTGTTAGTGGGCCCTGTAGGCCAGGGTTGAGGACCACTGACGGGAGGGACCTCCAGCTGATTGACAGCCTCAGCTCTGTTCCTGTGTGAATGAGGGTGTCTCTTCCCTCCAGTCGGCTCTCCTCACTGAGTTTTGCAGTGTAATTTCAATTCTCTGTCCCGTGTTTTTTTTTTTTTTTTTTTTTTTTTTTTTTTTTTCTGACCGCTCAAATCAGCTTTATAAATTCTGGAATTGATTGGATGAAGGGAAGGCTGCAGATAAACAGGAACAACTTATGTAGGGAGATTTGTTTAATCTGTGTATTGCCTGAGGCTAGTCGCTTTACTGTAGGTAAGGGTTTACAACCACTTTAATGTATTAGATTTGAGAAGGCTTTGAGGCTTTATTTCCAAGGATGGTATATGCTTGACAGGGTGGATAACAAAAATGTTCAATTTTATTTATTTTTTCATTAAAAAAAAAAAAAAAAAACTTTTTTTTTTTATCAAATTTAATTAAAAAATGCTTTTGGAGTCCAAATCTATTCAAAGATTAAAGAAAAAAAAACTTATCTTTGAATAGATTTGGAGACTAAATTTGATTAAAAAAAAAAAAAAACTTTTTTTAAGATACATCATTATTTAGTTCAGCATGAAATGGAGCTTAGTTATGTAGCATGAGGCTGTATATTCTGCAATATTTACATTTTTGGTAAACTCATTCAGTGAATCAAAGCTCTGCAAGCTGAGAGAACATGCTCTGTATTGATGCATTCACACAATTTCACACTAACTACCAGCAAGAATAAGTGGCGGTTCACATTTATGCAATGCGGGAACGCTGCGAATATACAGCGTGTTCCCGCATTTCATCCGCAGCACAGGCAGTTCACACTGCCAGATGCGATACGCTGGGGGTGTCAATTGAAAGTTACGACACCCCCAGATCAGATCGCATATCGCAGTGTGATCTGAGAGTTCGCACAGAATCGGATCACACTATTGTGAACCACCATGCGATCCGATTCTGCTGCGGACAAAAAAAAGGGTTCTGTGCGTATTTAGTGCGATTGCTGTAACTGTATGGCTGAATTTGCACCGCACAGACATCGCATGTAATTTTAGAAGCAGTGCGCTCCGAATTAGATGCAATCTCTGTGTATCGCATAAATGTGAACCCGCACCAAGTCCTCACATTTAAAGAGCACCTGTCATTTCAGATCCATTATGGCAGCGCCTGTTAGCGGGCATCCACTCACCTGCTGCCGCCACGTCCCTCACCTTGTTGTGTCACTGCCACATCACCAGCCGTTCCATTAAAGTGAATGGGTCGTTGAGTCAACAGCGGGTCAGAGGAGAAGGCGCTGCGGGACAGAGATGACCTTTTGTTCTTTAAAAATTATGGCTTAAATCAAACCTTTTTACTAGTGAGTTAAATCAAATCTACCCTAATGCTCAACCTTTCTTTGACTATATATTTCTGATACTCTCAGTAGTGGAATAAGACTGGAGTTACTGTTCCGTGTGCATGCAGCCCCCATGGTAATGGAACGCATGTAGGTTTTACTGTCACACTACAGTGCAGCACATATGTGAACCAGCCTCAAAGGAAAGAATAGGATTTCTGTTTGGCATCTATGAGTTTATGCCACATTAAAACAGACAAGTATGAATAGGCTGTAAAATGAATTGGAGAATGCCTTCCTAATATGAAAAATACTTTATACTATTTAACTTTTTACATTCTTATTTTACCAAGTAAGCCTTCATGTCTATACGTGGCTATATGAAGATACTTTTATAAATGTGCACCCAAATAGACAGCATTTTGATTTTTTTTTTCTCTTTGGATTTGTGGCCTTGCTAGCATTTAGCACCTGGCTTTCCATGAGGATGATCCGACTTAAGGCTTGGGAGCAGCATACCGCATACTTCTATTGTAATGCATTTGAGAGCTATTCGAAATTAACGTCACCGCAATGCACCAGTTTGTAGTGCGGTAATGTGTGATAAATGTGTTTTAGTGCATGTCACTGCAGAGTGAAGATCTGAATGGGCCAAAAACTGCACTTAGTCACACTAAATTATATCCTTATTCTCCAAAAATCCATAAACATCCACTCCTTAATGGCCCTGAATCTATTTTACATGAAATCGTTTCTATGTTTTTTTTTTTGGTCACCTTGTAATGTCCTTTTCTAAACCTCTCCTTTTGCCGCTCACTCCTGTCTGTTTGGAGCAGGACAGGGTGGCCACATTCCTACATGCTTGAATAGAACTTTTTTTTTTTTTTTTATAGATAGAACTGGGGTGTATGTTGCTTTAAAAGCAGACGCCACTAGATATATATTTGGTTTAGTTTCACTTTTTATATCTAAGACCTTCCTTTCCCTTACCTCATTTCTAAGTTCTATGAACTGCCATTAAAGAACGCAACTCATCAAAGTGTCTGAGGGGTGTTCTGAAGAGGCTAAAGAGTATTTTTGATGCTCAGCAGACACCCCTTTAATGCCAACTTTTTAAACTATATCTAATGTTCTTTATTTCTAAATGAGAGGGTTTTAAATCTGACGACCAACTCCCTGTCAATCATAGCCAATGAGGAGAGAGTTGGGGGCAAGGCCAAGCCACACTGTGTGTGTAAATGGCAATGTCCATTCACAGAAGCTCGGTTCGGGAGCAAGCCTGCTTGAGTTCCTCCATAGCTAGTTACTCAGCAGGGGGAGGAGCCAAGACCGCCGGCATGGAGCCCAAAAAGAAATGGGTTAGGGCTGCTCTGTGCAAAACCATTGCACAGAGCAGCTAAGTATAATGTTTTTTTTTTTTTTTTATCGCTTTAAGGCTTGCCATACATTGTACAATTTTCTTTCCTTCAACCATGAGTTAGATCAACTTCAGTACAACCAGCCTGTCCTATAGATGGATCGAAATTCATCAGTTTCCTACTAAACTTGAATTTTGATAGTCTGTGGCTGGCTTTAGAGGCTTGTTAAATCCTGCCTTAAGATGTTTCTGCATTTCATTCAGGCAAATCTGCTTTGTTGCATTGTGTCCTGAGCTGGTTGTTTTTAGTGGGGGGTTTTATGAAATGTCACTTCTTTTCCTGCTCAGACAGAAGCTTTGATATTGTTTTGTCAGTGACTTGGGCATTCCATTCATAGTTTAAAAAAAAAATCCAAAAAATGGGTGCAAAGGTGATAGTTCCAACAAGTATAATGTGTAATCCCACAGAATAGCAGCTCACATAGAACAGAGAAGATGACAAAAAACTCAGACAATGGAGCGCCTCTATTGTATACTAGTTTAGAATGTCCCACCAGTGTGAGAAGATAAACAAGCATTCACAAATTATGGTAAAATTTAGATATCTCATACAAATCAATTTGCATGTGGTGGAGCTGGTTGAAAACCACTGCAGAGAGATAATGGGTGACTCACAAGCTTGGTCCCAGGGGAGGTGTAACCCAATGCTGGTAACTGATGGAATAAAGTTACTCCAGCAGCCGCCGGGATTGAGTTTTTCTCATGTAATCTATTCTACCGGTTTAGTGTTTCTAGATTTGGAGGAATGATGAGGAACTTATCGCCAGAAACCATTGCAAACCAACAGCTGGCAAGTCATTTTTGCACTATGCGAGTTGCTACCATCCTTGGAAAAATAATATATCCAAGGGTCAGTTACAGACTCAAGAGGAACTGTACCAAGGTCCAAGATTAGATTTCACTAAGCAGTGATCACTGGGGCAAAATCTGAAGAGAAGGGTTATCCTCAGGATCTCCTACGAGACGATTCAACACCTTTTTTGGGAGATCGGGATAATACCAAGAAAGAAAATTCAAACAGCTCCTTACACCAGTACACAATAGAGGCGCTCCATTGTTCCTACAGAGTTTGGAGCTCATCAGACCTCGTCACAGTGGCACCAGTTTTCCAAGTTCAGGAGCTGATCTGGATTCCTCAGCCATAGGCAGTCATAATTCTACTGTCCTGCATAGTGTATATAGATTTCATGTACAACCACAAATGCAATGTGGTTACACAGAATACTTATTATATGGTATAAGTAAAGCGTACAAGAAAATTGTATAATGTATGGCCAGATTAAATAAAAGATGAGCACAGGTGTAAACCTGTAAATTGAATCTGGGTAATATATGAAAAAGGAGGGAGGGATAGCAAAGTTGTGACAGGGAGATCTGAATCACCGAACAACCCTGATAAGGGGGATTAAAAATGTTAAGCTATTTCGTTTCACTGGGTTAGATCAGTGGTCCTCAACTCCGGTCCTCGGGCCCACTAACAGGCCAGGTTTGCAAGATAACTAAATTACATCACAGGTGATCTCATTTGATGCTCAGTGATTGCAGTATTCTAGTCTGCATCTCCCCAAGGTAATACTTATGCCCCATACACACGTGCAGATTATCTGCAGACTTTTGTCTTCAGATTTACCTTTTCTATGTAGTGCAAGGGCCTGCCGGATTGCATACAAATTGAAAGTGTTTAGGTTTGACCTCATATTATATGGTTTTGGTAAGTCTGCAGATAATCTGCACGTGTGTATGGGGCATTAGTCTGGCCTGTTAGTGGGCCCCAAGGACCGGAGTTGAGGACCACTGGGTTAGAGGACACATGTAATTTGCAGTAGAGGTTCTACATTTGCTAGTAGGCCTGTAATTCTGTGTTGATTTACTGGGTGAATAGGTTATTGGGCTATAAATGGGTGATAAATACAATTTGGATGCCATATACTACATAGTTTTATGGGATTTGGGTCATTATAAACTAAGAGTGCTGTTTTTGTTAAAGTTTTATCTGGAATGGGGAACAATAGATATGGAATATTCTGAGTCACAGAAGTAGGAGTATTTTGCTTGATCTCGTGAATTTTTCCACAGTGAAGACCAAAAAAGTTCAATGACTCATACACGAAACTAATTCTATTTGATTCAGGCCATATAAGGGATTAACCCTGTTTGCACATGAATTGGGTAGATAGAAAAATCTTCAAATATGATTTAATTCCTGTTTTCCCATTTAAATGTGGTTTAGATATTCCTGTTTATATTTGTGAAGTGATCTATGTACACTAAGGTGGACTACACATACACATTTGAATAATCGGTCTAATTTGTGTATCAATGTTTGGAGTTTCAGCTTTTTAGATCCTAGCTATAATGTTGGGCATATTTGTTCATTATCTAGGCAGGTTCTGTTTTGTAGCGCTGCACACTGCTTGTGCTTTCTAATCTGGTTATTTTACAGCACTTTTTCCAGAGAAAACCAGAGGATGCTGTCTCTGATAACATGAAGCAGCCATAGGGCATCTTGCACACTGCAGCTTAAAGCTCAGTACAGCTTTTTTTTTTTTTTTTTTTCTGAGCTAAAATACAACCCATTCATTGTAATGTGCCTATGCACACAGGTGCGTAAATGAGAGCCGTGCATTCTTCAGTAAGAACAAAATAGAAAAATCTGCATTTTTGGACAGTAATTTACGCCTAATGCGCACAAATACGCGCAATTGTGCACAAATGAACGCACAAACATACTGTTGATCTGAAAAATGCGAATTTGCATATTTTACAAAAAACACAAATTTGCGTGAAAAGGAGATGCTCAAACAGGAGTATCGCGTGTAAGAGGCCTAATGATGCTGATAGACAGAGACCATGTAACCTTTATTTGGGAGTTTAGAAGCACCCTTCAATTAAGCCCTAGTAGGAAACGAGTAAAAAATTTGATGTCCTTTAAAATATACTGAATAAAATTATAAACGCAACACTTGTTTTTTGCCCCCATTTTTCATGAGTTGAACTCAAAGATCTAAGAAAACCGGGATTCATCCGTGAAGAGAACCCCTCTCCAAAGTGCCAGATGCCATGGAATGTGAGCATTTGCCCACTCAAGTCAGTTACGACAAACTGCAGTCAGGTCTTGACCCTGATGAGGAAGACAAGCATGCAGATGAGCTTCACTGAGACGGTTTCTGACAGTTTGTGCAGAAATTCTTTGGTTATGCAAACTGTTGCAGCAGCTGTCCGAGTGGTTGGTCTCAGACCATCTTGGAGGTGAAGATGCTGGATGTGGAAGTCCTGGGCTGGGGTGGTTACACATGGTCTGTGGTTGTGAGGCCGGTGGGATGTACTGCCAAATTCTCTGAAACGCCTTTGGTGACGGCATATGGTAGAGAAATGAACATTCAATTCACAGGCAACAACTCTGGTGGACATTCCTGCAGTCAGCATGCCAATTGCACGCTCCCTCAGTCACGGTTCACACTATTGCGATGCGGGAACACTGCGAATATACAGCGTTTTCCCGCATCGCATCTGCAGGGCAGGCAGTTCACACTGCCATATGCGATATGCTGGGGGTGTCAATTCAAAGTTGGACACCCCGAGATCATATCGCAGTGCGATCTGACAGTTCACACATGAATCGGGTCGCACTGGTGTGAACCACCATGCAATCTGATTCTGCTGCGGACCAAAAGGGTCCTGTGCGAGTGCACTGCGATTGCGGTGTGAATTCAGCCATACAAACTGTATGGCTGAATTTGCACCGCACAGACATCACATGTGATTTTAGGAGCAGTGCGCTCCCAATCATATGCGATGTCTGTGCACGTTTAAGGGCCCTTTCACACAGACGGGGACCGTTCAGATCCACCTTTTTTTTTTTTTTTTGGCGGATCTAACAGTTACCCCCCCCCCTCATGCATTCCTATGGGGCATCGGATGTCAGCAGAGACATGTCCGCTGACATCCCTCCCAATCCATTAAATCTGGACTGATAGAAACCCTATTTTTCATCCGTCCATCGGATCGGATGATAACGGACCGACGGTCCATGCTCATCCGATTTCCCCCATAGAGATGCATGGGGAACTGACAGCTGTGTCTGTGCACACAGCACATAGACACAGCTGTCGTCCTCCTGCTCAGCGGGGGATCAGCAGATCGATCCCCCCCACTGAGAAAAGCGGGGTCAGATGGACTACAAGTGATTAAGAGCTCTAATGGGCCATACACACTATAAGATTTTCTGAAGACTTTTAGACTTACCAAAACCATATAATATGAGGTAAAACCTAAATACTTTCAATTTGTATGCAATCTGGCAGGCCCTTGCACTACATAGAAAAGGTAAATCTGAAGGAAAAAGTCTTGAGAAAATCTTATAGTGTATATGGCCCTTTCACACGGGCGCTCCGTCCGTAAATCATCCTATTTTTTTGCGGATGATTTACGGACATAATGTAAGTTAATGGCATTGCGGATGTCAGCGGAATACCATCTGCTGACATCAGATTTTCTTCCTTTCAGTTCTGTTCCATTTTTTCGAACGGAACAGAACCCTATTTTTCCTCCGTTCAAAAAACGGAAAGGAAGCAAAATCGGATGTCAGCGGTGTCATCCGATGACATCCGCAATGCCCATAGACTTACATTATGTCCGTATATCATCCGCAAACGGATGGGATGATATGCGGACATACGGAGCGGATGACACAAGTGTCGTCCGCTCCGTGAAAAAAAAAAATTAGGAGCGGAGAATAAAAACTGATCGCCTGTGTGAAAGAGCCCTTAGAGTGGTCTTTTATTGTGGCCAGCCTAGGGCACACCTGTGCAATAATCATGTGGTCTAATCAGCATCTTGAAATGCCACACCTGTGAGGTGGATGGATTATCTTGGCAAAGAAATGCTCACTAGGGCCCTTATTACACTTGCGGACCGTTCAGATCCGCCTGTCAGTTTTTCAGGTGGATCTGAATGGATGCCCCATGCATCTCTATGGGGCATCGGATCTCAGCGGAGACATGTCCGCTGACACCCGATCCTGTCCTCCAAATTGGAACGGATGGAAACCCTATTTTCCATCCGTCGATAGGATTGGATGAGAATGGACAGGTGGTCCGTTCTCATCCAATTCCCCCATAGAGGAGAGCGGGGATCTGACACCTCCGTCTCCACACACAGAGCGGAGACAGAGCTGTCATCCACCTGCTCAGTGGGGAATTGGTGGATCGATCCCTCGCTGAGCAGCACGGCTCTGTAAACGGAACGGAGCCGTCTGAAAGGAGCCTAAGGCTGGCCCCAAGTTTATTGTACAATTTTCTGTTAGATTTACCACAAACCACAATATGAGGTCAAAGCTACACAACACTTTCACGTGTATCCAATTAGGTAGGCCTTTGTACTACGTAGTTGAAGGTAAATTTAAAGAAAATTGTTTAATGTATGGCCAGCCTAACACAGATTTAGACAGACTTGTGAACAATATTTGAGAGAAATAGGCCTTTGTGTACATGGAATAAGTCTTGGATCTTTGAGGTCAGCTCATGAAAAATGGGGGCAAAAACAGTGTTGCGTTTTAATTTTGTTCAGTGTAATTGTGTGACTAAAACCCCGTACACACGATCAGACATGATCAGATTATCGAACGATCTGTCGTCAGTTTTTTGTGGCATGCTAGTCTGATGTGGAAAGTGAAGAGGTTATTTTCATACGAATTTTCCCGTATGACCGAATTCTACTTCAGAAGTGATGTCATGTGTTGGATTGCTTTGTATGCGTTCTTTCGTCTCTGAGCATGCCCAGTCTTGCTATTAAGATTTTTTTTTTCCCGTCAATCTGTACTAATGAGATGAAAATCGGACGTTGTTTTGACGGGACGACAATTTTATAGCCTGCACATCTGAATTTTGTCAGCCGAAAAGTCAGAGTTGACTGTCGAAAGCACCATACTAAGAATCCGAAAATCGGCAGATTGGTCGTCGGACGAATTTTCCCTACAGATTTTCTTATCGTGTGTACGGGCCTTTAAGGCTAGGTTTGCAGTCCGGAGACCAGTGTGGTTTGGTTCACTGGTTCAGGTGCAAATTTTTACTTGAATTTGCACCTAAACTGGACTCAAAATCGCACAGGACCCTTTTCAGAAATTGACCACGGCCTGCCCCAGACATGCATGAACCGGCTCCATTAAAAGCCGGTCTGATTCGCATGTTCACATTAGATACGGTTAAAAACGCATATGTGAACGGAATCTTAACATCAGTTGTCTGCCCAGTACACAAGCTGAGTTTTTGATGAAGTTTTCAGCCTTGACAGTGCATTCTGATTGCATGATTCAGTGTAGGTGTGAGAAAGGTGAAATGCTTTACTGGCTTCTTTCCAGAGAAAGCTGGTACAAAGCTGTATTGGGCTGGAAACACTGAAGGTCATACAAAGGGCTTCCCTGCTACTTGAAAAGGCTTTTGCTTTCCCTGTGACATGTTTAGCAAAATTAGTGTACATGTGAAGACTTTGAAAATCAGGTATGACCATATGCACATCAAGATTCCGTTGCGCTACTGAGCTCTTTGTAGTTTTTGTGGCACCAAGCCTAGGGCTTCATCTTGTGACCAATAACGCCTAGATTCTTTCGGTTTTAAGTGAGGTACATATGCAAACCTCTCGAGTAGTAGCAAATAATGCAAGAAGTGTAAGTAAATCAACCCTAAATTCCTAACACTTCATGAATCTGTAAGTTGAAGTGTTTTTTTTTTTTCCCCCTTTCTAGGAACTAATAGACAAGGGCTTACTAAAACAATGGATGAGCAGAAACACTGATTTGTGCTGGTGGCTTGGTTTGTTCACCCTTTGGTTGGTAGAGTGTGACCAGTTTGCTGATGGTTGTCAGAATTTGTTCATTTGCTTTCCTCTCTGTGATCTGCTAGTTGCCTTGTTCGGTCAGAGCTTCAAACCAAGCAAAGCACACAGTCCAAAATATTTATTTTTTTGTTTTAACTGCGATTTACACCTTGGTGCAACGTGTAGCACCTTAGAATGTGAGTAGGAATACTTTTGTTGTGATTTTGAAAAAAGGTTAAGATTTCACATTATGGTGAATCCCCCTTTTTTCATGATTCCTGTATATACCTGTGAGCACACTCCCAATTTGACAGGAGTGGTGGATAAATTCAGAGGTGGGGCAACCCTCTGGTGATGGAAAGTGTGGCAGAACATCAGAGCCGCTGTGGACCTCTTGAAGATGACATGTATTACATGACTTACCTGTAGCCGGTGGTCATGTGTGTTTGGTGAGTTCTCTGGTTTAGCAAAGTTAGTGGATCACTGGAACACTATGCTGAGGATTCCTATCACTATTTTGAAGAATGTTTGTACAGCACTTTTTGGTGTTTGGTATTCATTTTGAGTTGAGTCCTCTAAAGTGTAATGCCACTTATTGAGAGAAAAAAAAACATTCCCCTTATGGTTATCTATTACATTACAAGATACAATGCGATTAGAGGAGGAGCGTTTTAACCTCAGGCAACGTGGGGGGTTCTTTACTGTTAGGGCTACAAGATTGTGGAATTATCTACCACAAGAGGTGGTTTCTGCGGGAAGTATGGTGGCTTTCAAAAGACTTAATGGCCATACACACTATAAGATTTTCTGAAGACTTTTTTTCCTTCAGATTTACCTTTTCTATGTAGTGCAAGGGCCTGCCAGATTGCATACAAATTGAAAGTGTTTAGGTTTGACCTCGTATTATCTGGTTTTGGTAAATCTAAAGGAAAAAGTCTTCAGAAAATCTTAGTGTGTATGGCCCATTAGACATACATCTCAAGGATCAGAACATTCAGGGGTATGAGAGATGATTACGGCCACACACCTACACAGGTTGCACTGAATGGACTATTGTCTTTATTCAACTTCATCTACTATGTAACTATGTAACAAGAATTGTAACAACCTACCTTGTTCAGAAATCAGTTTGTTCCTCTGTCCTGAGTGGGTCTATGGAAGTGGTTTCATAATTATCTATCAGCTGTGCAGATGCAGAGCACTATATGGGAATGTGGGGTATCTCACCAAAAATTGCATTTTTGTTCCAGGGAATGCCTGAACTATATCTTGGGCAGACATCTGGTAAAATTGGTGATGGGATTATTTTATAATATGAGAGCATCAGGAGTGGAGGGGCGGGCAATGACACGGTGGGGGGGGGCACAGACAGAGCAAGGCTGCGGATGATAGAGGCACGTACAGTGGGTACGGAAAGTATTCAGACCCCCTTAAATTTTTCACTCTGTTATATTGCAGCCATTTGCTAAAATCATTTAAGTTCATTCTTCTTCCTCATGAATGTACACATACACTTCCTGAAAAAGTTGTCACCTTTCTTAAGCCTTGTACACACGATCAGATTATCAGACAAATTTTCTTTTGTTGTTTGTTGCATGCCAGTCTCATACCGAAAGTGAAAAGGTTACTTTCATTCTCGTACAACAGAATTCAACTTCCAAAGTGATTGCATGAATACTGATTGGACTTGATTAGGAAAGCCACACACCTGTCTATATAAGACCTTCCAGATCACAATGCATGTCAGAGCAAATGAGAATCATGAGGTCAAAGGAACTGCCTGAAGAGCTCAGAGACAGAATTGTGGCAAGGCACAGATCTGGCCAAGGTTACAAAAAGATTTCTGCTGCACTTAAGGTTCCTAAGAGCACAGTGGCCTCCATAATCCTCAAATGGAAGACGTTTGGGACGACCAGAACCCTTTCTAGAGCTGGCCGTCCGGCCAAACTGAGCTATCGGGGGAGAAGAGCCTTGGTGAGAGAGGTAAAGAAGAACCCAAAGATCACTGTGGCTGAGCTCCAGAGATGCAGTCAGGAGATGGGAGAAAGTTGTAGAAAGTCAACCATCACTGCAGCCCTCCACCAGTCGGGGCTTTATGGCAGAGTGGCCCAACGGAAGCCTCTCCTCAGTGTAAGACACATGAAAGCCCGCATGGAGTTTGCTAAAAAAACACCTGAAGGACTCCAAGATGGTGAGAAATAAGATTCTCTGGTCTGATGAGACCAGTGTTGCCAACCTCCCGGAGGGAAATTTACTGGCAAAACGTCCAAAATTTACGGACGGCACCAATTTTTTACTGGCATTGCAAAAATGTACATAAACAGGCTGTTTTCAGTGCTAAACCGTGCAAATATCAATACTTAGCACTATCTACAGGTTTATAGTTTATTAGCAATGTGTTTAGGTTAAACAAAAGTCAAAAACCATATTTCTCCATTAACATGGAGAGGTGAAGGGGGCACAGGAGCAGGACACTGATGTCCTCTGCCCCCGGGCCCCGACTCCTCTCTCTACTACTCCAGTCTGCAGTGCGCTGCTAGCTGTCGGACTCGGGGGGGGGGGGGGGGGGGGGTGAGAAAGAGAAAACCAATGGAGCTTCCCCTTTTTTGCAGACTGAGTGCCAGCCACACATTGCCCCCAATGATGGCAGAGTGCCAGCCACACATTGCCCCCAATGATGGCAGAGTGCCAGCGATCCCCTAGCACTTACCTCTCTCGCAGCTTCTCTTCAGTCCCCGGCTCCCCGCGGCGCCTCCTCCTCGTCCAATGGCACGGTGTTTGCCTTTCGGCCAATCAGGAAGCGGGAGGACCCGCTCCCTGATTGGCCAGGAGGATGATCCGTGTGACAATAGCGAATTCTCATTCGCTATTGTCACAGAATGGGCGGGTCTCCGAGTCCACTCCACACACAGTGAGTCCACACGCTGCACGCACTCACTGTCAGCGCCAGCGGCCGGCGGGAAAACTTGAATGACGGCGGAGGCAGGGGCGGGCGCAGGCGGACCTGCTGCATTGATCTCTGTGCGAGAACTCGTCTCGGAGTCAGTCGGGAATCTTCGGAACTGCGCGCCGCACATGCGCAGTTCCGACCTTGCCGCCGCCGTAGATTTACGGGCACTTTTCTCCTGCTACGGGCATTTACGGGCAGGAGAAAAGTGCCCTGTTAACGGGCTGTCCGTAAATCTACGGGCGGTTGGCAACACTGGATAAGACCAAAATAGAACTTTTTGGCCTTAATTCTAACAGTAATAAAAAGAAAAGAGAAGGCGCCTGGCCCTTTAAATAAAAGATTGTTGAACCTGCTGCCCTTTTAATTGTAAATAAAACAATAGGTATATATCATAGGTAAAAAGGTGCTGGTAATCTTAATATATCACGTGTTATAAAAATTAATAGGTGATTTAAAGTGTAATAGATGTGATTAAGAATTGCTACAAATATATATATGATCTACTATTGGTGCAATTAGCAAAGAAAAGTGCATACCAGTGCAATTTCAATTCAGAAGTGTTTGTGCTTCTCAAAGTAAATTAATCCACAAAGGTGTGGATCAGTGAACCAATAAATAGATATATAAAGAATTCCATACAAAAATCACATAAGAATATATAAAAATATAAAATGTGCTCCAAGTAGTGTTTAAAAGTCCAGGCAATAGCATGCAATCAAAATTGTGCTTGGTGGATTCTTATTAATCCATTCACAGTGCTCCAGGTGCTGGGATGTGACAACCGTGGCCTCTTACCAGCTAGCAGCAGGTCACAAGGACCCCCAACACCTGTGATCCCTTTATTGGGTGGATCAGACCTCTCCTCGATTGCTTGGATCTCTGGCTCCTATATTACTCGAGTTGGACCATGTAGTCCCCCCATACACATAAAGATATAGAAGAACAAATAGCCTCCAATAGTGAAATACTGTTTTATTCTCCAAAAAACATACACTATAAGGTGACAATTAGCCTCTTACTATTTGTTGTGCCCTCCTGGCACTGGGCAATTCGGCAGTACAAAATCGTTTTTTTGGGTCTTCGGAAGATATTCTCCGGGGATCTGCAGCACCCTGTATCTCCTTTCCCCCTTGTTTGTATTGCGGCGGTGGATGTGTATCCCAGCCTCTGCCTGAGGACGCTCGTTAAGCGAAATGCATTGTGGTCAATGCTAACCCGGAAGTAACACACAGAGGCATTCGGAACAGAGGCTGGGATACACATCCACCGCCGCAATACAAAGAAAGGGGGAAAGGAGATACAGGGTGCTGCAGATCCCCGGAGAATATCTTCCTAAGACCCAAAAAAACGATTTTGTACTGCCGAATTGCCCAGTGCCAGGAGGGCACAACAAATAGTAAGAGGCTAATTGTCACCTTATAGTGTGTGTTTTTTTGGAGAATAAAACAGTATTTCACTATTGGAGGCTATTTGTTCTTCTATATCTTTGTGTATGGGGGGACTACATGGTCCAACTCGAGTAATATAGGAGCCAGAGATCCAAGCAATCGAGGAGAGGTCTGATCCACCCAATAAAGGGATCACAGGCGTTGGGGGTCCTTGTGACCTGCTTCTAGCTGGTAAGAGGCCACGGTTGTCACATCCCAGCACCTGGAGCACTGTGAATGGATTAATAAGAATCCACCAAGCACAATTTTGATTGCATGCTATTGCCTGGACTTTTAAACACTACTTGGAGCACATTTTATATTTTTATATATTCTTATGTGATTTTTGTATGGAATTCTTTATATATCTATTTATTGGTTCACTGATCCACACCTTTGTGGATTAATTTACTTTGAGAAGCACAAACACTTCTGAATTGAAATTGCACTGGTATGCACTTTTCTTTGCTAATTGCACCAATAGTAGATCATGTATATATTTGTAGCAATTCTTAATCACATATATTACACTTTAAATCACCTATTAATTTTTATAACACGTGATATATTAAGATTACCAGCGCCTTTTTTACCTATGATATATACTTAATTCTAACAGTGTTAATTTCGTCGACTAAAACCGACTAAAACGTTTTTGTCGACTAACACAATTCAGATGACTAAAATAGGACTAAAACTAAAATGGCATTTTAGTCAAAAGACTATAACTAAAACTAAATCGAAATTTGCTGCCAAAAATTAACACTGGTGCATGCTCAAAGCATAAATAACATATTAGATTTTTCACTCTAGGACCAGCAGTAGTATATAATGAGTTTGGAAATTGTAGAGAAATGCTTAAATAATGCATTACAAATTACAATTGAACTACACCCATTCGATTATAGATGACTAAAATGAGTTTGTCGACTAAAATGTAGGGCGTTTTAGTCGACTAAAATATACTGGAGTTTTAGTCGACTAAATACGACTAAAACACTTGCAGAAGACTAAAATAGGACTAAAACTAAAATGCCATTTTAGTCCTAAGACTAAGACTAAAACTAAATTGAAATTTGCTGCCAAAATTAACACTGAATTCTAAGCAGTATGTGTGGAGAAAACCAGGCACTGCTCATCACCTGTCCAATACAGTCCCAACAGTGAAGCATGGTGGTGGCAGCATCATGCTGTGGGGGTGTTTTTCAGCTGCAGGGACAGGACGATTGGTTGCAATGGAGGGACAGATGAATGCGGCCAAGTACAGGGATATCCTGGACAAAAACCTTCTCCAGAGTGCTCTGGACCTCAGACTGGGCTGAAGGTTTACCTTCCAACAAGACAATGACCCTAAGCACACAGCTAAAATAACGAAGGAGTGGCTTCACAACAACTCCGTGACTGTTCTTGAATGGCCCAGCCAGAGCCCTGACTTAAACCCAATTGAGCATCTCTGGAGAGACCTAAAAATGGCTGTCCACCAACGTTTACCATCCAACCTGACAGAACTGGAGAGGATCTGCAAGGAGGAATGGCAGAGGATCCCCAAATCCAGGTGTGAAAGACTTGTTGCATCTTTCCCAAAAAGACTCCTGGTTGTATTAGATCAAAAGGGGGCTTCTACTAAATACTGAGCAAAGGGTCTGAATACTTAGGACCATGTGATATTTCAGTTTTTCTTTTTTAATAAATCTGCAACAATGTCAACAATTCTGTGTTTTTCTGTCAGTATGGGGTGCTATGTGTACATTCATGAGGAAGAAGAATGAACCTAAATGATTTTAGCAAATGGCTGCAATATAACAGAGTGAAAAATTTAAGGGGGTCTGAATACTTTCCGTACCCACTGTATATACTGTAGACCAGGGCTCAGCAGCCATAATACACCGTGGTGAGTTTACAGGGGGAGGGTAGAAACTGGCAGGATCAGCCAGGTTTTTAAGGTGATGCAGGGGGCCAAATGACAAAGCACAAGCACTGTGCTGTATAACATGCTTAATTCCCCTTTCACACTAGTGCGACTTGTCCTGCGATCTTGGACCGCAAAATCGCATGACAAGTCGTTTTCCATTATTTTCAATGAGCCCCATTCATATCAGTGCGTCTTGAAGTCTCACCGACCTCCAACGTAGTTCCTGCACTACTTTGCCACAATTTGATTGCTTTCGAGCCATAGCCATTGCTTTCAAAATCGCGGTAAAATCGCGTCGCATAAGTGTGAAAGGGTCCTTAAGGAAACAGTGTCTGTTTTATTTTAGGGTAACAAACACTTTGATTACAAAGCAAGTATAACTAGTTTGAACTGTATACCTTGCATCCTCTACAGTACTTAACCCTCTTATGTTAGAATTCCGTTACTATCCATGATGTTAGGGTCAGTTTTGACCCGTGTTTTAAATCAGCCATAAAATACCCTCTGAATAATTATTTATCATCAAATTTGTTTCTTACCTCTTGGTTACCTTGTTAGGCTTCTTTATCCTTGAAAAGATTGGTTTTAATATTTTTGGTGTGACCCCTTAGACCTTTCTTTTGATAGCATACTTCTCATTTTCAAATTTAAAAAATGGTAAAATAAAGTCAGCAACTCTGAAATGAATTTGTCCTATGTTTCTTCACTTTATTTAGAGAAGCAGACAAGCAGGAAAAGAGATAGGCCCCTCCCTAACTACAGCTCACAGGGTTGAGAGGGGATTGGCTGTCACTGTTACTAAGCAGAGAGAGTGTTTATGATTTCAGTTTTGGAACTTATTAGTGTCCTAAAATCCTATATTATAACTGGGTCAGAATTGACCCTAACACCATGAACGTCTTAATTTTCACCACAGTATTTTATAATTTAGTGAAAAGGATTATTTTTCTATTACATTGTTTAAATAGAGGTTCCTGACAAAGTAAAAAAAATCTTGATGCAATAAACAAATTTATGTGATACTTATAGACATTCAAAACCTGAGAATGGGTCAGTTTTGACCCTAACACAAGAGGAGGGTTAAGGACGAGTGCTTTTCTGTCATTTTCCTTATACAGTAACAAAATGGGACAATATGTGCATTTAATTAAACAGCTAGTAGTTTATAACTACTCATTTGAATGTGATTTCTTGTTTATACTCAGTGGCATAACAAGTTGTTCTGTTCTAGTCTGATGTGTTCCTATTTTGTCTTCTATCCTTGGGATAGGGCGTTAGCTGCTCTTGTAGTCTGTCATTTCTATGGCTCAGTTCTGTTCTCACCCTGTAACTTTCAGTACAGGTTCTTCCTAAAGCTGAATAGATGAGCAGTTGAAATATCATGATTTGCCTTTGAAAATGCTAGGAATTTTAGTGCTGTTCTCTGGAGGCTGTACATCCAAGGCTGACCTCAATGATTGTGCAGCAATCAGCACTTGTAGGGCTTTCCTGAGGGGTGATTGTGCAATTGGAATGCTGCTGTTTCTTTGAAATATACAATCCTATAGGATGTCTGAGTATGCCCCTTACAGTAATCACAGATGGGAACTGCCCTGTGCTGTAGGACTGGAACAGTAAAATTTAAATTTTTCTTTTTTTCTAGGCACCACGTGATCACTTTTGATTTTAAATCCTGAACTTAAGTGGGTACTGCACCAAAAAGCTGATGAGTAGGATATCAAGTATTGGCATATAGACTGTGCACGCTCTTTCTTGTAAACAAATGATTCTCATATGAGTACCTTCTTCATGTAGGCAAAGGAGAAACTATTCAGTTTTTCCACAATCAGGGTAACCGCGGTTTAGTTGATGCTTCTTAGTGGGATGTTCAGTGTGTTCTAGAGTGAAGAGAAGTTTGCTTTTTGGCCTCATGCACACTGGACGTTTTTACAGCTGCTAATTTTGGCGTCAGACTTTTTTTTTTTTTTTGCAGCTGATCAACTCTCCCCAGCATGGTATTCTATGTGTCCATGCACACAGACTGTTATGAGCAGTTTTTGGCAGGAGCGTTTTCTGGCTGGGGAAAAAAACCCTGAACTAGTTTAGTTTGCATATCGCAGTGCGAGCTGTCAATTTGGACATGAATCGGATCGCAAAGGTGTGAACACCCATGCGATCCGATTCTGGTGCGTACCAAAAAAGGATCCTGCAAGACTTTGGTCTGAATGCAATGCCAATCCAGCCATACAATCTATGGCTGAATTTGCATCGCACAGACATCGCATGTGATTTTCACAGCAGTGCGGTGCAAATCACAATGCGACGTCTGACATTGCTATAATGTGAACCGGCACTAACTGATAAAAGCTAAAAAAACATGGCTATTCTGCGTTTATCAACGTTTTTGGGCCATAAGCTTCTGTGGGAATATAGTTTTGCTAAACACTACAGCTGAAAAAAAAGCTAAACCCCAAAAAACTGAAACGCTACTGCAAAAAAGCATAAAAACTCCTGCTACAGCTTTCTAATGACGTTTTCATAAAGTCCAGTGTGCATGAGGCCTTAGAGCCAGTTCACACTGAGGCGACACGACTCCTTACTACTTCGGGGGCGACTTGTGCATTATCATGCACCACGACTTCGGTGCGACTTGCAGGGACTTCACATAATGGAAGTCTATGCAAGTCGCTCCGAGGTCGCCCCGAAGTAGTACAGGACCCTTTTTCTAAGTCGGAGCGACTTGTGTCGCTCCTATTAAAACGGGTCCTGTAACGGTCAATGGACCACGAGGGAGCGAGACTTGTCAGGCTGACAAGTCTCGCTAATGTGAACTGACTTACTGTTGTAGTTCTTCTATTCTTCATAGGTTACATTGGGTACATTTGCTGTCAATATCGTGTAAGCCAAAGCAAGAACTTCCATTCTGTGTTCTACAATTCAGTAAATCCATTCCCCACATCTTGGTCATGGTGCAATGCAGGAAATCTATTGCTGTAAACTGATCATTTGCAATACTCCTAATCCCAATGTGTGCATAAAGGTCAGATATCTGATAGTTGTGCCTGCAGGGATATAAATTATGGATACGATAAATGAATACTTTTTTCTGTGTTCACTACACAGACACTACCTTCAGGGCCGGACTGGCTAACCGGGATACCGGGAAAATTCCCGGTGGGCCGCCGGCCCTGGGGCCGCTGGTAACATGGGGCCGCTTTAACATGGGGCCGCAGCGCCGCTTTAACATAGGGCCGCGGCGCCGCTTTAAGCATTGGGGCCGCGCCGCTGTGATGATGGCCGCTGCAGCCCCGCCCCCGGCCCCCGCTGCACTACGCTACAGAGTGACGGACGGTCCGTCCGATATTTACTATTCCACGTCAGCCGCTGTGAGCGGCATGACGTCACGCAGCGGCTGCACGGCGGCGTGGATGATGGACCAACTGACTCTGACTGCCTGTGCCAGCAAGACTGACACGGGCGCGCCGACGCCGATCCCTCCTCCCACACTGTCCCACACAAAACTTCTTGTGCCAGCAGCAGCAGCAGCATGATGTGATTGCAGCAGGTAAGCCTGAGAGTGTGCCTTACTGCTGTCCCCTTATATGTCCATGTCAGCTCCTCTCTGTATAATGTCCACAGCCTCTGACCTCTCCTGTATAATGTCCACAGCCTCTGACCTCTCCTGTATAATGTCCACAGCCTCTGACCTCTCCTGTGCAATGTCCACACAGCCTCTGACCTCTCCTGTATAATGTCCACAGCCTCTGACCTCTCCTGTGCAATGTCCACACAGCCTCTGACCTCTCCTGTATAATGTCCACAGCCTCTGACCTCTGCTGTATAATGTCCAAACAGCCTCTGACCTCTCCTGTATAATGTCCGCACAGCCTCTGACCTCTCCTGTATAATGTCCACACAGCCTCTGACCTCTCCTGTATAATGTCCACAGCCTCTGACCTCTCCTGTATAATGTCCACAGCCTCTGACCTCTCCTGTATAATGTCCACAGCCTCTGACCTCTCCTGTATAATGTCCGCACAGCCTCTGACCTCTCCTGTATAATGTCCGCACAGCCTCTGACCTCTCCTGTATAATGTCCGCACAGCCTCTGACCTCTCCTGTATAATGTCCGCACAGCCTCTGACCTCTCCTGTATAATGTCCGCACAGCCTCTGACCTCTCCTGTATAATGTCCGCACAGCCTCTGACCTCTCCTGTATAATGTCCGCACAGCCTCTGACCTCTCCTGTATAATGTCCACACAGCCTCTGACCTCTCCTGTATAATGTCCACACAGCCTCTGACCTCTCCTGTATAATGTCCGCAGCCTCTGACCTCTCCTGTATAATGTCCACAGCCTCTGACCTCTCCTGTATAATGTCCGCACAGCCTCTGACCTCTCCTGTATAATGTCCACAGCCTCTGACCTCTCCTGTATAATGTCCACAGCCTCTGACCTCTGCTGTATAATGTCCAAACAGCCTCTGACCTCTCCTGTATAATGTCCACAGCCTCTGACCTCTCCTGTATAATGTCCACACAGCCTCTGACCTCTCCTGTATAATGTCCACACAGCCTCTGACCTCTCCTGTATAATGTCCGCAGCCTCTGACCTCTCCTGTATAATGTCCACAGCCTCTGACCTCTCCTGTATAATGTCCGCACAGCCTCTGACCTCTCCTGTATAATGTCCACAGCCTCTGACCTCTCCTGTATAATGTCCGCACAGCCTCTGACCTCTCCTGTATAATGTCCGCACAGCCTCTGACCTCTCCTGTATAATGTCCGCAGCCTCTGACCTCTCCTGTATAATGTCCGCAGCCTCTGACCTCTCCTGTATAATGTCCACAGCCTCTGACCTCTCCTGTATAATGTCCACAGCCTCTGACCTCTCCTGTATAATGTCCGCACAGCCTCTGACCTCTCCTGTATAATGTCCGCACAGCCTCTGACCTCTCCTGTATAATGTCCGCACAGCCTCTGACCTCTCCTGTATAATGTCCGCAGCCTCTGACCTCTCCTGTATAATGTCCACAGCCTCTGACCTCTCCTGTATAATGTCCGCACAGCCTCTGACCTCTCCTGTATAATGTCCGCAGCCTCTGACCTCTCCTGTATAATGTCCGCACAGCCTCTGACCTCTCCTGTATAATGTCCACACAGCCTCTGACCTCTCCTGTATAATGTCCACACAGCCTCTGACCTCTCCTGTATAATGTCCACACAGCCTCTGACCTCTCCTGTATAATGTCCGCAGCCTCTGACCTCTCCTGTATAATGTCCACAGCCTCTGACCTCTCCTGTATAATGTCCGCACAGCCTCTGACCTCTCCTGTATAATGTCCACACAGCCTCTGACCTCTCCTGTATAATGTCCACAGCCTCTGACCTCTCCTGTATAATGTCCGCACAGCCTCTGACCTCTCCTGTATAATGTCCGCACAGCCTCTGACCTCTCCTGTATAATGTCCACACAGCCTCTGACCTCTCCTGTATAATGTCCGCAGCCTCTGACCTCTCCTGTATAATGTCCACAGCCTCTGACCTCTCCTGTATAATGTCCGCACAGCCTCTGACCTCTCCTGTATAATGTCCGCAGCCTCTGACCTCTCCTGTATAATGTCCGCACAGCCTCTGACCTCTCCTGTATAATGTCCACACAGCCTCTGACCTCTCCTGTATAATGTCCACACAGCCTCTGACCTCTCCTGTATAATGTCCACACAGCCTCTGACCTCTCCTGTATAATGTCCGCAGCCTCTGACCTCTCCTGTATAATGTCCACAGCCTCTGACCTCTCCTGTATAATGTCCGCAGCCTCTGACCTCTCCTGTATAATGTCCACAGCCTCTGACCTCTCCTGTATAATGTCCGCACAGCCTCTGACCTCTCCTGTACCATGTCCGCACAGCCTAAGATGTCTCCTGTTCCATCCAATATGCAGCCTCTGACCATCTGTCCTGTGTTGCTATGCTGTAGCATATATTGCCAGAACATATCTGTCTTATCTATATATAATACAGTTTTCAAATGTGCTTTAAAATGCATGGTTTTCCCTTTTATGAAGAAGAAAATAATGACGTTCTGCTGTTGGGCCGGTATAATAATGCTATGGGGCTGGTATGAAATTATTTCCAGGGCTGGTTTTCATTCCCAGTCCGGCCCTGACTACCTTTTTTATTTGAACACATCGTCAAGTTTATTTTAGAGGGCAGTGAGAAGTGCAGCATTCTATTCCAAACAGGAACATTTTATTTTATTGTATTCAGACTAAATAAAGATGAATATTGGTTGCTATGGCTTACCACACCTTTTCATATTGCTCTCTGCTGATTGCTAATATCGGTTTTGCTAGACAGAGGACTCTTAGCTGCAGCTCAAATGTTTAGATACAGCATGTAAATAACGGAATCAGATTTTTGTTTGACTTTAATATTTCAATACAAGAATATTAGTGATACTAAAGTCTCTCCTCTTTAACCAAAAAAAATAAATAAACCCTTCTGTTGAGTGCCCCCACAGCAAGCAGCTTGCTATGGGGGGACACCTGAGCCGAGCTGCTGCTCCGTGTCCATTCAGACAAGGAACTGTGGCCTGCCCCTCTCCCTTTTTTCTTCTCATTGACTGACTTTTACAGCAGCCAGAGCCAATTGCACCGTGTTGCTGTCTCAGCCGGTGAGGAGGGGAGTCCCAGGCAGCTGAGACACTCTGCATCATCGCTGCATCTAGATAGATGGACCTCAGGTAAGTATTGGAGGTGCTGAGGGGGGTGCACACTGAAGGCTTTTTTTTTTCTTAATGCAAAGAATGCATTTGGATAAAAAAAAAAATGTTTGACTTTACAACCACTTTGATTACTGTTTACCTTTTTTAGTATTAGTTTTAGACTAAGTGCCGGTTCACACTGATGCGATGCGGGAAGGCTGCGAATTCGCAGCCTGTTTCTTGCATCGTAAACGCACCCCTGGCAGTTCACACTGCCATATGCGATACGCTGGGAGTGTCAATGAAATCCTAACGACACCCCCAGTTTGATCGCATATCGCAGTGCGATCTTTACAGTTCGCACATGATCGGATCGCACAAGTGTGAACCACTGTGCGATCCGATCCTGATGCAGCTGATAAAAAGGGTCCTGTGCGTCTTTGCTGCGGGTGCAGTGCGGATTTAGCCATACAAAGTGTATGGCTGAACTCGCACCGCACAGCCGATCGCATGTAATGAAGGAGCAGTGCGCTCCGACATTACATGCGATCACCGCAGCAGCACATGTGTGAACCGGCACTTAGTGGAATGTTGTAACCAGCAAGAGCTGATTTTTATGATTTGATTTTTTTTGTTTAAGTTTTTAGTGGAGTACTGTAAATGCAGTGTTAAAGCGGACCACTTTTTCCAAAAAGACAAATTTTTACATGTACCTGCTCCCACTTTTAGCCTGATCACCTAGGGCAATTCCACTGGCAGTTCCCCAAACCCCCCCGCTTGTAACCTTCTGGGACACGTCATAGGTTCACGAAGGCTGCGGGGCCATTCACAAAGCCGGACTTGCGCATGCACATTGGAAAGCCAATGTCGCAGCCAGCTTCCCACAGTTAACATGCCACAACCGGGGGCCCGAAGACCAGTGAAGGACTGGCCTGGGTGAGGATGGTGCTGGATCCCTAGACAGGTGAAAGTCTGTCAAAAGTCAACAGCCACAGTATTTGGAAAAGAAAAGTACAAACGGGGTGAAGGACCTCTTTTAACTTGCCTTCTTGTGTCAACTTCCTGGTTCCCCTGAGGGCACTAGGGACGTCATGGTGGCATAGATGTAAATTCAGGGAGTATGAGCTGTACTGGACACCTGTGCATCCCCATGTGGGTAAACGCACCCCTCCATGGGCGTAATCTTTATTATTCCCAGTGTGAATGAGGCCTAAAAGGTACAAATAAGGACAAAAAGCAGCACGTATGTGGGTACATATACATACTTTGGGGTGAAACCCCTTTTAGCTGGGCACACGCACTCAATAAAATGGTTTTTCCTCTGAAATGCCTTTCAGCTTATTGCTTTATTAGGGAGACACTAAGCAGTGTTGGGTTATACATTAGCAGTAGAGATTGGTAAAATATCCAGTGGGGACAGTTGACTTCATAGTAATGGTGATACTGGTCCCCTGATGTGATTGTATTATGTTCTATGCAGGGAGATTATCCCACAGTATTGCTCATATAGTTTGATACTGTCTGCTTGTCTATGGCAGTTTCGGAAACGGGGACAATGACTTTATTAGCTTGAGTAGAGAGATGAGCACTGTTTGTTATAATAGCATGAGTAGCTTCTTGTGTGCAGCTACAGGCCCAGCCTTTGAAGAGAAGGATACGTTTACCTATAGGAGCATGTTGTATCCATATTTATGGTGTAACATGCTCCTATACACCACTCAGCTCCTTTCTCTGTGACAGTAGGAGGGGGATCTTCTCCCAGCACCTGCTGTTACAATTTGAAAACCGCACAGCACACACACATCCACTTCATTCAGTTTCCTTTAAGTGAATTAAGTACCTCCTTCCGCCGTGGCAGGCGGCTTGTATTTGTCAATGAATGGACTGCGAGGGCACTGGTGAGCGCTCTCATAGTCTATTAATTTTTTTTTTTTTTTTTTTTCCCCTGCAGCTTATATTGGAGGTTCGGGCAGACAGCTGACTGAGAGTCTGCAGGGTCCTGACATTAAGCCCATGATCTGCTGATCGTGGGTGCAATGCTTTACAGGCTGCTGGGTAAAAAAAAAAATGTACTTTTTTGACATGCAAAAAACGTGCATTTTTTTAAAAGGTGAACTTTTCCGTTGAAGCCAAGCAGAACTGACTAATAGGTTTCTGTGTTAGACTGACAGCACTGTGCAGTAGTTTCTGACTCGCTTGAAGTGCATGCCCTTTCCTCTCCCAATCGGAGTCTCGCAGGGCATTTCTATAGGCCAATGTAAAGACATAATCTGACAATATTTAAAAGCTAATTGAAACACTTTTTTAATAAATGCATATGTAGTTTAAATGTGGGTCTCCTATATCTGCATACAGTTTTGCTTTAGTAACGGTAACCTGTGTTGAAGCGAGCAGGTGGTTGAAGGGTTGACCTCTATTTTTGGGCTGAATCTGATTAATCTGTGCAGGCGGTGTGAGTCTGGCAGCAGGCAGTTTGCAGATTACCGGGTTCATAGCTAGGTCAAAGCAAAATCTTACTCTGCCTGAAAGGTCTATCTTGAAGGGCATGCACAGGCAGCTGAAAGTACTTTCATACTACGTATAGTATATTCTTTAGGTGGAAATGTGTACTGGATGTTATGGGTTGTGTTGCAAGATTACACTTTAAAGGGTTTGTAACCCTAAACCATTGCCTTGATGTCAGCCCTTCTCTTTTAAGCTCCCATTCTGCACTGTATAACTGTAAAACTATTCCTCTAAATACTAGGGATGCACCGAAATGAAAATTTTGGACCGAAACCGAAAATGCAGGATGCCATTGGCCGAAAACCGAAACCGAAAATGACTTTCCCCCAAAAAAAATTAAAATAGAACAGGGGCATACACCAAAAAACAGGCAGCAACGTACACCTGTCGCTGCCATCCTGTCACAGTATATGTACTGTGACGGGTTGGCAAGAGGTTAATTTAATTACCAATGGTATTTGTATTATGCAGCATGAGGGGGTTAATGTATTGCCACTGATGCATTAGTGACCGACCAGTGGCAGTTAATTAACCCTTTTGTGCTGCATTAGTGCAACCAGTATCAGTGTTAATTAACACTGGTTGCACTGATACTGGTTGCACTAATGCAGCACAAAGGGGTTAATTAACTGCCACTGGTCGGTCACTAATGCATCAGTGACAATACATTAACCCCCTCATGCTGCATAATACAAATACCAATGGTAAGCTGCCTCAGCTATCACCCCCCCTCTCCCCTCCTCTCTCAGCCTCAGCGTCCCTCTCCTACTCACTCAGCTCCTCCAGTCACTGTGTCCATTATTCAAAAGTCCTGCCTCTGGCCAGCCTCCCGGTGATGTCACTACTACTAGGATCTGTCCATGAATGAACTGACACACCGGGCGGGCGAGCGGCCTCTAATAGCTGTCACTATGAGCCGTTCACTTCTCTTCAATTCCCTGACAGTCCGGGCGGCCGCTAATACATAGTACTATGTGATCCTTCCTGTCAGCTCAGCGGGACTATGACTATGTGTGAATGAGATCTGATCTGACCTGACACCATTGGAGTGGCCGCTATTAGCTGTAACTATGCAAGCGCTTCACTTCCTTGTCAGGCATGTATCTCTGCTGACAAGGAAGTGAAAGGTTTACATAGTTACAACTAATAGCGGCCGCTCCAATGGTGTCAGCTCAGATCAGATCTCATTCACACATAGTCATAGTCCCGCTGAGCTGACAGGAAGGATCACATAGTACTATGTATTAGCGGCCGCTCGCCCCGCCCTCCTGCCTGGTATGTCCATTCACTAATGCAGAGATCATAGTAACAGGGACGTCATTGAGAGGCGGGCGGCCGGTCAGAGGCGGGACTTTTAAAACCTGCCCTGCGCTGCGCTGCGCCCTCCTCCTTCCTCACGGCGGTCATATTAATTTCGGCACCGTTAACCCATTATCGGCCGAAATGAGAGAGGCTCATTTTCGGCCGATAATTTCGGTGGCCGAAATTTCGGTGCATCCCTACTAAATACTTATTTGTGAAGTGTCTTCAGGCCGGACATTTGACTCCTGGCCGCTCTTACTATCCAGGGCTAGAGCAGGAGAACCTGAGCTCTCCCTCTGACATCAGATGGGTGTCACGTGACCACCGAGCTGGCCGCTAGGCTCCTGCTGTAGCCCTGGATAGTAATAGCAGAGTGGCCGGGAGTCACGCGACCGGCCTGAAGACACTGCACAAAAGGATATTTAGAGGCATAGTTTCTTACAAACACTTACACAGTGCAGTGTGGGAGCTTAAGAGAGACCGCTCAATTGCCCGTAGTGCCGAATCGCAAAAAATGGCCTGGTCATTAAGGGGGCAAATCCTTTCAGTCTAGAAGTGGTTAAAGGAGTTGTAAAGGCAGGTTTTTCACCCTAATGAATTCTATGCAATAAGATAAAGTCTTCTGTGTGAAACAGCCTACCCATCACCCACTAATACTTACCTAAACCCCTTCTCTGTGCAGCGATGTCCACAAGTCCCTTAGCCACCCGGGACTCTCCCTCCTGATTGGCTGAGACACAGCCACGGCGTCAATGGCTCCCGTACCTGTCAATCAATGTCAGCCAATCAGGAGGGGGGTGGGGTTGAACCACAGCTCCGTGTCTCAATGGACAGATGGAGCTGCAGCCCCCATAGCAAGCTAAGCAGGTGTGGGGGGACTTGACTAGGACTAGAAGCAGCGAAGAAGGACCCAAGAAGGAGGATCCGCGCTGCTCTGTGCAAAAGTTTAAAAAAAAAAAAAAAAAAAAAACTCACTTTAATGCAGTCTATTGGATGTGTGCCTCTTCAGGCAATTATATGCAAAATAACAGCAGGATATTAGTCTGTATAAGATGCAATGAAGTATATAGTTCATACAGAACAGTTTCCAGATTTGTTTTTGTGATACATTTTCTAATAGGTAATATTTTGTCATTTTTTTCCTTCCAGGTGTGGCTGATGGAGTGGGTGGATGGAGAGACTATGGGGTTGACCCCTCTCAATTTTCAGAGACTCTGATGCGCACATGTGAACGTTTGGTTAAGGAAGGACGGTTTGTGCCAACCAATCCTGTTGGGATTCTCACCTCCAGTTATCGTGAACTGCTTCAGAACAAAGTACCTTTATTAGGTCGGTATGGATTACAAAGCACACAAATGGTACCCTTTTCTGATCATTGTATTTCTTTATGCTAAGGTAATATTACAGGTCAGCATCCCCCAAAACGGTTTGTTTTTGGGCAGAGTTGAACATTCAGACTTTTAACGAAGAAGTTGTTGGAACAGTTGGGTTCAGTTTTTGTTCAGAGGTGGTAAAATATTGCAGGAGACTGCCTAATGCACATCTATTAACACATGAAAAAACAGGACCCTTATGCATTTAGGGTTAGTTCAAAGTTGGTGTCAGATTAATGTAAAATTCCAGGATTAACCTAGATACAGGCGGTCCCCGGTTAAGTGTTAGGAGGGAGCATTTTTAAGACTTGTTAGGTTTTTCCTAGAAGTCTACTTTAAACTGGACCTTTGGCAGATGCAAAGTCTGCCTCCCAAGTGGCTCTACCCCCTTTGGCTCTGCCTGGCCTTTTGTGTTCTGTTCCTGTTGTCACATCTGCCCATGAATAGGTGACTTACCACATATGCACAACAGGAATGTTTTCAGACTTCCTGGGTTGCAGTCTTTGCGTGTGCAGATGTCTGAAGGGGTCCCTGCATGTGTGCACATGTGCCACTGGGCTCTCTTGGTGCATGAGCTATGTGGCACCTCTGCACAGGGGATGGAGAAATTCTTGCCTTGGGAAGAATTGTGGAAGTTCTGCTTACAACACAACTTAACCACTTGCCTACAGTGCACTTTACCCCCTTCCTGCCCAGGTCAATTTTCAGCTTTCCGTGCTCTCATACTTTGAATGACAATTGCGCGGTCATGCTACACTATACTCATATGAAATTTTTATCATTTTTTTTTTCACACAAATGGAGCTTTCTTTTGGTGGTATTTTAATCACCGCTGGGTTTTTTTATTTCTTACAAAAAAAAAAGAAAAAAGACAGAATTTTGAAGAAAAAAAGTTTTTCTTTTCTGTAAGTAAATTTTGAAAATACATTTTTCTCCTTCACTGATGTGCGCTGATGAGGTGGCACTGATAGGCTACACTGATGAGGTACTAATATGCCGCACTGATAGGTGGCACTGAGGGGCGGCACTGCTGGGCACCATCAGAGCCCATAGTGCTGCCAGTCAGTGCCCAGATGAGTGGCCACTGATTGTGGGCAGTTATGGCAATTTATTTCACTCTTGTGTAATAAGGCACTGGTGATCAGTGCCCTGATTGCATTTCTTTGTCCCCTATGAGGAGAAGCCGCTGATCGGCTCTCCTCTCCTCACACACTGACAGTGTGAGCCGAGGAGAGCCGAATAACGGCACTTCCTCGTTTTACATGTGACCGGCTGTGATTGGACACAGCCGATCACATTGGTAAAGAGTCATGTCATTGACTCTTTACCGAGATCGGGATCGCGCCGTGTCCTAGCAACACGGCGTGGTCACGATCGCCGCTCCACTCGCCCCCAGGGGCGTGCAAGAGAGGCTGTTTTGGTGCGCCGTCCTATGACGGTGTCCCAGGATAATAGCTACACCGCTCCGCCGTCATTTGACGGCGGGCGGGTAGTAAGTGGTTAAGCTTTAAAAAAAGAAAAAAGAAAATATTCAATTTTTAGGAGATGTAGGGAGAGGATGAAGGACAGCACATAATGCCCTTTACGGAGAATATTTGCTTTATTTTGCAGGGTTAGATTGCATAAGAGTTGAGATGAGGATTAATTGGGTTTTGGGTTAACTGTTAAACTGTAGATAAGTTAAAGGTTTAGTTTTGGATTGAGTTGAGGGATAAGAACCCCTGTCAGTTTTTATTGCTGTCTGCCCCTGGTAGATCTAGCCTCTTCATTTGTCCTGTTTACTGTTCTCATCGAAAGTAAAATGAAATCCCAAATTGTGGGTTGTACAACTCAACAACTTTTAATCAACCTTGGCAGCAATGGTTAACTCTTTGCAAAATATGGAATCATAAACTTTGGCTGCTGTTGTACCACACTAACTGCTTGAACTATGTCTGGTGTGCATGTAGGACCCAAGCTCTGGATATTATCATGTTGTGATTGTTGTTTGTATTGTTTACTCCTCGTGTACTGTCATGTCGTCAGATGGTCCTTTCAACCTGTATGGCCGTCTGAACTTCATTTTGGATATGATTATGGTTTAGCGTCATGGTGCATGTCTCTTCTGTTACGTACAAAACGAATAAAGAAATATTGATATAAAAGAACAGTAAGGCCTGGTTCACACTACTTCGACTTCAGATGTGACTTGAGTGGCACAGAATTGCATGGCAATGGAAATCTCATTGCTTTCAATGGTGCCTGTTGACATCAATGCAGCACAGCACAATTTTGGAAAATGTTCCTAGGCTACTTTGGTGCGATTCCAGCACCATTCTGACCTCATTAAATATGCAAAAGTTGCATCACATAATCGCACCGAAAGTCGGATCAAAATCTGACTGTAGCAGTGTGAACCTAACCTGATGGTGGGTAAATCTTCCAATGGGGACACTAGTTCTGGTGATACCCTGGGAATCCCTCACTTTGGTGGGATAACCTTTAGTTACACTTCAAGTTAATATGGACCCAAGTTCTGAACGTTCTCTTGATTTCTGTCCTTTAACCTTCCTCTTTCGCAGTTAAAAATGTCTAATTCATAACTAACTTTTGATTTGGTCTCCATTTAGCCAGCTGTATCCACAGCTGGAGGGTTTTTAATGTTGGGTCCACTCTAGGGTTGCAGTCTAGGTATTTGGGGACTATTCAGGCAGAATACTACCTTCACTGGGTTCTTGTCGCCAAATTACCATGAAAAGTACATGTACATGCTTATGCAGAGGAATATGATGCAGAATAGAGTAGGGTTTTGTTCTATGCTTTGCATTTTTGATCAGCCAGGATAAAAATTCCTTTGCATTTGTTCCCCTAATACTCAGAATCCTTAAATAAAATCCTACTTTATTTTTAAACATTGCTAGACTTACTGCTTTAAATGAGCTGGGTAATGACCAGCCTTTTTAAACGGTGCATACTGAAATGTATCTGCTGGACACTTGCAGGTCTTGTGATAGAGTGTATAATGTTCTCTATCTAAATGTAAATGTCAGACAGGAGCAGCATGTTCTTCTGGAAGCCATTTTACTGCTTTCTAAGTATAGGTCTTTTATATTAATAACTTGGAACACCGGATGGGAATAGGTTCAGAAAGAGCCCACTGAAACTGGTCCAAGTGCTAACATCTAGCAGAGAACAGCACCTTGCATCATTAGAAGTCCTTAACATAATGTAGAGAGAAAAATAAAACCTTTCAATTGAAGTGGTGATGTCAGGTTATTTTGGTTATACATTACATTGCAATATATAAAGACATTAAGTCCCGGTTCACACCGGGGCAACTTGTCAGGAGAAGTAGCCGTCTGCCAAGTCGTGCTCTACTCAGTGCAATGGAACCATTCTAATCAGAGCAACTTAAGTCGCTCCGATTCAGAAAGGTTCCTGCACTACTTTGGGGGCGACTTGCATTGACTTCTATTAGTTAGAGTAAAAATTTAAAAACTAAAATAATGTGGTTGCATAAGTGTGCACACCCTCTTATAGCTGGTGTTGTAGCTGTGTTCAGAATTAAGCAATCATGTTAAGTAGGAGTCAGTATACCTGCCATAATTTAAAGTGCCTCTGAGTAACCCCAAATGAAGGTCAGCTGTTCCAGTAGGTCTTTCCTGACATTTTCATAGTCTCATCCTACAGCAAAAGCAATGGCCCACATAGAGCTTCTAAAGGATAAGAGGGCTCTCATTGTTAAAGGTATCAGTAATGAGAAGGGTACAAAAGAATTTCCAAGGCATGAGATATGCCATGGAACACAGTGAAGACAGTCATCAAGTGGAGATCCAAAAGTTCCAGCGCTGACACTGCAGCACCTGTATTGTATGAAATCCCAAACAAAAGCGGTGCAGCTGTCAAGATAAGTACTGATAAGTACTAATAAGCAACCAAGAGGAGAGAACAGCGCTGTCCAGATGTTGGTATTATCAGGATGCTGATAAATAAGTCGATGGATGTAAGACCATTTTATTTGAAGAATGTCAAAGTTAAAATACAGTTTAAGACAATAAAGCCAATAAAACTGTTGCTGTACCAGACCGATGTATTCAGATGATGATCAGTAATGACTGCTGGGTCCACTGGGTGAACTGTAGCCAGACCCCTGTAGATGGGAGTACAGGTCGGAGGAGCCATATGCAAGCGGGAGCCAAGCTTGGCCCGCTGGCGCTCACCACATGCCGTCACTGTGACTCGGAGGAACAAGGTGGAAGTCTCAAACCCGGAACCATGAACCAGCCTGGAATGCATGAAGGAGACGTTGCCATGACGACGTGTTGTGCGTGCATGCACTTTGTCAAGCCCTAGTGGGTCATCAAGTGGAGAAAATATGGCACAACAGTGACATTACTAGGAACTGGACGTCCCTCCAAAATTGATGAACAGACTAGAAGAAAACTGGACAGGGAGGCTTCCAAGAGGCCTACAGCAACATAAAAGAGCTGCAGGAATATCTGGCAAGTACTGGCTGTGTGGTACATGTGACAACAATCTCCCGTATTCTTCATATGTTTGGACTATGTGATAAACTGGCAAGATGGAAGCCTTTTTCTAAGGAAGAAAATAATCCAAGCCCAGCTAAACTTTGCAAAAACACGTCTGAAGCCTCCCATAAGCATGTTGGAAAATGTGTTCTGGTCTGATGAAACCAAGGTTGAACTTTTTGGCCATAATTCCAAAAGATATGTTTAGCGCAAAAACAACTGCACATCCCCCAAAAGAATACCATACCCACAGTGAAGCATGGTGGTGGCAGCATAATGCTTTGGGCTGCTTTTCTTCAGCTGGAACAGGGGCCTTAGTCAAGGTAGAGGGAATTATGAACGGTTCCGAATACCAGTCCATACTGGCACAAAACCTTCAGGCTTCTGCTGGAAAGCTGAACATGAAGAAGAACTTTAGGTTTCAGCATAACGACCCAAAGCATACATCCCAAAACAAAAAGGAATGGCTTCACCAGAAGAAGATTTAAGTTTTTTTGTAGAGGCCCAGACCTGACTCCGATTCAAGATCTGTGGGGTGATCTAAAGAAGGCTGTGCACAGGAGATGCCCTTGGAATCTCACAGATTTGTAGTGTTTTTTTGCAGAGTAGGCAAATATTGTCAAGTCAAGATGTGCCATGCTGAGACTCATACCTAAAGACTGAGTGCTGTAATGAAACCAAAAGGTGCTTCAACAAAGTATTTTTAAGGGTGTGCACACTTATGCAACCATATTATTTAGTGTTTTTATTTTTACCCTCCACCTAAAAAGATTTGTTTGTTCAACTAAGTTGTACAGTTTATAGGTCGCATTAAAGTTGGAAAACGTTCTGAAATTATTTATCTTTGTCTTATATTTTTTACTGTCTTATATTTTTTACATCACAGAAACCTGACTTTACATCCACTGTATGATGAGTTATAACAAAAAACAAGCCCAGTCTGAAAGAAAAACATTTATTTAGCCTGTCCTGTCAGGCTTAAAGAAGTATTAAACCCAAAAGCAAACACTTATTATATTGCAGCTTACCAATTCTTAGATGTGTTGGCTGCAGTAGGTTTCTTTTTTAGGGTTGCTTCTATTTTTCATCTGGTCATCCAGCCAGTAAGTCGGTTATTCACAAGCTCAAGGTCTCCAGCAGAATGTATCCGTTTTCATGGACGAGGCAAGCCACTTAACACTGGGAGGGGTAATTAAAAAAAATTGGCTTTTATTTATTCATGCAAAACCTTTATCCCAAAGGTAAAAAGTTTGCTGTAACTGATTATAAAGTGTGAGCTGGAGTTTGGCTTAAGTTTTAGTGTATACCTAAAGCTGCTGATGCATTTAACACTTCCTCCCCCCAGACAATGCAGCTGTCCACTGTACCCCCTGTGCTCATACCTCCAGAATTCTCTCACTAATACTGGGGTTGTGTTACTGGCCAGATCACCAGGTGAAAACACAAGGAAAAAAAGCCAAAAAAAAAGAAATGCAGCCACCACATCAAATACATGGTAAGCTGCAATATAATACATTTCTTTCATTCGACGGACACAGTGCTCCATAAATCATAACTACTGGGTTTTATTGCCGCCTCCAGAAGTAGGACTAGGCAAAGCAAAAAACAAAACCTGGCCTAGCCCATGGGCCACCCTTAGCTTGGTATATAACCCCCCTCTCTGCTCTAGGTAATCTGTTTTATTAATCTAATCAGGAGTAGTAGGGTCCTAGGCTCCCGGCTGGAAACTCTGGCCCTAGCAATTTTTTTTCTCCCTCCTTTGTTTTTCTCTTGGAAGATCTACAATCAACTTGCGGGCTGGGCAAGCAGCTGGCTAATATAGATCAGTGGTGTGTGTCCCCATTCCCCCCCCCCCCAGTCCAGCCAGCGAGCGCGTGCAGACGCTACGCTCTAGGTCATTAAACTTTAAGGGTTCTTCTGTTAAGCCTTGGGTTATTTTCCCCACCCATCATTTTCCTTTTGGCACTGCTTTTGGATGTCCCACTAGTTATGATTTTATGGAGTGCTGTGTCCGTTGAAAGAGAATGCGGATTTGGTACTTACCGTAATTTTCATTTCTCGGAGTTTGACGGACACAACATCCACCCCTCTATGAAGTTCTGATACTTCTAATACTGTTTGCTACTAAACTGATTACCTAGAGCAAAGAGGGGGGTTATATACAGCGCTGAGGCCGGCCCATGGGCGTAGCCAGGTGTTTTGTTTTCCCTAGTCCTACTCTTGGAGGAGGCAATATAACCCAGTAGTTATGATTTATGGAGCGCTGTGTCCGTCGACGAAAGAGAAATGGATTTTATGGTAAATACAAAAATCCAATTTTTTTATTTTTATTTTCAGTTTAGTACCGATTTTTAATCTGAGTTTTTAACTAGAAACCTGGAACTGAGCATCTGAATTTGTAAATTTTTTTTTGAGGATTTTTTTTTTTTCTTTTTTTTTTGGGGAAACAAAACTGCCAAAAAACCCAAGCCCTAAAGCATATTTTGTTTGAGACCTGCTAACCACGGAGTATGCTAACTTCCACAAAAGAAGTTTGTTTTGGACCAGAGTAGTGCTACACAGCATGCTAGCTCTGCTGTTGCACAAAACCTTTTTGTGATTACATTTTCACAGCATGGTGCTAGCGAGCACAATTCAGCTTGACCTTGTTCTTAGCTCACACTTAGCACGATGTGAGGGAAATAAAAATACATAGCTTGCATTGCAAGAATGTTATCCCCCATTCACACTTTTTAGCGTGTCAGGTGTTATGCATGTTTTCATGCTTTGTGCATAGGGAAGCCCATTTTTTATTACTGGGCTGTCCTACGTGCGCAAAATGCGGCAAATGAGCGCAGATCTAATTTTTAGGCTTTGGGCCCTGTAATTTTTACACATGCATTTTGAGGCATTTGACACACCTTTTTTGTTTTTCGCATGCTGAACTCTGCAGCTTGTGTGCCACGTTTTGGTGTGCCATTAACAATGAATGCCACAAGTGTGACTTTTTAGTGCAGTTTGTGAGTGCGCTATTTTGTTCTACTGTAGCATGAATGTAGTCTGAATAATTCAGTAGGTAGGTTTTCTAGGGTACCCTTGGGGGGGGGGGGAAATGGTTGACTTTTTTCGAATCAGCATTTTCATGATTGACAAAATTGGTCAACATTTTTGTTTTAAAACCGTGTGTTGAACAAAAACAGACTAATGTGGATCCATTCCTATCCGTCCTTCGGATTGGATGACAGTTGGATGTAAACGGACAGACGGTCCGTTTACATTCAACTGCTCATGGAGGAAAATGGGCTGTGTTCGTGTCAACTCTTCACTGACTGACCTGTCATCCACCTGCTTAGCGGGGATCAGCGGAGTGTTATACCGCTTAGCAGAGGGATCTGCTAGTGGAGTCCACCAGTGTGAAAGAGCCCTAGTGTTGCTGCACTTTACACTACACTAGCAAAATAAAGTAGTCTGATTCCTTGCAGATTATATGTTTGCCCAGAAATGAGGGGTATATAATTGTTTTTATAGGTGTATTTTAAATAATAAAGAGAATATCGTCCAAAATCAAGAAAAAAAAAACACTATACAAGTGTTATACATTGAGTTGCATGTCAGTGAGTAAAATAAGTATTTGATCCCCTACCAACCAACAATAATTCTGGCTCCCACTCACTGGCTACAGTATGTGCTCATGTGGTACACTTATTAGTCTCTGTTTAAGGTGCTCCTAGTGACAACTTGTGTATAAAAGGCACCTGTTCAAAGAATCTTCATTCAAACGTTACCATCATAGGCAAGACCAAAGAGCTGTCAAAGGATGTCAGGGACAAGATTTTAGACCTGCAAAAGGCTGGAATGGGCTACAAGGCCATCAGTAAGAAGCTTGGTGAGAAGGAGACAAATGTTAGAGTGTTTTTTTTTTTTTTTTGCTAATGAAAGAAATACAAAATAACCATCAATCGACCTCGGTCTGGAGTTCTATGGAAGATTCCGCCTCATGGGGTAAAGATAATCATGATAAAAGTGAAGGGATGAGCTCAGAACTACACTGGAGGAGCTTGTGAATGATCTTAAGGCAGAGTTGGGACCACAGTCACCAAACCAACCGTTGGTAACACAATATACCGTCATGGATTGAAATCCTGTAACGCCTGCAAGGTCCCCCTCCTCAAGAAGGCACATGTACAGGCCATTTGAAGTTTGCCAATGAACATCTAAATGATTCAGAGAAGGATTGGGAGAAAGTGCTGTGGTCTGATGAGACCAAAATTGAGCTCTTTGGCATTAACACGCCTCCCCGTGTTTGGAAGAGAAGAAATGCTGACTATGACCCCTAACACAATCCCTACAGTCAAGCTGGGAGGTGGAAACATTATGCTTTGGGGCTGTTTCTCTGCTAAAGGTACAGGCCAACTTTGCCGCATTGAGGGGTTAATGGACAGGGCCATGTATTGTAAAATCTTGGATGAGAACTTTCTTCCCTCAGCCAGAACTGAAGATGGGTCTTCAGCATAAGGACCCAAAACATACCGCCAAGGCAACAAAGGAGTGGTTCAAGAAGAAGCACATTAAAGCGGAGTTCCAGCCTCACACACCTGTCCAACGGTCCAGCGATGTGGCCGCCCCGAAGCCTCGCTCTTCTCCCTCTCTGCTCTGCGGCCGGGTACGCACTGCGCATGCGCGTCTTGATTGGCCCCCCCAAAAAATGACATGCCAAATGTGGCATGTCAGGGGGTTATTCCTACCTAAAACGGAAGTTCCACTTTTGGGTGAAACTCCGCTTTAAGGTCATGGAGTGGCCTAGCTAGTCTTCAGACCTTAATCCTATAGAAAGTTAATGTAGCGAGCGGAATCTTCGAGTTGCCAAGTGACAGCTAAAAAACTTTAAAGATTTAGAGAAGATTTGTAGAGTGGACCAAAATCCCTCCAGAGATGTGACAACCTGGTAACGGGAGTGTAAGTAACGTCTTACCCATGTGCTTGCCAACAAGTTTCTCAACCAAGTACTAAGTTATGTTTTGCTTGGGTATCAAATACTTATTACTCACTGTACTGCAAATTTTTTATAACATTTGTATTTTATTTTTTTTTCTGCATTTTTGGTTAATATTCTGTCTCTATCATTTAAAATACACCTATGATAAAAATTATAGACCCTTAATTTCTTAAGTGGGCAATCTTACAAAATCTGCAGGGGATCAAATTTTCCCAATGTATTTCTCCTTGTACTGTATTTTACATTAGAAATGAGTACAAGTCTAATACGACTCCTTTCTGCCTCTACATTTAAGGAAGCAGCACTGCTTGTCTAGTGATTCTCGATAGAACAAGTCATCGATTACACACAGCAAACTTGGGTGATTCTGGGTTTCTAGTGGTGCGAGCAGGAGAAGTTGTACATCGGTCAGATGAACAGCAACATTACTTCAACACTCCATTCCAGTTGTCAATAGCACCGCCTGAAGCTGAGGGAGTAGTTCTTAGTGACAGGTATGTATCCTGTATGTGCTATAGTTTCTCTAAATGTTTTACATTTTATTTTTTCCTGCACTTAGAACATGTTATTACAATTGGATGCATGTTACAAAGATAATGAACAGATCATAGTTACTAGTTTGAAAAACTGGGAGTACAGTTCACACCCCCCCCCCCCCCAAGCAGCACCTTTTTTTTTTCCTCCTTTTGTTTTGGATGGGGTGCGAGATAAACATATTTTTGTAGCTTTGCCTTGATAGTGGCAGCAGACTGCCTGAGGTTTACCAATTGTTTTGTATCTATATAAACCCTGAATACAGTCAGTGTGATCACAGACTTGTAGATAAATTTACAGGGTGTGCATTTTCTGCATAAAAATCAAAGTAAATTATGTGATATATAATTATGCATTTTAATTCCGACAAACGAGCAAGGCTTGTATCTGAACTCTTTTTTCCTTAGCACAGAACACTGGGCATGTGATCAAAGTGGTCTCATGTTGCTTTCACATCAGTGTAAAAAGAAATTCCAGCAGCACATAGTGTCCTTGCAAAGGGAAAGCAGCTCCACACTTGGCAGCAAGCTCTCTTTTTTTAATGGGAGTGTACAGAAACCAGGCTGCTCATAGGATGTGTGGGAGAGCTCCTTTTAAATCACATGAGCAGACAGCATTGGCACGCAGTGCACATTCAGCAGGAGCTTGACCATTGAACTGAACCTTGATATGTAAGTGACAATGTTTTAATAAACACAAATGTGCAATCTAGCGAATCCCAGTGTCCCCCCCCCCCCCCCCCTATAGAACTATAAATGCACAAAACTAATAGTAATGGGAGTTAAACACTGTATTCTTTGGATAGAATTACATGAGCTATAGAGGTGCTGGCACAAATTATGATTTACTTCAGTGTCCTTTTTATTATTTTTGATTCTCTCAATAGCCCTGATGCTGCAGACAGTAGTTCATTTGATGTCCAGCTTGGTGACATCATTCTTACAGCCACTGATGGACTTTTTGATAACATGCCTGACTACATGATTCTTCAGGAGTTAAAAAAGTTAAAGGTATGCCAAACCAATAAAATGTAATCCTATCTACTTGTATGTACCTTTTTAGGCGTTATAGACATGACATTTTACTTCCACTGCAATTTGTATTATGCTTTTTTTTTTTTTTGCAAAGGAAAACAGATGGAAACGGGCTGCCTTTCTCCTGCCATCTAATCCGCCAGACGGATGGGGGAATGAGCCCCCTTTGTTTTTGGTGGATCGTATTGGGTGATGGGTGTCATACGTGTCTGCTGACCTACGTCGCTCCATAGAGACCGGGGGGTCTGATCAGGTTCGCCTGAAAAACTGACAGGCAGACCTAATCTGTTTGCCCATGTAAAATGTCTTCACACAGGCCCTTAATGTGCATTACCATGACTTACCTGGCTATTTTCAAAGCCTGTGTGAATGTGGCCTAAATTGGCATGCTGCTTGTGATTCAAACATTGGCACCCTCAATCAGAAAAACCTGTGATGGGCCTTCTTGAGCAAAATAAGTATTGAGAGGTATGAGGGGGCAGGGTAAAGCTTGGTTTGTGTTTTTTTTTTTTTTTTTTCCATAACCCTGAGAGCCGGTTCACACTGGGGCGACTTGTCAGGCGACCTGGTTCGGAGAGGTAATTATGTTTGAGTAGGTGGCATTTTTTAGGTTAAAAATCCTATCCCAGAAGAAATTAATGCATTGACATTCTCATGTGATTTTTATAGGTAGGATCCTGTAGATGGCAATGGCAGAACAGCAAATAGTGGTATGTGGGGTAAATGGAGGCTCAAAACAATATATTATATATTATCTCCCATCACCTCAACCACCAGACTCCTCAAATATTGAATTCAAATAAACAGTGTAGAATAAGTTGCCAGCTGAAGATGCTCTAGTGATCATTTTCACAACACACTATAATAAAAAATACTAAATAAAATGGTGCACCCTTTTATTTTGTATAAAAGGGAGGGAGTCAGGTACCATCTGGTGAGTATTTTGAAAATGCGCGCTCTAATTTTGCATTTGTTTGTGTCAAATATTGCTTTTTTTCCTTTTTTTTTTTTTTTTTTTTTTTTTTATGGTGAACAGTTGTGGATACCAGTTTCCCATCTGTTTGTATATCCTGGTATTTGGACTGCATATTAATAGACAATAGTGAATACATCAGGGCGATGTGTTGAATCAACCTGCGTGTGTGTGTAGTGCGTTTGAAACCACACATAGACCTTCAAGGGGCTATGAATGTCAGATCTGGGTTGTGCGACCTTGTAGAGACTTTTAAGTTGTCCATAGACAAGCCATAAGCGTTTGACAGGTGTGTATATTCTGAAAAGGAGACTAAAAAGAGGATTAAGGCTTGTTTTACACTGCCGCACAGGAAACCCACATCCAAGACGCACTAGTGTAAACCCAGCCTTAAAGATGACCTGTAATAAAAAAGCCCATTTGCCAGCCTAAGATAGCTGGCGCATGGGGATCTATCAAGAATATATCAAATTCACTTTGTACTTATTATTTGCTGGGTTTTAGTATTGGAACCAATCTACAAAGATAGTGGCTTCATTGGAAGTCTCAAAGTCCAGTAAACCCACTCTATTTTCTTTTAAGCAGAGTTTTAGAATTCATTCTGAGTCTGGAGGAGAAAACTAGATATGATCTAAGTCGGTGGAAAAAGGAGCATAAAAGGGTAATAAGGACTATCTGGAACAATTATAGAAACTTTTTAGTAGGATTTCCATTGTTGCATCTATTGACCAAGACAGTGGAAGGAATGCTCAGTTGAGATCTGTTTTGGTCATATGTGTTGTCAGGTCTGCTGGAACTTCTCCTAGAGACTTTATCTAAGAAGGTTGCTAGTTGAATGGAAAGTAAAACTTATTGTTAATTTTCTACATTGAAGAGGGAAATGTTCAACATGTCGGATTTAGTGAGGGAGATGCCCTTCATAAGTGGGTTATTCGCAGGACCACTGCAAGATACTTCATCGTGCAACCCTGCTGGAGTCTTTGAAAATGTAGAAGGGATTCGGAGAACTGACATTGGTGTTAATCCTAGCCGATAGTGTGAAGTATTAGGCTATAATTTTGGCAATATCTCCTAGATTCAGCTGAGTGAAAGCATTTAAGGAATTGCCTGCTAACCCTGTTAAATGCCTTTAGGACAGGACAAATTGCAGTTTGTGGCTTATCCGGTGCTGACAAACCTTCCTGACCTGTGTGGCTGACAGGAAAAATAGACTTGTCATTTTAGTGAAAAGCTTGGTATCCTCATAAGGGTACTTGCACACAGTACTGATGTTTGAACATTAATATTCCAGGCCAAAATTTTGTATTTATTTTGCAAGTATTTGCCCATACACAAGTAAAATCAATTCTAGCTCTCAGAATTGAATTTTCACCTCTTCAAACTAACATTTTACATGTGTATTTGTGCGTATTTGCACACGTACGCATGTAAAATACTGACTAGCAACTTGGTTGTTTTTTTGTAGCTATACACAACACAGGTTTACATTTACACGCCTTTGTGTACAGACACATTGAAAACAATGGGCTGCGTTTTAGATAGGTGAGTGTTTAGGCAGCAGTATACAAGAGGCCTTGAGACTAGAAATATGTCTATAGCTGTCAACATAAGTGTGGTCTTTTCCTGGTTACAATATTACAGAAATGTGGGCAGCCAAGGTCTGTGGTGAAAAGGAGCAAGTGTCTGAGATCACATTGTACATGTTTAGTAGGATAGGGATGAATCCTTAGATTCTACAAATTATTTGCCTATTTGAAAACCCATCTGACCCTGGGGCCTTAATGTTAAAGATTGTAAATGATTTCATATTTGAAGAAATGGTGGGCAAGGCAGTATGCTTAATATATGTAGAGATTTTATTGTATGCCTCTAGTGTTAGGGAAGACTGAGCCGTCTTGGAGGTTGTATATAATGTAATCTTGAAAGGTTACAAAGATTTCAGAATTTGTGTGTACTAACCCTTTCTTGGGAGAGTTAGGAAATCTAATGGTAGGAAGATCATGTAATGGTACAGAGGAAAGGAGCTAACTTTGAAAAAGTACAAACCGCTTGTTGGTATTTCCAGGAGGGGGACCAGAATCTCCTAAAGAATGTGGGTGCGTTACACCCATGTACCATGTAAGAAATGTAGACCACACCTTTAAAAATATCCAAAATGCAAAGGATGACTGCTCTGCTGGATATCGATTTATGGAACTATAGCCAATGGAAAAAATAGAAAGGTCATGTATTGTCTTGACCGTAGTGGGGCAGCAGCAGGGGTCCAGTGGGCTGCATTGCCACAGACAACAATCCCTTCTCAACAATCCCTTCTCTTTAGTATTATAAAGAGGAGAGCATCTGTTTGACAGAAGTCCAAAGCTGAATAACCAACTGCAAAATGGAGAGTCATACACTTGCATAGAACGATTATCCACGGATGCAGATCTCCTCAAATATATTAATCTAGTAGTAATGAAGCAGTCATTGAGAGCATTTATATGGACTAATGTAATGGGTCAGTCGCCTATCTTTGTATACAGTGGCATCAAAAGTATGTGAACCCCTTGGAATTAACATGTTCTGCAGTACTTTTGCCTTTAAAATGTGATCTGATTCTCATCCAAGTTACAAGAATAGACCGACACAATGTGCTTAGGCTGAAAACATACAATTCTAGTTACTCGTGTCTTTAATAAACACATCCATTAAACATTCCAGCACAACAATGCTGGAGGAAAAAGTAACTGAACCCTTGGAGCTGGTCGACCCTCTTTTGGCAGCAGTGACTTTAAGCAAGTGCTCTCGATCAGACCTGTAAAACGTTCAGGAGGTATTTTTGGCCACTTCCTCTTTACAAAACTGCTTTAGTGCAGACACATTTTTTGGATGTCTAGTGTGAATGGCTCTTAAGGTAATTCCACAGCATCTCTTTGTATTTAAGATCTGGCCTTGGACTGAGCCACTCCTCCAAAAAGGGGCTTTTGCTTTTTCTGCAGCCAGTCTGTGGTGGATTTACTTTAATGCTTAGGTTCATTGTCCTGCTGCATTACCCAACGTTTCTGCTAAGCTTCAGCTGGTGGACAGCCACCCTTACATCATGTAGGATATTTTGGTAAACTTGGGAATTAGTTTTCCTTTCTGATGGCAAGTGGTCCAGGCTCTGAGGCAGCGAAACAAGCCTAAAATATGATGTTCCTGCCACTGTTTCACCGTTTGGTTATGATGTGATGTTTGTAAGATGTGCCATACATAGTGCTGAGTATTCTTCGCAAAGAATTCAAATTTTGTTAAATCGGTCCACAAAACCTTTTTGAGAAAACCTTGCAACTGCGCTTAAAGTAAAAACCTAACACGAATATAGCAGCAAGCCTACCAACAGATATAAATTGGTCACAACAACCAATATACAAAAATGCTGTACAATATAGTGCAAATTATGAATAACAAAAGTTGGTGAATTCAATTATCAATAATGTCCAGTGAAAGTGGCCATATGTGTTTGTGAACTATATATTCATACACCAAACCCTAAATTTCTCCAGTTTACCTGAACGCTTTGACTTCCGTATATGGCCAGGGTTCCACTACAGAGCCTCCCACAATATCCACTTCAGGTCAGGACTCATGGATTACCCTTTGTTTCAACAATGTATCATAATTTAAAAGAGAAACCAAGGGAACCGCATAGTCTAAAATTGATGGGTCCAGAGACTGTCCCAGAAGATGCTATTTGTAGTGAAATGCGTAGGGGTGCATTTAGGTTTGTTGACGTCATCCAGCTCTTTGAACCTGGAATCAGCCGCCCCTCTATTGGTGCTGTGTTTTCTGTTTTTTTTTTTTTCCCAACAGTATGTTACTTGGTTTAAATAAATGAGAAGCACTTTTTATCAGTTTTACACTCCTGAATCGTGCCAGTTCCCCAGTGATGTCTTCAAGCCTTTAGCTGTTACTTGTGGGTTCTTCTTAACTTCATTGGGGATTCTGCATTGTGCCTAGAGAGTCATCTTGGCTGGGCGCCAGTACTAAACTGTTTACATTTAATAGACAATTTATTTAACCATCAACTGATGGATATGGGCTTTATTCTTTCTGTGTTAGAGGTTGTAAACCCTCTTGTATAACTTCTACCTATAGGTAAGCCTATATTAAGGCTTACCTATAGGTGCTATAAATATCTCCCAAACTTTCACCGTTTAGGAGATATTTACAGCGCAAACTGCCGATGACGTCATCGACGCAGGCGCTCTGAGGGAACGGCCACCCGTGCCGTTCCTTCAGAGCTCAGTGCCGTGAACGGCGCGCGGGAGTGATGTAATCGCACCTCCGGCCAATCAGATGGCCGGAGGACGCAAACCCGGAAGCGGGACGGCAGGACATGTCGCCGTCCTGTCGCTGAGGTGGCGGCACAGCGGGGGCTTCGTTTTAAGGTAAGTACTACATAATGAGCACTAGTATGCGATGCATACTAGCTCATTATGCCTCTCTCTTTACAGGGCTTTTTTTTCTGTTGTTTTTTTTTTGACTTCCTCTTTAAGAGCTTAAGCACATTGTTGTGACTTAGTTGAGAATCAGATCACGTTTTATGGCAAATATTTGCAGAACACAAGTAAGCTCCAAGGGGTTTGAATGCTTTCTTGCTGCTGTATAATAAAGCAGATATTTTTATTTTTATACAGGAATTCTAAAATGAAGACCATACAGTTGGAGAAAAAAAATGTAAGGCCAGCGGTATTTGGGGAAAGGTGAGGGTGCTGCTTGTGAAAGTTTAACAATCTAAAGAAGGGAAAGTAATACAAATGGTAGTAACTATGTGGGGGATGAGTGGTTGAGAGAGAAATTCAGTTGCTAGCTATAGGCTGGGTAGGCTTGCCTAAAAAGATTTGTTTTAACTTTTAACAGATTGCCTAACGACAGAGTAGGAGCTGTAGGTTGGGCTAGGGAGTTCCAGAGGATGAAGGGTTCTGGTGAAGTCCTGGACATGGGCAGGTGGCAAAGGAGCCAGAGCAGGAGGTCCTGGGATGTGACGTGAAAGGCTTGGTTGATATTTTGAGATGAGGTTGTTGATGATGTAGCTGGGGGCAGAATTTTTGATGACCTTATGGCCCTGTTCACACCTGAGCATTTTTCAACTCGTGAAGCGTTCATCTCTGAAGTCTCAAAACGCCCAACAAGCCAAATCTCATTCATTTCAATGGTCCCTGTTCACATATGAGCATTTTGTCGCCTGAAGCTCACAAAAGTACATGAGCTGCTTTTTTTGGCAGATTACAAGCGGTTTTGTTAGATGTCAGTGCCTTCCTCCAAACACCTGCAAAAAACCGCCCCAAAAAACGCCATAAAACAATACACTCGTGTGAATGGAGCCTAAATGTTAAAAATGTGATATTTGTTTGCCAGTCTCTACACTGGTTTTCAATTGACCGAGAGATGTGGAAGACACTGAGCATTTGGTAAGTTGAATGAGACTGGCAGCAGCATTTGACAGACTGAAAATAAAAGCCTATGTAGGGTCCTGGAGTTGCAGTAGTCTGGGTGAATGGGAGCAAGAGTGAATTAGTCATTGGTTAAGAGGTATATTTTGGAAATGTTGACTTGGGTGTGGGGCTGAAAGAGGCCGGAGTTCAGGGCTACACCTCACACACAAGTATGAGTAGGGAAGGAAAGTTTTTCTCTTTTGTGGAACTTCAACAAAACACTAAATCTACTGGCAAGCCACCTTCTAAGACTTATCTAGCACATACCTTTTCAACTGACCAAGGGAAGTGGTATAGATAATAGAAGGCATCCTAGGAAAGAGCATTGGGGTCCCCTACAGAAGGAGGTGGAGCAGCTAGAGTTGTAGGTGATGCTGTTGGAGCTCTTGAATAGGTAGGAGGAGAACCAGGAAAGAGAAAAATCTTGGAAGCCAAGGGAATTTAGTTTGTTTTTGAGGAGGTTCAGGTGATTGCTGTGTCAAAGGCAGCAGAAAGGTCTATTAGGAATACTAAGCAGTGGCCATTGGTTTAAGCACTATGTTGTAAGAGGATTTTCTGTGGCGTGTTATGGACAAACGCCAGACTGTAAAGGTTAAAGGTGGTTAATTGTGAGGTAGCAGCTCAGATGGGTGTAGTTTGGAGGTGTTTAGACTAGTGGGTTCCATGAGGGCTTTTTATGTGTAACTGTGACCAGTGTATACGTTTTTAAAAGTAAGGGGAAGTAACGGGAAGATCAAAGTACTTGTGGGGGGGGATGAGTTCCAGAGGGGCAGGTGTTGAGGTGGGCGTCAAAGAAAAGCTTAGCAAACTTCTCTACACTGACAGCGCCCTATCTACTTTTTTTATTTTGTATGATGTGTGTGTGTGTGTGTGTGTGTGTGTGTGTGTGTGTGTGTGTGTGTGTGTGTGTATATATATATGTATGTGTATATATATATGTATGTGTATATGTGTATATATATATATATATATATATATATATATATATATATATATATATATATATATTTCTCCAGGTCCAACTGTGTGGGTACTGCGTGGATGTATGCATTGAGATGTGCATCCTCCTCATCCGCGTCTGGCTCATATGCTGGCCCAAATTGGGGAATTCCATGGTGGAAGACCTCTGGGAAGGAAGGGAGTCTAAGTTGTGTGAGGGAGAGTCTTATTGCAGTGGATCTTGGGCAGCAGCCTGTGCCATATTGGTAGTGCTGGCAGGAAGGCAAGGTCCTTAAAAGCTTCGAAAAAAATCTTGCACTGAAGATCTGTTGCTGCCTGGGTTAGCAGTGGATTTGGGGTAGTTCCTATTTTCCATGGAAAGTGTGAAGAGCCATGTGTGAGCTTGGATAGTGCCAGAGCAGGCTAGAGGACAGGAAACTGTTGCTGGTGTAGCACATCACATATTTGCTAGCCACCTACCCAAAAAGTAGAGGTCTATTTCTTCATTATTGGCCACCCCATTGCAAACGGACTATGCAACAAGCCTATACGAGTAAGGAACGGATTTATAGTATTGCAATACCAGTGTTTACATGTGTTGGCAGTTCTTCTGTTATAACTTAACATTTTTTTTTTCTTTAATGAAACCCTTTCATTTTTATTCTATAGATAACATCTAAATATTGTATGAATATATATTCCTCTTTTATCTGCACAAATTGCTTTGGGTGGGCATGCTTATCTTGGTATTCTTTAAAGTAATTTTTCTTATTGCTTCCCTCCAGAATGCAAACTATGAAAGTATACAGCAAACAGCCCGCAGCATTGCAGAGCAAGCTCATGATCTAGCCTATGATCCGAATTACATGTCACCATTTGCACAGTTTGCATGCGATTATGGACTGAATGTCAGAGGTAAGCCTGGGATTTGATGTGCAAGAAGCTTACATCAATCCAAATAGGTGGATGTTGCATGATTTTACCACCAAACTTGATTATTTTAGTGTTGCAAAACAAGCATTGTATAAAATCAAAAAAACAAGCATTGTAAAAAATCAAACATTTTCATTAAGAAAAATTCACTGTCCATGTATGTTTTTTTTTTTTTTTTTTTTTTTTTTTTTTTTATTCAAGGCTTGTGTAGCCAGCACTTGAGACGTCACTCTTCTGAGACCTCACCCCCACCAATTATCATTTGGCTCAAAGTAAAAATCAAATGGGTCATGTAGAAAATCTCATGGCGGCCTTCAAATCTTTAAGAACAATTCCACAAAATGTGACTCCAATGATTCGATTTTACACCTGATTACCACACTTCATGGCAAGCTTACAGGTTTTCCTGTTTGTAATGGAACCACATGGCCTTCCACAGCACCCAGTTTCCTTTAATTCCTGTTGCACTTCAGGGATACAATCATAAGGCTACCACCGACAAATCAGATACTCCCTTTCCCAGACCCTCCCATCCCCCTCGTTCCATCCCACCCACCTTGGCCCTCCTTTCCTAAGTCTATGGCTTTGTTTTCCCAGACTACCTGTTTTCTTTTCTCCCTGAATACTCTTATGTTTGAGGCCTAGTAGAGGGGCTATCCTTCCACATTTAGCATTCTCCCTGCCTCATGGTCAGGTTTCTGGTCAATAAAAGTGATAAAACTAGTGCAAAATGACATTTACGACTGTTTATCCTCAAGTGTGTGGTTTTTTTTTTTTTTTTTTTTTTATTTGATTTATTTAAAAAAAAAAAAAAAAAAAAAAAAAATAGAAACCACCTGCCACACAGGGCAGCACAATGGAAGACAAAGGAGAAAGATGCATAGTAATTGTAGTGCAGCACAAAACACATGGCGTGTCAATGGGCAGGACAGTCCGATGCTTCAGAAGTACGAAATTAATTAGCAGTTATCCCTCGGATAACACTAAAGTAAGCATAGCATTATAAAGCAAGAAAAGGGCACATCACTTCTATCCAGTTGGCCCAGATTGTGTCAAACTTGAGTAGGGTGTTACAAAGGAAGTACATATGTTTATGAAAAATAACCTATTACTCTGTGGACGACTAGATATAAGAAATCTAGTTGTCTACAGAGTAGCAAACACTCATTGTGAGGCAAGCACGTTTTTGTGCAATAAAATGAGGTGTTAAGAATGTAAGGCTCCTAACTCAATTATTGAAAGTGATTACTGATGTACGTAGAATGGAATATGACTGCATTGGTGGGGGACACCATCCCCCACTTTAATAAGACATGGGATGCTTGGGACACCTCCACTTTTGGTTCCCCTTTGGGCCCAACCTTGATGGAGGCCGCAGGGGACCCTACTCCCTCTTCACATTAATTGCACCTCGCATCCCATGGCTTAGCTCACGTTGTGTAACTTGTGGCTTTCCGTTATCTAACCCAAATAACCCTCAGGTCATACGGTTATAGGTTTTGTCATTGCTACTCTTTGCTCTTCCTTTTTCTCTACCTTTTTTTCTCCTTTGTCTTTCCTTCCTATTATATGCAATGCTTAGGCTCTTTGGAGTCTCATTTGTTCTTGTTACTGTATATTTCTATTGTTGTTTGAAATGTCCCTTTGGGATTTATTTTTGTACTTGTTTCAAAAATGTTCTCAAATACAATAAAAAAAAAAAAAAAAAAATTGTAAGGCTCCATTCACACCTGAGCGTATCTATTTACTGGTGTGTTTTTAAACTTTTTTGCAGCTTTAACAGGTTTTAGACATATATATTAGAAACTTTTTACAGCTTCAGATGATTTTAAGTCAATAGAAATCACTAGGGGGAGGAGAGGGAAAGGAAATTGGGGATGGAGAGCTGCTATTTGTACAGAAAACACTCGTGAAACAATGGTAAAACGCTCAAGTCAGGCATTTCTATTAAAGTCCATGGGGCCAAAAATGCCTGTAATCTGCCAAAAAGCTCATGTACTTTTTTTGCGCTTCAGGTGTTTTGCTTCAGGCAAGAATGCTGAGATGTGAAAAGGGGCCTTTGAAATAGGATTTGGCTTGCTGAGTGTTTAGAGCTTCAAGTACAAAATTGCTCCGGTGTAAGCAGGGGTTAGAGTGATGGGTTAGTATTAAAATCATTGTGATCAATATATCCTTTGATGCATAAAGCAGGGTCAGCAGTCAGGGCAATACCGTATAGATCATTCAGTTGTAACTAACCCTAGCCAGTATTGTGTGTTTATTACACCTCCGCAGTAAATGCATTAGGGTACCATGAGGGTGGGCAGATCTGGCACAGTGTCCTCCCTGTGGCCAATTTTGTGCAAAAATTCTGGTGTATGATATATTCCATACAAAACAAAAAGATGGGTGACTCTGTCAGTGTGGCTATTTTTTGCAAAACTTCATCCCAAAGTTTGTCAGGTTATCTAGGTCTTCTTTCCATCTGCTTTTACAGGGCGTGGTAAATTTTAAGAAATTGTCAATTGCATATATCCCTTTTTAAAATAAGTCCCTTGGTGATCTGAACCTAGGCAATGGTATCAAATAGGGCCAAATAGGAGAAAGAGGTTGACGTGGAGCAGTGAATGTTATTTTTCAATAACGAGGCTCATTCGCTGCAGTCATTCGTTTGTATTCTCTATAGAAGTGTATGATATTGCTTACATGTATGTGTAACATACATGCAAGTGTGTGTATAATGCATTACATGTATGTGTATAATGCATTGTTGCGGATGATCTTTTTCTCCTGCTTACTATTTCTATTTTTTCTCTAAACATGTAAAACCCAATCTATACATTATAAAAAAGGTTAAAAGACCCCTTTTTCCGCCATGTGCACATTAACACAGCACCTGCTATGTTCTACAGGCATGGCCAAAAATATTGGCACCCCTACATTTCTGTCAGGTAATGCAGAACTTCGCCCAGAAAATTGTTGCAATTACAAATGTTTAGGCATTCTCATGTGTATTTCTTTTGTTTGTATTGGTATAAAACAAAATGAAGAAACAAAGTCAAATCTGACATTCCACGCAAAACTCCAAAAATGAACTGGATAAAATTATTGGCACCTTGGCAAAAAACTAAACAATTGCATTCCAAGCTTGTAATGCTCCTGTAATTTGTAATTAAACTCCCCTGTATTAGTTAGCAAGTGCTAACGATATAGAAATCACACCGGCAGCCAGTTAAAATGGTGAAAAATTGACATGATTTTTTATTTATTTTTTTTTGTTTCTCTACCCCCCCCCCAGCTGATCGTTTTTTCTGTCACGTTTTAAACAGTAATTCATTATGTGTATGGTGAGTGAGATTTTACTTCATTAAACCTCTTTTATGGATTGGAATGTATTGCACTATTTGTCCTCCTTGATCTTTTGATACATGAGAGAGCTGTTGCCCCTACACTACCTTGCCCTGGAAGATCTGAGACCCAACACAGTGTGCTCCAGTCTGATCTCCATAAAGATCTCAAGGCATTTATGATCACTGTGAGAGCAGTAATCATTAGGATCTGGTCGTTTGTGTGGTAGAGGTGCTTGCTGTTCCAAACCTATCCACTAATGTTACATCTTCACATACCGAGGTGTTTTCTGTGACTGTGGATTCATCACATATCATCTAAGTGTGGACTTACCATATGTTGTGGACTTTATTAAGCGCTGCATTTTTACCATATCATAGAAATCACACCGGCAGCCAGTTAAAATGGTGACAAATTGTCTTGATTTTTTTGCGGAAAAGCATGGACAATCTCAAGGTTACAAGTCCATCTCCAGAGATCTAAATGTTCCTGTGTCCACTATGTGCAACATTATCAAGAAGTTTATAGCCAATGGCACTTTAGCTAATCTCCCTGGATGTGGACAAGAGAAAAAATTATCAAGCATTGCAAAAAAGGATTGTTCGAATGGTGGATAAAGAACCTTGATCAACTTCCAGACAAATTCAAGCTGACCTTCAGGCACAGAGTACAACTGTGTCCACTCACACTATACGTTGCCTTCTGAAAGAAAAAGGACATGTTGGGAGATCCAGAAGCACCCCACTGCTGGCACAAACCTAAAAAAGCCAGATTGGAGTTTGCCTAAACTTACCTGAGAGCCAAAATCCCTTTTGGTAGAATGTGCTGTGGACCGACAAAATAAAATTACAGCTTTTTGGTAAAGCCCATCATTCTACTGTTTTCAGAAAAATAAATGAAGTCTTTAAAGAAAACAGTCCCTTCAGTACAGTTCAGATCTAAATACCATAGAGCACCTGTGAAGAGATCTTGAAACAATAGTTGGGAAAAGGAACCCTTCCAATCTGAGAGACCTGGAGCAGTTGGCCAAAAGAGTGGTGTAAAACTCCTTGATCGTTACAGGAAGCGATTGATTTGTTGTTTTTTCCAAGGGGTGTGCTACCAAATATTGAGGGTGACAATAATTTTGACCAATCCTTATTTGGAGTTTTAGATGGAATGTCCAGATTTGGCTTTTTGTTTCACCACTTTTTTGTGTCATGCCAATACAAACAAAATAAACATGAGAATGCCTAAACGTTTGTAATTGTAACAATTTTCTGGGTGAAGTGGTGCATTATCTGACAAATGCAGGGGTGCCAATATTTTTGGCCAGGACTGTATATAGGAATGAGTTTCGGACTTGCGCACAGTCCTTTCTCGAGTTGAATACATATGGGATACATGTACATAAAACACCTATTGCGTAGCACATTTTGGGTAGCCTCCCATGCCAGGGGATAAAGGAATCATTGTAGGGTCATTGATTAATGCCTTTTTAAATTGAGAAGCATTAAGCATAACTTTTTTTTTTTTTTTTACAATTTTGGGAACTGCAGCTTTTTGTTAAAGCACACGCAAATGGTGCTTGCCTAGGAAATAGGGACTATCATGAAGCAATGAGCATTAAATGTTCCATGAAAGTTGGGTTACTTTTTTTAAAAAAAAGAGAAAAAAAAATAAATTCTAGTATGTATTAACTTAAAAGTAGATTCTAGTGCTATCAGCCTCCTCTAAATTATATATATATATATATATATATATATATATATATATATATATATATATATATATATAATTTTTTTTTTTTTTTTTTTTTCTATTTGCTACTGTGATCCAGCTTTCTAGAGGGTGGCTACCACCCTTTCTGAATTGCTCTTTAGATGAATTGGGGAGTATGGTGTTTTTAGTGTTCAAGAGCAGTACCGATTACACTGCTGTGCACTGCGCTTGTTTCAAACAAATGGCAGTGATGGAGAAAAGGAGAGGTTGAGCTGCTCATGGATAAAGTTACAAGGAGGTATAAAAACACAGTAGAAAACGATTTCTATAGAATACAGGGTGGTTAAGTAGCAGATGTGTATGGATTTTCTTAGCAAAATAGTTTCACTTCAACTGTGTTGTCCACACGCTACAAGTTTTCCTGTATGTTTCGTGAAATGTTTCAAAATCACTTTTGAATTAGCATTATTTGAGGTGAATGTAACAGTAAACATGTATTTTACATGCTTGTATTCTGACTTGAGGCTGCTTTAATAACCTCACATGAATGATACTGTGACAGTTAACAATGTTCACTTACCTTTTTTTTTTTTTTTTTTTTTTTAAATGTGTTTTTTTTTTTTTTTTGCAGGAGGAAAGCCAGATGACATCACTGTTCTTCTTTCGATTGTAGCTGAATATACAGACTGAGATGCCTGAAACATCTGCTACAAATTTTAGTTTTTTTTTTTTTTTTTTATTCCTGTACAATCCTAGGACTAATAATGTGTTGCACTGTATCCTGCTGGCAGGACTGCAATTTACTTTCAGTGTATTTTTCAAAGGCCAGTTCTGAAAACAATGAAATGCTGTCCACAAATGAAGACTGGGGTCTTCATAGGAACCACTACTGTCTAATGGTTGGGAATTGCTTACAGAAGGGACTTGCCTCAAATGCTATATTCCATTTCTGTTCTTGTACACTTGCATGCTTTGGGGGTATGTAGGCACAAATGTAAGTGTGTTCGCCTTGTGACTTGTGCTGTGCAGCAACAACACTGAGCCTTATTTAACAGTTATTTCAACTGTATTGCCCTTGAGCAACCTACTTGATCCAAACATACATTTTACAGCACCAGTATAAATTTTGGAATTTGGCCATAGGGAAATACAGAAAGTACAAATTTCACAATTTTTCGATAAGTGAGGCTCACTACTGGGCTGTATTATGAAAACTGGGACACTTAGACTAAAATGGAGTTGTTGCCATAACAACCAACCACCTAATGTTAAGATTACATTCATCAAGTTGCTGTATACCACTTTACCAATTTTCTTAACAGTCCTTAAGATGAAATAACATTTCTGTACCAAAGCTGTTTAAGTTACACTGGGATCGTAAGCTCGGAATAGGCTGCACCTCAGTTCCCAAGTTCTAAGAAGACCTGCGTGAAAAGACATACTGCATCGTCTATTGCCGATGTTTTTATAAATGTTATCTGACTGCAATTCTTTCCTTAACTGACCTAAAACAAGCATGCAGATCGTACAAGTCAGAGTAAAGTCAGAACTCCAGATCTAAATAAAGACTTGTTCTGAGTCATTCGCAAAATGAATTGAAGCGATCCGATCAGCACGTCAGGCAGTGAACTAGCATTTTTTAAGAAATGGTCATCAGTAACAGCCTCCACACATCCTCAGTACAGGCCTTGTATAAAGGAAATCTATCAGAATATAAATGTGGGAGCTTTAATTTGACTGGTTAAGGTGTGTGCTCCTGAACTAATCCTTATTTTACTTACTGGTGGGCCACTGTCACGGGAAAAACGAGCATGTGTGCATCAGGACACCATACAATACAGTACATGATTTGTGACTCCTGGAGTACTAAAAAAAAATTGGGGTAACATCCCAGAAATGTGCACCTTTCTAAAACTAGTTATCAATGGCAGTTCCATATTTCTGTCCTGGTTGGTTCCTTTAAGTTGTCTTGCTAATTTAGTAAGGAATGCAGACTGTACAGCAGGTATGCAGTCAGTGTTTCTGAATATATGCACATGTCAATTGTCCATAAGTCCATGAGCAGCCAGTGCCCTGCAGATTAACTGCCCCACTGCATAAGTGTTTGTGATCTACCGTGTGCAGATTCAATCTATACATATTGAATTTTGTAAAAAGCATTGTTAATTTTATGAAAACAATATATTTTCAGTGCTTTTTTCAGTAATGTAAAGTGTTATATTGCCAAAAAGCACACTTGGAAAACCTCAAAGGCTATTAAATAGTTTTCATGCTTTTTGATCGATTTAATGTTTCTGAAGTTGACTGAAACTTCAATTTGGCCACCATCCTAAATCACATGACCTCAGCTAGAAACCTTTGATATACTGAATTGTTGTACAATACACTGAGTTCCTTCCAGTGTTTATTATGTAACCGCTAACTTAACTTAAAGCCATGTTTATATGTGTTATATACAGATTTGTATATAATATATATTTTGGGTAACATTAGTAATTGTGCAGTGAAGATGTATTCGTCACTGATCTCTTTTGGAAGTAACTTTCTTATCAAACTATTTTTATTGGATTTAAGATTGCTTCTCAAAAAGATTATTTGACTGTACCTTGATTGCATTTTATGTGCTGCGTGTGTGTGTTACCTCATATTGTACATATTTTTTTTTTTTCACGTTTGTGGAATTGTACTGTATATTTGCATACCCATGTCAAGCTCTTATTTAAACATGTTTTTAACATGTACCATGTACATGTAATGTTGCACATCATGCTTGTAACAGGCATTGATTTCATGAGAGGTTCGTTTGTAAGCAGTCAAAAAAAAAATTGTGTTCTCTTGCTAATGTGGTTCGTTGTCCACGTGAGGTCACCTTGAATGACTTCTGATATTGCCTTAACTGCTGAAAACTTGATAAAGCAGCAAAAACCAGCATATGAAATCACAAAGAACATGGTTTTTACATTTCTTTGGCTTTTTAACAAGCCTTATAATGCTCATCTAGATTACTTATTAAAGAAAAGTTTCCCAGTTTGTGTGTGCCTCATTTTCCCAGTGTAGAATAAAAAAAAAACTGCATCTATGTATTTAGAGAATTATCAATTTTGGTGTTTTTTGGTGAGAAATTTTTACCCTGAATCAAACGGCACAGTGCATGTAAATGGTAGTTGGGAGTTTTTTTTCATGTCACTAGATCCCAGTTTATGTTGACTAGAGTTTATATTGAAGAACTGCAGAAAAAAGTATTGAGAGAGAAAACGAGAACGATTTCCAGTTATTTTCTAAATTTCCTACAAACTTCTATATACTGGCCTGTACTGGCAGCCAATCACTGGGTCGTTAGTAAGCGACTTTGAAGACAGTAGGTTCTTATCTCCATAGAACATGCTGATACCTCTGCTTTCCCCAGTCTAGGGAATCACTCAGCCAAAGGTAACTAAAGATGGAGAGTTTCGATATTCTGGGGACAATGGAGCTAGCTGCATGTGTCAGTGGCGATGGGGATATTAAGTGCAGAGTCCCTGAAGGGATTGAAGAAAGAGGAGTTGACCAGTGTGTGTCAATTAATAGTCTACAAAGGCTGGCCATGGATTATCCAATATTCTTTCCTTCAACCATGGGTTAAATGAAGGAAAATTGCTAATTTCCCTTTAACAGTCTGTGTTGAAGGGGGAATCCCTCCTGCTATGCTATAGCATTCTGACAGCAGGAGGTTTCCCCACCATCTGGATACAATGACCACTGCTGGCAGCTATGGCTGCTGCTAGTGATCGCATGAAAAAAACAGTCTGGTTATACCGAAGTCTGTCAATTGACTACTGAACAACCAGCCTGCCCATAATTGGATAGAAATGTGTCTGGTTCCTGCTGAACCAGATGAATTTGGATCCGTCTACGGCCGACTAAAGCAAACTGGATGCAAAGGGGTAACAGAGGCTGCAAATTGTGTTCTCTTGTACTGTTCACTTTATAGCCAAATACTGACTCTAGGGTGTGGCAGCAGTATGTGAGTCACAAATGTTACTGGTCCAGAATTAGAAATGCTCTGTCCAATAAAAATACTACTTTATTATGTAAGTAGTAGTATTTGGAGCAATGATAAATATGCTCTTCTAGATAAGCGACCATCTAGAAAAAGCACTGCAAGCTAAGTTAGTTGCAATCTGGTGCTATATTCCTTTTTTGGTCAAGGCATTTTCCATTTTTAAAAATGTTAAGTTGCCTATATGACCCTTAGTACAACACTTAGCCCTGATTCACAACTAAAGCCCCGTACACACGTACCGATGGTCGGCTTACAAATGTTCCTCTTTTCTCCCCGGGATGTCGGTGTCTGCTGAAAAGTGCAAAGACAGCACAAGGACAGCACAAGAATTTTGTCCGCCGACTGCAGAAGTGATGTCATGTAATGGTTAACTTTCCCTGTGTTTTCTATTTTCTGAGCATGCCCAGTCTTGCAAATCTGCGGTCTGTCGGCCGAATTGTGTACTGACAGGCGAACAATCGTCCGTTCTGGTGTCGGCATACAAATATTTTCATGTTTGCACGAAAGACTTTTGTCCGCGGATTGTGCGCAGACATCTGTCGGAGGCACCATACTAACACGCGTACAATCGGCAGATCCTTCGTCCACCGACGTTTGTATGCCGACGATCGGTACGTGTGTACGGGCCTTAAGTGTTTTGTAGCTTGAAGCTGAAGCTCCAAAGTGCTCAATAACCAAAATCCCAAGCTTTTAAATTGTTCCTGTCCACACATGAGTTCCCAGGCACCTGTAACTCAACTCAAGATTTAAACTACTTTGGAAGCTAATTGAGGCGGGTTTTTTTTTTTTTTTTTTTGCTCCATAGACTTCAATAAGAGCATGTGAAAGATGCCTGAACATGAACATTTTTAAACCTAAACAACCAGCTCTCCCTCCTCCTGGTAACTAGATTTCTATTGGCTAAACAAAAAATGCTGAATATTTAATTCGCCTGGAAAAAAAAAGCACCCAAAAACACACAAATCTCTGTAAAGGCAGCAAGAGGACAAGATCAGATGGGGTGTTTTTTTTTTTTTTTTTTGCACAGCATCGATCAACAAACATTTGTGACCTTTTACTAGCTGATGTTACTGATGTCCTCTCAAACCAATCAAGCAGCATTTGCACTTTTTAAGACCTGGCCAACCTTGAATACCATCTTACTTTCCCGGTAGAGGTTTATTTTAAAAACTCATATTTTATGGAGAGGCAGGTGGATGGTGTCACAATTTCAACCTCAGCCAATCGGAGGAAGCCTTGTATTCATTGAAAAAAAAAAAAAAATACAAAGCTTCTCACGATTGGCAGAGAAGCATTCAGGCAGACTCAAGTCAGTTCTGACAGTGAAGAGGGACGTCTCCTGTACTGCAGCCAGAACACGGCTACACTTGGCCTTGTGTAGCTGGTGCTGCTCTACAGTATAGTACAGCGCATACTGCAGTTGCCTCAGTAAGTAATGGAAATAGTTTGCCTGGCCCAGACAAATGAAAGTCAACGTAAATCTGGAATTCTATTTTAAATACTTTGCCAGGTAGTTCTCTTGCCATGTCTGGCTGAGTGTTTTTTTTTTTTTTTTTAAACGCATGGCTATATTGAATTTGAAATAAGATGAATTTAGATGTTTGAGGTGGAGATGATGGTGGATTCACCATCATGATGCCCTTCAGGAAATATGCTCAACCCCCCCCAAGTTATTTCAGTTCTCACAGGCTTCCAGTCCCTGAATTTACCTCTGTAGCTTCTTAAGGTAAGTTGTTAACTCCCCTACAGAACTCCTAATTTCACCTGAACCATGCAGGGACTACTAGAGGAATGTGGGTAGAGGAAGCATAGTGGTGAGAGTCCTGGTTTTTTTTTTTTTTTTTTTTTTTTTAAAGGTCATGTTTCCTTGAAGATGAGTGTAACTTATACATTGATCTCTGTTTACCTTTTTATCCTTGTGTGGTAAGCCATTTCTCATGGGACCAAAACTTACTATGGTTTTGTAGGTTTTACTATGAGGTTGATTAACTGAATATTTTTTGTCATAATTCTGGAGCTCCATAGCTTTGTGTTTTAGATGCAGAGACTATCGCATTACGAATTACTTGTCATTTTTAATTGTTTAGTACCACCCTAATTTGGGTCAATGAACAGCGACCTTTAGCTAATGTGTAATTAGTCTGTTTTTTTTTTTTTTTTTCCATCCGTATAGTACATTTATGCAATCAGATGAATCCTTTTGCTTAGTCAGCTGCGATACCTCTATTCACGTGTTCAAAGTTTGGAATAACAAATATTGTGGCTCTAAATTTCTCTCACAAGAAACGCCAAAGACGTGAATATATTTCCATCTGTTTATAAAAGCAATACTGTAATATAAATGCTTATTTTTACTGTGACTTGTATGAAATTCTGCACTCTTAACATATCGATCTAGTCTCTTCCTTATGCTGTCTGCGCACAAGTTATTTTACGATGAAAACCCCATGCATTTACTAAAATGAAATAGTCATGTGATCAGTTGAGATGTTAAGTCTGTTCGATGAGGCATATACATAGCTTCTTACTGGTGGAGATTTTAGCGATCTTGTGAATGTTGAGAGTAAAGCTAATAGAAAAAGGGATATATAGCTACTACAATGCTGCTTTATCAGCATGTCACTACATCGTGTACAATAAGCATTAGTGAGAGTGTTCATTTTTATTCAAGCGTGCTGAATGATTGTAATGTAGAATTTGTTGTACTTGAGTGAATGTGTGACATTCTTAGTTGTACCAGGTTTCCCCATGGGGTGCATTTTTTTTTTTTTTTTTTTTTTTTTCTTCTTTTAGAGGGCTGGGATTTGAAACATGACCTTATATGTAGGTAATTAAAGAAAGAACTGTGACTCAGCAAAGCTATCAATGATTGTGTAATTATTGAGTTTGGAGACTGTCCAATTTCCCTCTTGTAGTCTAAGTCTCCTAAGATCTTAAGACTGTATGAAGTAGTCATTGGCAGCAAGGGTACACGAACCAAGTACTTTTATACTTGATTTTTTTTTTCAAATTCTATATACCATTGCTTATTTCTAAATGCAAATGTCTGCAACTCATGTATGATGTGTCATTTAAAGGAAACCTGTCAGGATAGTGTTACCTGGCCCGCTTGAAGATGTCATCCAGTGCATGGGGCACCAATGCAGCTTCCTGGGCAGTGTACGCCTCTGAGGGTTTGCTCTAAAACCAATACAGGTTGCCAGAGGCCTTGGCAGCCTTAAGTGCTGTATGGCAATCTTGGCTATGGTAGGTAACAACATCCTGGCCGATTTTTACCTTTTAGTACTGAAATGTAATGTAAATACAATGTAAACTGTAAGATTATTTAATAAATAGTATTTATATTAAAATGCATTCTCAGTGCCCTATTCTTTTTAGATGTATTTATATTGACACCACATAATTCACTAGAAATTCATATTGTACTGCAGCCCCAATCCCCAAAAAGTTATGACGCTGTGTAAAATCATTATAAACAAAGAATGCAATGATTTGCAAATCTCAAAAACCCCATTTGTTTTATTCACAATTAAAAACATATTAAACTTTTTTTAAACTGAGAAAATTTACCATTTTAACTACTTTAATACTGTGCCAATTCTGGCATTCCTCTCCTACATGTAAAAATAATTTTTTTTTGCTAGAAAATTACTCCGAACCCCCCAAACATTATACACTGTTCAAAAAAAAATGAACACTTTTTTTTTTTTTTTTAAATCAGAGTATAGCATCAAGTCAAACTCCTAGGATATTGATCTGGTCCTTTAAGTAGCAGATGGGGTTGTCTATTCAGTTTCAGCTGCTTTGGGGTTAATGAAATTAACAGGTGCACTAGAAGGGCAACAATGAGACAACCTCCAAAACAAGAATATTACAGGTGAAGGCCAATGACCATTTTCTCTATCGCTCATTGACAGACGCAGCTTCATATCTTCTTAGCCATTGGGTTATGCTCCTCCCATCAGGAGTAGGATACTAGGCAGGAAAAAGCTTTCACCACGCCTATGAGGCTGTCCCTGCAGGCATAACCCCACACACTCTGCTACAGTCTTTAGTTTGTTTCTGCTTAGTTTAGGAGTAGGACCTAGTTCCCTGCTGGGACTTCCGTCTTGGCTAGTATTTTTTGGGAACTTTTTTTTTTTTTTTTTTTTGTACTTTATTCTTTAAGTAGAATTCCTGGAGAACTGCAAGCAACAGACTCGGACTGGATATCCCAGATCCTTAACCGCTTGCCGACTGCTCACAGTATATTTACTGCGGCAGTCAGCCCCTCACAGGCAGAGCGACATAGGTCTACGTCGCTAGCCTGTGAGGCTCTGGGGAGCGCGCGCCCCCGGACCCCCCGCGCGCGTGTGACCGGCGGACCCGATGTCCGCCGGTCACTCGGCGATCGGCGGGGGAGAGGGAGAAAGTCAGGCGGCTTGTGTAAACGAGCTGCCTGTCATTCTCGGTATAAACACTGATCACACGGTTCTACAATGTAGAACCGTTGATCAGTGTCCCTACAGCTCAACAGACAGCCAATCGCAGTAAGAATCACGCCCCTAGGGACACACACAGCCCCTCCCTCTCAAATAAAGTTAACCCCTTCACTACCAGTGTATTTTTACAGTAACCGTGCATATGTATAGCGCTGATTACTGTAGAAATGTCACTGGTAACCCCAAAAGTGTCAAATGTCAGTCAAGGGTCCGATCTGTACGCCGCAATGTCGCAGTACCGCAAAAAATCGCAGATCGCCACCATTACGCGTTAAAAAAAAAAAAATGACAAAAAACTTTCCCTTTGTTAGTAAACGCGATAACTTTTGCGCAAACCAATAAAAATACGCTTTTTGCGATTTTTTTTTTTTTAAAACAAATTGGCCAAAAATGTTAAATTTTGATTTTTACATTTTTTGGGGGGGGGGGGGAATTTCATATAAAAAATGTGAAAAATATTGTTGTTTTTGCAAAATTGACTCTTTTTTTGTTTATAGCGCGTGATCAAAAAATCGCACAGGTGATCAAATACCACCAAAAGAAAGCTCTGTGGGGAAAAAAGGACGTCAAATTTGTTTAGGTACAGCATCGCACGACCGCGCAATTGTCCGTTAAAGTCACGCAGTGCCGAATCGCAAAATACCCCCTGGTCGTTTAGCAGCCAAATCCTCCGGGGCTTAAGTGGTTAAGGTCTCCCAACCTGGCCAGCGAGCATGAGCAGTTTATAGTCCAGCACTAGGCCTTGCCACGACAGAGCCCCAATAATTGGGACGAGCCTGCGAGTGGACTGTCTTACTGGGAGGCAAACTACCTGGAATGCCCTGAGTTGCAGTGTACCCCTTGGCTTGGCAGCACCACATCCCGGGTGGTAGTCTGTTTGGAGTGGTGCCCACCTGATTGTGGTATGGTAAATGCCCCCCCAATTCTCTGGTGGTCTCGGTGGCCGGGGGCCCCCTCCATGGAATAGTTGGGACCCTCAGCTATCCCTTGGTTCCCCTGGCCTCCTGGATATACCGGGGCCCCTCCCATAACAGGTTCCTACCTTGAGGGGTGGATATATTGTGGCCGCTGCAGTGGTTCTGCGAGGGGGGGGGGGTTTCTCTTACGTCCTCCGACAGTCGCCGCCTCCTCTAAGTCATCACTGTTGAGTATTGACTTCCGCTCCGCAGGAGTAGCTTGGAATAAAGACTTAGTCAAAAGAACATAGGCATTTGCATATACACACGGGGGCTGTCCCATCTGGTCAATACCCCCCTGCAGTGACCACTCCCAACTCAGTTTTAATCTGCCTAGCGTCAGGAGTAGTTAGGCTTCCCTGTGCTGGGGCTACAGTCTCAGCCTATCTAATCTTTATTTGATTTTCTTTTGAAAATGTCAGTTTTCTCTTACTTTACTAGCTGTTTATTTTGTCAGCTTCAGTCGATTCTTCGGAAGAAGATGGATTCCTGCGGTGGTGGGATTGGGACTGACCGCCTGGTTCTCCAGGGCAGAGGGTCAGATGGACCCCCAGCCCGCCATCGAGCGTTCGGCTGTGGTTCGTCCTGGCACTATAAACGACCCATCCCTGTTTGCTGCAGGGATGCAGCCGTGAGGTGGCTACCTCACAGGACACATCTGCGATGCTGCAGTGTCATGTCCCTGGCAAACGGCACTCCCTGTCATATGAGGACAGCGGCTTTCCATTCATGGAGGCACACCACGCCATCTGGTACAGGTAAGTACTTCTGTGTGGGGCCTCTGTCTGGGGTAGCAGTCCTGTGTTGCGGTGTTCCCCATGTCTGTACCTGTGTGACTCCCTGATGCGGTCCCTGCGGGGATCGCTTGTGCATGCGCTGTGGTGCTGTATGTTTTTGGGGGTCCCCTTCCCTGTGTCACTTCGGTGTTTGTTGGGGGTGCAGACTGTGTGTGTGGTGGCCGCGGCAGGGAAAAAACGCGCGGTCCGCCATTTTAGGAATGGGCAGGCATGTTTAGCTTCTCTATGGGCAATCTACATGCTGTTTTTGGTGCCATCCACCACCATTTTGCGGTAGCCGAACGATCGTTCCGACCGCATGTCCGGCGGCCATTTTGGCGGAGCCTTCCATGCAATCCTATGGGGCAGCCATTTTCCCTGAGTCATGCAGCCTATAAGTTCAGCCTACTCTAGCAGCGCTTCCTTTTCCTCTGAAGCAGGACACTCGGTGGCAACACTCTGCGGGGCTCTGCAGGTTATTGCTCTCAATATCTTTCTGTATTGTCATTTCTGGCTCAGTTTTTTTCTCTCCTGTTTGGGGGTCTTTGTCACTGTAGCGGAAGTGGTGGGCTGCGCACTCCGCAGCGATCTTAAAGGGACAGTACTAACTTTATTGTACTGTTTTTTGTCACCTTGAGCAATGGATTCTCAGGACTGCAAATTCCCCCCAGCTCTGGTGGGGGTCCCCAGTTCTCCTGTGGCCCCTCTGAGACCTGATTTGGCCGCTATAGTGGCGACCTTGGTGTCAAAATATGGAAATGCTGATGGCTGAACGTGCTGCTAAAAAGAGGCCCAGATTGTCTCTCTCCTCTGATTCAGATGGTGATATGGCTGCTGCGAGCATGCCCTTTTCAGGGTCTCGCTCATCCTTGGACCTGTTGGGGTCTGAGGGGGAGGCAGAGGTGGAAGGGGTTGATACCTCTTCCCCGGGGTCGCCTGAAGAGCTGGCGACCATGGATGAATTGTTTCTGTTAAGGAAACACTACATTTGGAGGATGAGCCCTGTCCTCTGGCAGTGGCGGAGCTAGACTTTTAAAACAGGGGTGGCAAATGGGTGGCAAGGTATTATTTTGGGGGGTCAATATACATGCGTGTGTGTGTGTGTGTGTGTGTGTGTATATATATATATATATATATATATATATACACACACACATATATACACACACACTTTTATAAATAAATGTAAACAAACATCCTTAGTGCCGGTTCACACTAGGGCGACCTGTGAGGCGACCTGGTCGCCTCACAGGTCGCCGCAGGTCGCCTTCCATAGGGAAGCTGCGGACCCGTTCTAATAGGAGCGACACAAGTCGCTCCGACCTAGAAAAAGGGTCCGGAGCTTCTTTGGGGCGACCAGGAGGCGACCACCATAGACTTCAATGTTATGAAGTCCGTGGCGGCCGCTCCGAAGTCGCGGTGCGAAGTAGCGTCGCTGCAATGTGAACCGGCGCTAAGTGGTATTAAAACATTTTTAATTAAATAAACAATTATCAAAGTAAACATTATTCTTTTAAGGCCGCACACCGATCACAGGGCTCTGCTCTAAAGGGGATCTATGGGGACCCTGCTCTAAAGGGGATCTATGGGGACCCTGCTCTAAAGGGGATCTATGGGGACCCTGCTCTAAAGGGGATCTATGGGGACCCTGCTCTAAAGGGGGATCTATGGGGACCCTGCTCTAAAGGGGATCTATGGCATAGATCCCCTTTAGAGCAGGATCCCCATATATCCCCCTTTAGAGCAGGCTAGGGCAGGTCCCCCAAAGATCCTCCTTTACAGCAGGCCAGGGTGAGGTGAGGTCCCCTATATAGATGCCCCCTTACAGCAGGCCAGGGTCCTCCCCCAGACAGTCCCTCTCAGTCTCCGCACCGACAGGATTGGGTTCGGGAGCTGAGTAGCCAGGGGCAGAGAGCAGCAGACACAGCGGCGGTGGCCATGGCAGAAGCACTGCATGGGGGTGATTAGGGTGTGCCTAGGCACACCCAGCACACCCCGTGCGCATGCCTATGAGTAGGGCTGCACAATATTGCCCCCCATCAATGTAGTGACCAGCATGCCCCCCCCATCAATTGACAATGTAGTAACCAGCGTACCAACCCATCAATGTAGTGACCACCAGCGTACCAACCCATCAATGTAGTGACCAGCATGATTTCCAACCCATCAATGTAGTGACCAGTGTGATTTCCAACCTATCAATGTAGTGACCAGTGTGATTGCCAACATATCAATGTAGTGACCAGCGTGATTGCCAACATATCAATGTAGTGACCAGCATGAATGCCAACATATCAATGTAGTGACCAGCATGATTGCCAACATATCAATGTAGTGACCAGCGTGATTGCCAACATATCAATGTAGTGACCAGCGTGATTGCCAACATATCAATGTAGTGACCAGCGTGATTGCCAACATATCAATGTAGTGACCAGCATGATTGCCAACATATCAATGTAGTGACCAGCATGATTGCCAACATATCAATGTAGTGACCAGCGTGCCGTGCCCCCTTCAATCATGCAGAGACCAGAGAGAGAGACTTACCTAAGGTTACAGGTAGAAGAAGTGAACGAGAGGGCCCCTGTGTAGCTAGTTCTCTGTGACTGTCTGTGACTGAGCGCGGTGAGCAGCAGCGGTGCCGTGATTTGCTGCACAGCTAACCAATCACGCGTGCCTGCACACCTGATTGGTTCGCTGTGCCGCCACTCACCGTGAGTAGTGGCACAGCGAAGCAATCAGGTGTGCAGGCACGCGTGATTGGTTAGCTGTGCAGCGAATCATGGCGCCGCTCCTGCTCAGCTCACCGCGCTCAGTCAGAGTCACAGAGAACAAGCTACACAGGGGCCCTCTCGTTCAGGTTCAGCTAGGCTATGTAATGTTATAAGCATAAGCGAGCGTGAGCGGCAGGGGCATTGCTAGGTGGTAAAAAGACCACTCTCGTGACCAAGCAAACGAGCCAAAAAACAATCCCATCCACCTGGACAGATGACACGAGCGATGGATGTGCTACTAAGATGTGAGTGCAACATTATTAAATGTGGATGTGAATAAAGTTGTTTAAACGTTATCACACTAGTGAAGCTCTTTTTTCTTCCACATGATTTGGAGCACTGTGAGATCACACATCATTTTGGCTACCCAGGATCTGTCCAGGTGGATGTGATTGTTTTTTGGCTCGTTTGCTTGGTCACGAGAGTGGCTAAGCCAGTAGTGTTTGCACTTTTACTCCCCCTCTGAGCATAGTGGTGGCATGCATTGGTGATCCAGTACTACATCTGCACGTTTAGTCATCATCCCAGGACTCTTTAGCAGTTATGGACTTTTAAGCTAATTCTGCTGTTTTGGTGGATTTTATTTATTTTATAATTCATTTTATGATATTTTAATGACAAGCTTTGTTCATATGAGAGACTTATGTGGACAGATTATGCTATAGACTGTGAGTTTATACACATGTGTATGCATTCCTGGTGGTGAGAGGAGTGGGGTAGTGAGAGAGAGGGGGGAGGGGGTGGTGGTGAGGGGGGGGGTAGTAGTGAGAGAGGGGGGAGGGGGGCAGAGCCAGTAACACTTACCAAGTCCAGGAACCGGCGCTGACATCATCCATCCATCCTGTGGCTGAATCCTTCCTGCCCCATCCAGCTTCAGTCAGTTTCTCTCTCTGATTGCAGGGAGGTGGGTGCAGGACTGGCCCAAGATATTATGCTAACTGGGTCCAAGAATTTGATGCTGCCCCCCCCCCAAAAAAAAAACAAAAATGGAAACTAAAATAAATTTATCAGGAAGCAACCCTACTTCACATCAGGAGTCCCCCCTTAACATCAGGAGCTCCAAACGTAGCATGCCTACATCACCTCCTGTCTCCAGCATCTTCTGTCTCCATCACCTCTTGTCTGCATCCCTCCATCACCTCCTTCACCCATCACCTGTCTCCATCAATCTATCCAATTGTCCATCCTACCATCCCTCTGTTGTAGGTCCCTCCAACCTCTTCACCCTCCATCACTCTCATCCCTCTGTTACTCTATCCCTCCCTCCATAACTCCATCACAACACCCTTTTAGCTCTTACTCCATCCCTCCACCATACCATCCATCCAATAATCCTTGTGCCCCATTTCCCTCCACCCTTTCTATTCTCCATTACTTTCATCCGTATATTATTCTGTCTCCTTCACCCCATCCCTCTATCCCTTTCTCCATCACCCCATCCCTTTCTCCATAACCCCATCCCTCTATCCCTTTCTCCATCACCCCATCCCTCTATCCTTTGCTCCATCACCCCATCCCTCTATCCCTTTCCCCATCACCCCATCCCTCTATCCCTTTTTCCATCACCCCATCCCTTTCTCCATAACCCCATCCCTCTATCCCTTTCTCCTTCACCCCATCCCTCTATCCTTTTCTCCTTCACCCCATCCCTCTATCCCTTTCTCCATCACCCCATCCCTTTCTCCATAACCCCATCCCTCTATCCTTTTCTCCTTCACCCCATCCCTCTATCCTTTTCTCCTTCACACCATCCCTCTATCCCTTTCTCCTTCACCCCATCCCTCTATCCTTTTCTCCTTCACCCCATCCCTCTATCCCTTTCTCCATCACCCCATCCCTTTCTCCATAACCCCATACCTCTATCCCTTTCTCCATCACCCCATCCCTTTCTCCATAACCCCATACCTCTATCCCTTTCTCCTTCACCCCATCCCTTTCTCCATAAGCCCATCCCTCTATCCCTTTCTCCTTCACCCCATCCCTTTCTCCTTCACCCCATCCCTCTATCCCTTTCTCCTTCACCCCATCCCTCTATCCTTCGCTCCATCACCCCATCCCTCTATCCTTCGCTCCATCACCCCATCCCTCTATCCTTCGCTCCATCACGCCATCCCTCTATCCTTTTCTCCTTCACCCCATCCCTCTATCCCTTTCTCCATCACCCCATCCCTCTATCCCTTTCTCCATCACCCCATCCCTTTCTCCATAACCCCATCCCTCTATCCTTTTCTCCTTCACACCATCCCTCTATCCCTTTCTCCATCACCTCATCCCTCTATCCCTTTCTCCATCACCCCATCCCTTTATCCATCACCCCATCCCTCTATCCTTTGCTCCATCACCCCATCCCTCTATCCCTTTCCCCATCACCCCATCCCTCTATCCCTTTTTCCATCACCCCATCCCTTTCTCCATAACCCCATCCCTCTATCCCTTTCTCCATCCCCCCATCCCTTTCTCCATAACCCCATCCCTCTATCCCTTTCTCCTTCACCCCATCCCTCTATCCTTCGCTCCATCACCCCATCCCTCTATCCCTTTCTCCTTCACCCCATCCCTCTATCCTTTTCTCCTTCACCCCATCCCTCTATCCCTTTCTCCATCACCCCATCCCTCTATCCCTTTCTCCATCACCCCATCCCTTTCTCCATAACCCCATCCCTCTATCCTTTTCTCCTTCACACCATCCCTCTATCCCTTTCTCCATCACCTCATCCCTCTATCCCTTTCTCCATCACCCCATCCCTTTCTCCATAACCCCATCCCTCTATCCTTTTCTCCATAACCCCATCCCTCTATCCTTTTCTCCTTCACCCCATCCCTCTATCCTTTTCTCCTTCACCCCATCCCTCTATCCCTTTCTCCTTCACCCCATCCCTCTATCCTTTTCTCCTTCACCCCATCCCTCTATCCCTTTCTCCATCACCCCATCCCTCTATCCCTTTCTCCTTCACCCCATCCCTTTCTCCATAAGCCCATCCCTCTATCCCTTTCTCCTTCACCCCATCCCTCTATCCCTTCGCTCCATCACCCCATCCCTCTATCCTTCGCTCCATCACCCCATCCCTCTATCCTTCGCTCCATCACCCCATCCCTCTATCCTTCGCTCCATCACCCCATCCCTCTATCCTTCGCTCCATCACTCACAAATACTATACACCAGCACTTTTCATCTAACAATCAGCCTGATCTGTCATATTGCTGCTGCCTCTCCTCACCTGGCATGCTTGGATTTGTAGTGCCCCAGCCCCAGACACATGAGGCGGTCATACAGGAGAGGAGAATGTGCCTGTGTACTGGACTGGTTAGCAGGTAGTGGGAAGGGACTCTAGGAAGGTGTAATAGAGATTTGGGGAGATCTTAGAAAACCTCTTCTCTTCAGAAGCAGACAGACACACAAAACAAAAAAAAACGATCTTACAGCATCAGTGAAGTCTGCTACAGAGAGGCCCCCCTCCTCCCCCTCTTCCTGCCCACTAAGACAAGCCACCAACATCACTACTACATTCAGCCCAGAGGCAGCTTACCTTGTGCTAGGCTGAACTTCTTCCTCCACTCACTGCAGGCTCCACTCCTCCCCCTCCTGGCATCTGCTGTGATGAAATCAAAAGAGGCGCGCTGGGCAAGGGGGAGGGAACAAATAGCAGCAGAAGCACAAGAAATGTTCATTGGAGACTCCACCTCCCTTCCCAGCCAGCTTCTGTTTCTCCACGAGCAAGGGGGCGGACCCCCGCCTCCCGCATACGGCCCCGCCCACACCCGACATCAATGCCTAAATTTGACAGCTGCAATCACTCTCCTTGCAGCTGCCCCCCCCCCCCCCAATCGCTCACTTATCACTGGCTTGAATGTTAAAATGCTGATATGTAGCCCGAGTTCCCGGCCAAACCCCCCTGCCACTGGTGAGCGGGGTGGCAACAGGGGTGGCAAGGATTTCGTCTGGGGTGGCAACCGCCACCCCAGCTAGCCCTCTGGCTCCGCCACTGCAGTGCGGACTGCGCAGAATCACACACACACAATTTTGCATTTTTCGGGAAAGGGTGCACCCGCCCAGCTGTGCTGTCACCGGCTCCGGCACATGCCAATCACTGGTTCCCATAGTAGTTGAGGTTGAATAATGGCCGGGACCCGCCGGCGCCGATCATTGCAGCGAGTGACAGGAGAGAGCTTTGTATGTAAACACAAAGCTCTCTTTTGACAGTGGCAATGTGCCGTTTTTTTTTTTTTTCTACAAACCAGGGAATAAAAATCTGTAGACTCCTAAAGCTCTGTTCACATATATGCGAATTGGATGCATTTTGAACCGTATCCAATTCGCATAACATGTCAATCAAACCAGCTTTCTTTGGAGCGGATTCACAGTGCAGCAGCAGTGGGAATTCGCTGCTAATTTAAAAAGAGTCCTGTGCGTTTTCTGATAATTTATTCTTGCCAGTGCCGGGACAAGGTAATCTAGAGCCCAGGGCAAACAAGCCCCTAAGATATATGAGCATTATGTGTCCACAAAAGTCCCCCCACAAAACCCCTGAGCTCCAATCTATATACTTACCTCCTAAGCATAAATTCCCTCTCCTCCCAGTACAAATCTACCCCCCTGCTGAAATCTCCCTTCTCAGCACAAATCTTTGTCCTCCATCCCCAAATCCCCCCCCCCCCAAAAAAAAAAAATCACCCCTCCTAGCACAAATCTTCTACCCCTAAAATTTCTCCTCCTAGTACAAATTCTCCCCAAATCCCCTCCCCTAGCACAAATCTTCTTCCCCCCTCCTAACACAAACCCCCCTGGATGACCACTCTTAGCATCCCGCCCCAAATATCCCCTCCTAGAACAATACTTACATCCTGGTATTCCCCACAGTGCCCAGGGCAGCCACCCCTCCTGCCCATCCCTTGACCCAGCCCTCATTCTGGCCACTGAAATGAATGAATGAATTCAAGGTTCAAGGTGTATTTAGGCGTGTTTAGTAACGTCAAGCATTTTTTCTGCCCAAACTCTGCTGCTCCTGGACGCATTGGCAGTGTTTTTTTTTCCTGCCTCTAAAAGCCCCTGCCACTAAGCGCTGCTAAAAGCCTATGTGTGCATGGACACATAGGCTAACACAGACGGGCATTTGGAGGCAGGGAAAAAAAACAGTCAGGCACCCCTAAAAGCAGCTGTAAAAACATCCAGTGTACAACCGCAGATCAAATGACAGGTTCACTTTAAGAACTACAGATGTGCAGACATTCAAATTCTAATCTACAACAAAACATTCAAAACCTTTTTTTTTTTTACTGCCTGGCAGGCAGGTCACTGAACCTGTATCCTCTGTCACTGGAAACATTTATAATCCTATACCTAATAAATGCGCAGATCCTACCATTTTCTATTGGCTATGAGTTTTGTTACATAGGTGCTACAGTGACTTCCCAGATTAGTACTATAGAGCAAAGACCTCATTTACCTGATCCAGTACTGATAATTGTGTTTTGTGTTATTGTATTGCAATATATAAAGTGGGAGGATTGCTGACAAATGGCTTTTCAAAGCAGCTCCCTTATATATACTGTACAGTGCATTCATAAAGTATTCAGACCCCCTTCACCTTTTCCGTTATGTTGTAGCCTGATACTACAGTTATTTAAAATTCATTTTTTTCTCAATCTACACTCAGTACCCCATAATATAAAGTGAAAACAGAACCTTAGAAATTCTTGAAGTTAAATAGACAAAAACTGAAATATCACAATGGCATAAGTATTCGGACCCTTTGCAAAAACAACACTTGAAATTTAGATTAAGCCCCGTACACACGTACCGATTGTCGGCCGTAAATATTCGGCCGATTATCGGCTTGTTAGTATGATGCTTCCGACAGCCGACAGCGCATTTTCGGCTGAACAGAATCTGTTGTGCAGACTTTAAAATTTTTGTTGGCCGTCACCAGAACGGCCGATTGTTCGCCAGTCAGTACAGAATTCGGCCGACAGACAGCAGATTTGCAAGACTGGGCATGCTCAGAAAAGAAAAAAGACAAGGAAAGTGAACCATCACATGACATCACTTCTGCAGTCGGCTGTTGTTGGCCGACAAAATTCGTGTGCAGTCTTTTGCAGTTTTCAACAGACAAGACAGCCCTGGACAAAAGACGGCCGATCGTTTGGCCGACTATCAGTACGTGTGTATGGGGCTTTAGATGCCTCCCATGTCTCTTGAGCATTGCTGTGTTTCTACACCTTGATTGGAATCCGCCTGCGGTAAATTAAATTGGATTGGACAGGATTTGGAAAGGCACACACCTTTCTATAAAATGCCTCACAGCTGACAACTGACAACACGTACTGTATTAGAGCAAAAGTCATGAGGTCAAAGGCAGGATTATTGTAAGGCACAGATCTGGGGAAGGCTACAAAAAGAAATTCTGCTGCACTGAAGGTTCCCAAAAGCACAGTGGCCTCAAATTCTAAAATGGAAGAAGTTTGGTACAATCAGGATTCTTCCAAGAGCTGGACTTTTAGATGAGAGCGGCAGCTCGTCCTCCCTCCTCCTCGGCCCAGCCCGCCCCCGCTCTGTGCAATAGCGTTGGCGAGGCAATACAGGACACTGCGCCGGCGAGCCTGCATTCATGGGCACTGGTGAGGCTGCATTTAATTTAACAAAAAAAGTTCTGAGTTCAAAGCCATTTCAAATTTAAGCTTTTTTTCTAAAAATTTCCCTCCTAAAATTGAGATGCGTGTTATTCACCGATAAATATGGTAAGTATGACAAAAAAAAAAAAAATACTTTAGAATCACTTTAATGTTCAATTTCAGGCCAGCTTTAGTGCTCTCCTCTTTCACATTCATTAAGAGACTCCTAGTTCTTCACCTTCTACCATTAGTGTAGTATCTTTGTTGATATTTCTCCCTGCGATCCTAATTCCGGCTTGTGATTCGATAAACCTGGCATTTTGCATGATGTACTCTGCATATAAGTAAATAAGTAGGGTACAATATACATCCTTGTCGAACTCCTATCTCAATTTTGAACCAGTCAGTTGTTCCATGTCCTGTTCTGTAGGATTGGACGCTGCACTGAGTGGGACTCCCGTTTAGGATTGCACTGAGTGGGACTCCCGTTTAGGATTGGACGCTGCACTGAGTGGGACTCCCGTTTAGGATTGGACGCTGCACTGAGTGGGACTCCCGTTTAGGATCGGACGCTGCACTGAGTGGGACTCCCGTTTAGGATCGGACGCTGCACTGAGTGGGACTCCCGTTTAGCAGTGGGCGCTGCACTGAGTGGGGCTCCCGTTTAGCAGTGGGCGCTGCACTGAGTGGGGCTCCCGTTTAGCAGTGGGCGCTGCACTGAGTGGGGCTCCCGTTTAGCAGTGGGCGCTGCACTGAGTGGGACTCCCGTTTAGGATCGGACGCTGCACTGAGTGGGACTCCCGTTTAGGATCGGACGCTGCACTGAGTGGGACTCCCGTTTAGGATCGGACGCTGCACTGAGTGGGACTCCCGTTTAGGATCGGACGCTGCACTGAGTGGGACTCCCGTTTAGGATCGGACGCTGCACTGAGTGGGACTCCCGTTTAGCAGTGGACGCTGCACTGAGTGGGACTCCCGTTTAGCAGTGGGCGCTGCACTGAGTGGGACTCCCGTTTAGCAGTGGGCGCTGCACTGAGTGGGACTCCCGTTTAGCAGTGGGCGCTGCACTGAGTGGGACTCCCGTTTAGCAGTGGGCGCTGCACTGAGTGGGACTCCCGTTTAGCAGTGGGCGCTGCACTGAGTGGGACTCCCGTTTAGCAGTGGGCGCTGCACTGAGTGGGACTCCCGTTTAGCAGTGGGCGCTGCACTGGGTGGGACTCCCGTTTAGCAGTGGGCGCTGCACTGGGTGGGACTCCCGTTTAACAGTGGGCGCTGCACTGAGTGGGACTCCCGTTTAGCAGTGGGCGCTGCACTGAGTGGGACTCCCGTTTAGCAGTGGGCGCTGCACTGAGTGGGGCTCCCGTTTAGGATTAGGCGCTGCACTGAGTGGGGCTCCCGTTTAGGATTGGGCGCTGCACTGAGTGGGACTCCCGTTTAGGATCGGACGCTGCACTGAGTGGGACTTCCGTTTAGGATCGGACGCTGCACTGAGTGGGACTCCCGTTTAGGATCGGACGCTGCACTGAGTGGGACTCCTGTTTAGCAGTGGGCGCTGCACTGAGTGGGACTCCCGTTTAGCAGTGGGCGCTGCACTGAGTGGGACTCCCGTTTAGCAGTGGGCGCTGCACTGAGTGGGACTCCCGTTTAGGATCGGACGCTGCACTGAGTGGGACTCCCGTTTAGGATCGGACGCTGCACTGAGTGGGACTCCCGTTTAGGATCGGACGCTGCACTGAGTGGGACTCCCGTTTAGCAGTGGGCGCTGCACTGAGTGGGACTCCCGTTTAGCAGTGGGCGCTGCACTGAGTGGGACTCCCGTTTAGCAGTGGGCGCTGCACTGAGTGGGACTCCCGTTTAGCAGTGGGCGCTGCACTGAGTGGGACTTCCGTTTAGCAGTGGGCGCTGCACTGAGTGGGACTCCCGTTTAGCAGTGGGCGCTGCACTGAGTGGGACTCCCGTTTAGGATCGGGCGCTGCACTGAGTGGGACTCCCGTTTAGGATCGGACGCTGCACTGAGTGGGACTCCCCTTTAGGATCGGACGCTGCACTGAGTGGGACTCCCCTTTAGGATCGGACGCTGCACTGAGTGGGACTCCCGTTTAGCAGTGGACGCTGCACTGAGTGGGACTCCCGTTTAGCAGTGGACGCTGCACTGAGTGGGGCTCCCGTTTAGCAGTGGACGCTGCACTGAGTGGGGCTCCCGTTTAGCAGTGGAGGCTGCACTGAGTGGGGCTCCCGTTTAGCAGTGGAGGCTGCACTGAGTGGGGCTCCTGTTTAGCAATGGACGCTGCACTGAGTGGGGCTCCGGTTTAGCAGTGGACGCTAAACAGGAGCCCCACTCAGTGCAGCGTCCATTGCTAAACAGGAGCCCCACTCAGTGCAGCCCCCACTCTGTTTAGCAGTGGACGCTGCACTGAGTGTGGCTCCGGTTTAGCAGTGGACACTGCACTGAGTGGGGCTCCTGTTTAGCAATGGACGCTGCACTGAGTGGGGCTCCTGTTTAGCAGTGGGCGCTGCACTGAGTGGGGCTCCTGTTTAGCAGTGGGCGCTGCACTGAGTGGGACTCCCGTTTAGCAGTGGACGCTGCACTGAGTGGGACTCCCGTTTAGCAGTGGACGCTGCACTGAGTGGGACTCCCGTTTAGCAGTGGACGCTGCACTGAGTGGGACTCCCGTTTAGCAGTGGACGCTGCACTGAGTGGGGCTCCTGTTTAGCAATGGACGCTGCACTGAGTGGGGCTCCGGTTTAGCAGTGGACGCTAAACAGGAGCCCCACTCAGTGCAGCGTCCATTGCTAAACAGGAGCCCCACTCAGTGCAGCCCCCACTCTGTTTAGCAGTGGACGCTGCACTGAGTGTGGCTCCGGTTTAGCAGTGGACACTGCACTGAGTGGGGCTCCTGTTTAGCAATGGACGCTGCACTGAGTGGGGCTCCTGTTTAGCAGTGGGCGCTGCACTGAGTGGGGCTCCTGTTTAGCAGTGGACGCTGCACTGAGTGGGGCTCCTGTTTAGCAGTGGACGCTGCACTGAGTGGGGCTCCTGTTTAGCAGTGGACGCTGCACTGAGTGGGGCTCCTGTTTAGCAGTGGACGCTGCACTGAGTGGGGCTCCTGTTTAGCAGTGGACGCTGCACTGAGTGGGGCTCCTGTTTAGGATCGGACGCTGCACTGAGTGGGACTCCTGTTTAGGATCGGACGCTGCACTGAGTGGGACTCCCCTTTAGGATCGGACGCTGCACTGAGTGGGACTCCCCTTTAGGATCGGACGCTGCACTGAGTGGGACTCCCCTTTAGGATCGGACGCTGCACTGAGTGGGACTCCTGTTTAGCACTGGACGCTGCACTGAGTGGGACTCCTGTTTAGCACTGGACGCTGCACTGAGTGGGACTCCGGTTTTGCAGTGTCTCCTTTGCACACATACACTCCGGTATTTAAATGACATGAGAGAATCGCTCGGTGCATATGAGGCCAAACATATTGTCGCTGCGCTAAAGCGTTATCCCTTCCTAGGAGGGGACTTCAGAGACACCGCCACACCACTCAGGGGCGCTGTGCTGTTCATTTCAATGACTTCTGATAGGAGGACAATTGCTCCAAAGCTGAAACAACATAGGACAACTGCTACCCACCCCAAAAAAAACCTAGCAATACGTACGAAGCTCCCTCTGCTCTGCACACATGATATATAAATGCTGCAGCACAACTTCTACTTCACCTCCATCCATCCATCCCCCACATTGTACATGGAGCATTCCCCGGATCCAGCCCGGTGACGGGACACGAAGATACATACCTACCTGGCAGAGCAGCGCCCCCTACAGACACAATCACGTCATGTACACTGAGCAGGTGTTCTTCCTCCCCTATGTAATATGGCGGATGTTGTCTTCCGGGAGAGGCAGAAAGTAGAGAAGGGAGGGGGTGGAGGTCATGTTTCTTCCTCATTGCTGGGTTCCTCCGTGCACAAGGAGGAAGTGTGTGTTAGGAGAAGTCAGGGATGTGTATAGGAACACAGAAATGGAACGAACACTTTACACTTATTCCTGAAATCTTTTAATCCCTGCGCCCATGTTAACCCCTTGTCTGCTGGGGCTGTTTTTTTCTTAAAATGTATTGTAAAACCCCCAGAAGTTTATATTTAATGAAAGCAGAGACCCTGGAGAATAAAATAGCGGTAGATGCAATATTTATTTTGTACAATATTTACGTAGTTATTTATTTTATTTACTTATATTTTTTAAAAATTATATTACAATATTATCCCAATTTTTGGGTAAAATATAAATGAATGGGTTGTGTCAAGTAAAAAAGATACCAAAAATGTCATGCTTAAAGTTGCGAACACCCATGGAATCACAAAAAAAAACTACGATACCCAAAACTCCTAATAGGCAACACTGTAAAAGTCTTTCTAGGTGTTCAGTGTAGAGCTACATACAGGTGCCCACCCTGCACTTCACATTTTTTATAGGGGGTGTGCAGGACTGACGGGGATGCCTTCAATATATATATATATATATATCTCATTTTTTTTTACAATATTTAATGTTTTGTTTTTTTTACCTTATTGTTATCACAAGGGGGCTACCAAGCCCCTATGTGAAAGCATGGGCAGGTGACAGGTCCTCTTTATAGAGACATTGGAGGTCTATTAGACCCCCCAATGTCTCCTCTGTTCTCCAATGCAGCTATTCAAATCCAGATCATGTGTTTGGCTACAGTAGCCGAGGAATGACAGCTGTGACCTCGGAAGTGATGTAAAACACGACGCTTCCAGGGTCAGTAGTTGCAGGAGGGATCAGGAAGTGGATGTTGAAATTAAAGGCAAGGGATCGGGTGGCTCTAAAGCTGCCTGATCACTTTTATCAGAAACCCTTTACTGACTCTTAAAGCCAATATCAAGCTGCAGCAGCAGTAAGTGCATCGTGGGTGCAATGCTCTGGCTCTTGCATTGTATACATCCCTGCCCCGGGTCTGTACAGAGGTATAGAGCTTCAGAGGGCGGCAGAGAAGAGCAGTTTCCAGGCGTTTACTGTAGACGGTGATCCTACCGTCACCTTAACCACTTGCTGACCAGCCACCATAGTTATACTGCGGCAGGTCGGCTCTGTCCCGCGAATTGACGTACCTATACGTCGTTTCGCGGGACCACTAGTGGCTTTGAGTGGCTACAGGGGTAGTAAATTAGCGGGTCTGGCGGCCGTGATTGCCGCCAGGCACCCACGATCGCTGCCCGTGGAGACAGAACAGCGGTCTGCCTTTGTAAACACGGCAGACCACTGTTCTGTCTGTAATGAACACAGGGATCCTATGTTACTCCTATTTAGGAACGCAGGTCTCTGTGTTCATGCAGCAAGCCCATCCCCCACACAGTTAGAAAGCAGCCGCTAGGGACACATTTAACCCTTTGGTCGCCCCTGACGTTAACCCCTTCCATGCCAGTGTCATTATTACAGTAACAGTGCACATTTTTAGTACTGATTACTGTAGTAATGTCACTGGTCGCCCCAAAAATGTCAGTTAGGTGTCCGATCTGTCCGATTTAGTCTTGCTAAAAATCGCTGATTGCCACCATTACAAGTAAAAAAAATAAATAAATAAAAATTACATAAATATTTCCCCTAGTTTGTAGACGCTATACGTTTTGCACAAACCAATCAATATACACTTTTTGGGATTGTTTACCAAAAATATGTAGCAGAATACAAATTGGTCTAAAATGATGAAAAAATTTGATTTTATTTTTTTTTAATTGGAAATGTTATATAGCAGAAAGTAAAAAATATTGTTTTTTGTTTTTTTCAGAATTGTCGCTCTTTTATTGTTTATAGCGCAAAAAATAAAAATTGCAGAGGTGATCAAATACCACCAAAAGAAAGCTCTATTTGTGGGGAAAAAAAGGACACCAACCGCTCAATTGGCAGTTAAATCAACGCAGTGCCGTGTCGCAAAAAATGGCCTGGTCATTAAGGGGGTAAAACCTTCCAGTCCAGAAGTGGTTAATGTGGGGTTGTTTTGGCTGTTTTTTTTTTCCATCTGAACAGGAATGTTTTGTATAGAAACATCCCACCACAACCATGAGCCAACCGTTTGGCTTGCAGTTACAGTGCAGCTCTATTGACTGCAATAGACACGTCTGACAGGTAGTGCCGCCTGTCAAACTCAACATGTCAAGTTACATTTTTTGAAGCCGCAAAGCAAATATGTTATGTTTCAGATGGGTGTTTGGGTATATTGAAAGAGATATTTAAGGCTCCATTCACATATATGCAAACTGGATGCATTTTGAACCACATCCAATTCGCATGATATGTGAATCGAACCTGCTTTCTGCTGTCTAAGGTGCCGATTCACATATGTGCGGTGCAGCAACAGTGAAAATTGACTGCAAATTTAAAAAGACTCCTGTGCGTTTTCTGAGAACTGCGGTGCAAATTATATGCGAATTCCAGGCTCATTGTCTTCTATGGCAACGCATCTTGAATCGCACATTCGTTTTGAAAACAAATTCAATGATAAAAAAAAAAACAGTGTGGGGGTCCCCCCACCCGCAATCCGTACCAGATCCAAAAGACCTCACCCTTTGTGACTTCATTGACTGATGCATGCTGGGTTGATGACTCCCCTGGGGCGGGGTCACCCCGTGATGTCGTCGGGTGGCCCCTCCCATTAGCTATTTAAGATCTGTCAGATGGCGGAGCAGGCAGGCAACGGGAGCCAGCTAAATCCTCGTACACACGCAATGATTATCGGCCGACTGATCGTCCGACTTTTGTCCAAGTTGTGTTTTGTTGGTTGGAATGTGCCTAGACTGCACACAAATTTTCTCGGCCAACAAAATTCTACTTCAGAAGTGATGTCATGTGATGGTTTGTTTTCTTTGTGTTTTTTCTTCACTGAGCATGCCCAGACTTGCTCATCAGATTTTTCCCTGTCGAAATCTGTACTGACTGCGCGAAAATCGGCCGTTATGTTGACGGCCAACAAAAGTTTTATAGCCTGCACACCAGATTTTTTTCGGCCGAAAAGTCGGAGTTGGTTGTCGGAAGACTCATACTAACAAGCCGAAAATCGGCAGATCGGACGTTGGCCGAAAGTTCCCTGCCAATTTTCGACGCGTGTGTACGGGGCATTAGAGTGCAGAACTTTTTTTTCCCCTCAGGTTGGCAGCGGTATTCATCGTGATTGACACTGGATCTACATCGGGGACATTGTTTTTGTTTTTAATAAAGGAATTGTCAAAAACTGTCTATGTGTTTTTATTTATTTTTGACACCTTTTTGGTGAATGAGTAGGGGGTACAATGTACCCCCTACTCACTCACATAAGGGACCAGGATCTGGGGACCCCCTTGTTAAAGGGGATTCTAGATTCTGATAAGCCCCTTGCTCACGGACCCCCACAACCACCAGCCAGGGTTGTCGGAAAGATCCCCTGTCCCCATCAATATGGGGACAAGGTGCTTTGGGGTTCCCACAGCACCCCCCCCCCTCAAATTGAGGGCATGTGGCCTGGTATGGTTAAGCCTTTCAGGCTGCATGCTCAGATAAGGGTCTGGTATGAATTTTGAAGGGGACCCCACGCCATTTTTAAAATACATTTAGGTGTGGCGGTTCCCCTCAAAATCTATACCAGACCTAAGGGTCTAGTATGGATTTAAGGGGGACCCCACGCCATTTTTTTTCTTTTTGTGGCGTGGGGCACTGTTTTTTTCACAATTTTGTATTGCTGGCTATGTTTTTTTTCACATACAGCTGACAGCTAATGAGTCATCCGGCTTCCCGGCCTGCCCCTTAAAGAGGAAGTAAACTTCCTCTGCAGACATTTACCTATAGGTAAGCTTATATTAAGCCTTACCTACAGTATAGGTAGCGAAAATATCTGGTAAACGTGTACTGTTTAGGAGATATTTACATAAAATGCAGCCAGTGACATCACTGGCGCATGCGCTCTGAAGGAACAGCCATGGGTGCTGTTCCTTCCGAGCCCCATGCCATGAATGGCGGCTCTCACGCGCATGTGCGGGAGTGACGTCATTGCGGCTCCGACCAATGACAGCACCAGAGACTGCGAACCCGGAAGAAACACCGGGGAAAATGTCAGCGGTGTGTGGGCGCCACTGGAACAGCTTCGTTCTAAGGTAAGTCAGCTCTGAGGAAGGGGGCCTGACCCCCGAAACGCGTTAGCGGTCCTAACTGAAGGACTTGTTCCAGTTCACACATGGTGGATTCTTGTAACATGTTTTTATCTCTGCGTCTGTGAGTATGCATTTGGCATTTTTTTAATTAAACTATTTGCAACATTGACCACGGGTAATGCACTAGGTGTTTGCGCCTCCTCTTCTTTTCTTTTCTATGTACCCGTTTTGGAGTTCCCTGCCTGAGGAGAGCAGCACGCCAGTCTTCCCATTCGGAGTGAGCGCTGGGCTGAATTTTTGTACTAAGGTAAGTATTACCTAATGAGGTATTATAAACAAGCAAAACATTTTGGGGGAGCATACCCATGTATTTCTAAAGCTGGTGCAGCTATGAACCAAAAGACATGTATATTAAAAAAGAATAGCGCACACATGCAATAGAAATTTTTACCAAATTTGAAGACAATCCATAAATAAATCTAAAAGTGTCCTCTATCAAGTGGATATAGGAGGAGTCCCCTGTAGTGCATTTGCACATCTTTCCTAGCAAGGAGTATTATCTACAAGGGTTAGAAAGGCTGGATTCATCTCTTTTTCATGGATAGTGTAGGACCCACTGATAATGGGGTACTTTGATGCAGTGGTCGGCTTGAGCACTATATGGCCATATGGTGGGACCAAATCCCCATTTTTATTTATGGATTGTCTTCAAATTTGGTAAAAATTTCTATTGCATGTGTGCGCTATTCTTTTTTAATAATGATGTATTATGCCTTTGTCTTAACAAGTTTTTTTTTTTTTTAATAGTTTACAGTAATTGTTAAAGATGCCGGTGACCGCCGGATCCAAAAATTTGTATCGGAACCGCATATAAATCACAGCTGATCCTCTGAACAGCTGCTTTGGAAATTTGCAGAGAAAACAGAGGGGAAATTTGCACCTGACATTTGTGAATCAAGCACTTAGTATAACTTAAAGTTTTCTGCATATTCGTTTTTCTGGTCAACGATCCGGGGAGTGTGGTAATGGTGTGTCTTTCAGCTACATATTGTGTGCTAAAAGGGGTACCGCTCTCTATTTTTACAAAGTTGATAGATATAGTTGTGGAAGATGAGATTTTAAAGTCTTGCCATTCATGGTCAACAATGCATTACAAGTGCAGGGATGTCATCACACTTGTGGTGGTGCGATTTATGAGGCCCTCTGCCATAGTGTTAGGACTTGTAGTCTTTACATTCATAGATCCAAGAGAATAGATGAGGTAGCTCTGTGGGTGCAGCCAAGAAGACAACAGGTGGTCTATGCCTTTGGGACTCTTTCACACAGGCGACCGGGGGGGGGGTTTAGGTAAAAACAGGCAACCGCCCTTGCGAGTACCTTGCATTACTACCCACTGAACGTGACCCATTTAAGTGATTGGGGCTGCACCGTAACCGCATGCATTGCAGTGGAGTATAGTCGACTTTTAGAGGTTAGAATAGGACATGAGCATGTGACATAACCACTCCTAGCCACGGAAACACAGAACACAGTGGATTGGAACACAGTGGATTACTCTTCAGAGGCCAATGCTAATGTAAATGAGCCCTGAACTGAATCTTTAGTGCTGGGATGGATACAGTGTTGGGGTAGTTACTCAAAAAATGTAACTAGTTACTTCTGTAAATTGTAATGAGATTACTTTACTGGTTACTGCATTTGAAAAGCAACTTCACTACTTATTACTTTACTTTACTTTTGAAAAAAAATATGAAAAAATTCCAATGCGCATATTTATTTGTAGTGCACAAAAAAAACAATACAATATTTATTGTTTTATTTATATATATATATGACCACAGCATGCCCCCTTTCAATGCCAGAGTGACCCCAGTGTGCCCCCTTTCAATGCCAGAGTGACCACAGCATGCCCCCTTTCAATGCCAGAGTGACCACAGCGTGCCCCCTTTCAATGCCAGAGTGACCACAGCATGCCCCCTTTCAATGCCAGAGTGACCACAGCGTGCCCCCTTTCAATGCCAGAGTGACCACAGCATGCCCCCTTTCAATGCCAGAGTGACCACAGCATGCCCCCTTTCAATGCCAGAGTGACCCCAGTGTGCCCCCTTTTAATTGCCAGAGGGACCATTGCGTGCCCCCTTTCAATGCCAGAGTGACCACAGCGTGCCCCCTTTCAATGCCAGAGTGACCACAGCATGCCCCCTTTCAATGCCAGAGTGACCCCAATGTGCCCCCTTTTAATGCCAGAGTGACCATAGTGTGCCCCCAGATTGACCACAGTGTGCCCCCTTTCAATGCCAGAGTTACCACAGTCAGTGTGCCCCCAGATTGACCACCGCGTGTCCCCTTTCAATGCCAGAGTGACCACAGTCAGTGTGCCCCCAAATTGACCACAGTGTGCCCCCTTTCAATGCCAGAGTGACCACAGTCAGTGTGCCCCCAGATTGACCACAATGTGCCCCCTTCTGACACAGACCCATACCATAAGGACCTGCTGTGCTGTGATTACTAAAATAAATTATTTAATGTCAATAATGTCAATTAACCGTGGGGAGTCTGCGGACTTTACCTTCCTTTGTTGTCTGTCACTGTGTGACTGCCGCTTGCCTGTGCACCGCCAGGTCCGCCACCTGCCACTGGGATTGCTGATCTCTGCGCCCTCTCAGTCTCAGACAGCCACCTCACAGAATCTTCTTCTCCCTCACTCCGAGTCCACGCCCACGGCACCTGCCGAGGGAGCGGGGAATCACTCCGCCGACGAGGAGGGCAGAGCCGCAGAGCATAGGCAGTGGGCGGCCGGCGCCCGGACGGAACTATAATGTGCAGCGGTTCATGCGACGCGGCGCTTCATGATAGATATACCTACGCAGCCCGAAAATGGAAAAAAAAGTTTGCCTCCTGGGACCCTCTTTTGAGCAGATGGGGCCCAGGTAAACTTATTTAAGGTAAGGCCTGGGTAGTAAAAGCAGGAGTGGGAGGCTGAAGCTATTAAAATCATTATATTATATAGGCAAGAAGAAGAATGAACAATAAAGCTGCCCTGATTGTATGATCGCACGGCTTGAGTAACGCAGGAAAGCGCGTTCCTCAAGTTGGTAAAGTAGTGTAGTTACCGATCTTACAAATGTAACTCGTTACATTACTACGTTACCAAAAAAAGTATATAATCCGTTACATTCTAACTAGTTACCCCCAACACTGGATGGATATATAAGCCTTGCAGCAGCAATCATGCTCTTTCCCATCTGTACCCATTCAGTAACCTGTTAGCGCATAATGAGTGTCAGGGTGATGCAGTGTTTTGTGATCAGTAAAAATAAGAATAGATTTAGAAAGGTGGTGGAGTTCATCTTGGTGGCTTTTAAAATACATAAAATATCTTTTGACACTTCTGTGCTGAAGAGGGTTACTCCGCTATGGCAGCCATATATTGTCATAGCTGTGTAATTATATAGCAATGTGAGATATAAAATACTGTACTTTTCATATACTGTATACAGGGGAACCGACCTTGTGGTGAGGAGTCTGGTGTGGGAGCTGTATAGTGAGATCTGGAGTATTATGTGATCTGCTTTCCCTGGCCACATTCCCCTCCCATGGGATCCATCTCTTAGGGCAGGGGTCTCCAAACTATGGCCCTCCAGTTGTTCAGGAACTACAATTCCCATCATGCCTAGTCATGTCAGAGTTTTACAATGCCTCATGGGACGTGTAGTTCCGCAACAGCTGGAGGGCCATAGTTTGAAGACCCCTGTCTTAGGGCATCTATGTGTATGGACTTTGTTGCATGAACTTCTTTACCCTAAAGAGGTGGGCAGCACCTCTAGGGACAGTACAGCCAAACTGTGCACAACTAAATCTATACACAGCCAATCTAAGTGTGTCATGTATGCAAGAATTATGTACCACACTGTACTGCACTGCAATGTTTCACCTCAAACGTAAATTATAAATCGTGCAGTAAATTGAGTTTTCATTCAAAAGGGGAGTAATCATCATTTACTGAGGAAGAGAAGGTCAGTGGTTTACTAATGTGCAGTCATGAGGTATCACAAAGAACTGGAGAACTGGGAGTGAAAACTACATCCAACCCTCAAGGTTAGAAAGATGACTGGGATGTACATTATCAAGTGTGGCCTACTTAACCCTTGAAGTTATGAACAAAGGTGTTTGCAAAAGAACCAAAAGGAGAAACAGCCAGTTGAATGGTGATGGGGGTCCTGGTAGTGAGGGAACAGTTAATACTTCATGTTACCCACTTAGTGGCAGGGTCTCCATATTTGGGCCCACTGAGGTACAGGACTTGCCCAAGGACCAAGCCTGGATGTCACGATGTGCAAAGTTAAAGCTACTGATTATAGGAGGCCCACAAGAACTAAATTTGTCTAACCTAACTAGCTACCTTCCTAGGGGGGTGCTACAAACGTATGCTCACAGGGAGATTTTCCAGCAACTTTTTAAAGAGGTCTAAGATCTGTGTTCCTTCTGTCTGAGGCACGCTCCGGATCAGTTTTTGCTCAGCAGGGTATCTGTCCGCGAATCTCCTGCTAAGCTGAGTGGAGTGGGTGGATGACAGGTCTGTGCCCACTCCACTTATGCAGAGCAGACACAAACACAGCCCGCTCTATGGGCAGCTGGATGTAGACAAAATGTCTGTCTGTTTACACCTGGGTGCCCTCCGATCTGATCTGGCCAGCCAGAGGGAAGTAGATTTGCATCAGCTTTTGTTTTGCCGGACTTGGAGATAAGTCTGTTTACATCCGTCTCTCCATAGAGGAGAATGGAGGGTCTGATCGGGTCCAGCTGAAAAACGGACAGCTGGACCCGATCAGATCCCTCATGTTAAAGGGGCCTTACTGCTCTTGTTCAGGAGAGGCCCAGTAATTGCTAGCATTGCTTGAAGCTGGAAACCAGGCTCCAGGCCTGTGACAAGTTGGATGGATCATCGGAGACACCTGCAACTAGAAATAAGGTAAAAAATGTATCCCAACATAATCCTGTCTCATCATTTTTTTCAGTTATTTTCTTTATATAATCAAGCCAAACCTATTTTGCGTGTCTTTTTAAGGCCAGTATTGTGAAATGCTTATAAGATTAAGGTGATAGTTAAAAATAACACAATGATCCTATATAAATAGTTGCTTTAGATTTTATCTTCCAGTGTTTTCTCCTAGTAATGTGTCTTCATTTTTATTTCCTGTATTTGTAGAGACTACATGTTGCGCAGTATCTTTACAAAGCACAGAGGACCATTCACAATTGTCTTAACACTAATCCTTTTGTGAATGATATATTTCCCCATACTTTCTTGCTTAAGAACTCTAAATGTTCCTTTTATTTTCAATGCTTTTAGCTTATTCACTTAGCCCTGCTTCACACTGCTGTCAAAGTCGCATGACAAGTTGCGCCCTATTAACGGCAATGGAACCGTTCTAATTGGTGCCAGCGCTCCGACTTAGAAAAAGGTTCCTGCACTACTTTGGGGGCGACTTCATCAAAACTTGCATTGACTTCTGTTAATGATGTTGTATGCAAACCGCAATGAAATCATGCAGGGATGTTGGCTTCAAAGTCTCTCGACTTTGAAGCCGCGCTGGGGTGAACCAGGGCTTAAAGTGATTCTAAAATGTAAAAAAGAATAACAAACATGTTATAGTTTCCTTCTCTGTGCAATGGTTTTGCACAGAGCAGCCCCGATCCTCCTCTTTTCGAGTCCCCCACCAGCACCCCAGGCTCCCCTCCCCCCCCCCCCCGCCGAGTGCCCCCATAGCAAGCTGTTTACTAAGGAGGCACTCATGCGTGCTGGCTCTCTCGCTCGCTCTCTCCTCACTGGTTGTGATTGACCGCAGCAAGAGCCAATGGCACATTGCTGGATCCAGATGTGTCACAAGTAAGTATAGGGGGGGCTGGGAGGGGAGCTGCTTGCAGAAGGTGCATAAAATGCATTAAGGTGAAAAAACTTGTACACTTAGAAACACTTTAAAGCTGAAGTTTAGGTATGTACCTAATGGTATGGACATGGATATATTGGTCCAGCTTTGACCAACGTAAGTATGTGCCATACCTGTTGGATTGCTGTGGAAACTGGAAATCACAATACTATACAATGCTGGTACAATGATCTCTACTGGCTTCCAGGTCCAGTACCAAGTGGTTGCCCTACTGCTTAGTGAAAATAGGAGGTTACTCACACGGCATGGGTGCCATTCAGAGAATACTTTGCATATTTTTATTGAATGAAAAGCGTTCTCTGATTGGATTAGGTGGAAAGATGGAGATTATGACATCACCGCCCCACCTCTCCACCTCAATCAAACAGAGAAAACTTTGCCTTCACTAAGAAAATGCAAAGGGTTCTGTGAATGGTGGCTGTGTCGAGCAAGCACCCCTCCTGCGTTGACTAAGCAGTAGGGCAGCTGCTTGGCACAGGATCTGGAAGCTACCAGCAATCACTGTAGTAGCAGTGCCTACCACTGCAATAATTTCTAGCTTCCAAAGGGTTTGGGTAGGTATGGCACATCCAAACATACAACAAGTAGAGGTTGACCGTACTCCAATAGCTAGGAAAATGTAAACTTCATATGTGAAAAAAGTTAACAACAAGTCTGTTATCCTATATTTGGGAACTGTGATGTTTTCGTGTATGAATCTTTTTACAATAAAGTTTACATTTTCCTGGCTATTGGAGTGCAGTCATCCTCTACTTGCTGTATGTTTGGATTGCATACACTCACCAGCCACTTTATTAGTTACACCTTTCTAGTATCAGGTTGGACCCTTTTTTGCTTTCAGAACTGCCTTAGATCTTTGTGGCATAGATTCATGGGGTTGGAAACATTCCTAAGAGATTTTGGTTCATATTGACATGATAGCATTACAACATCCCAAAGGGGCTCTATTGGTTTGAGATCTGGTGACTGAGGAGGCCATTGGAGTACAGTCAGGGCCGGTGCTAGACTATTTTACGCCCTAGGCAAGACCAGCTACTTGCGCCCCCCCTCAAAAAAAAAAAAAAAGGGTAGGGGTTAAAAACTTCTCTATGTCATACCCAGTGACCCTGATCTGATGGTTCTTCCATGTTATGCTGTCGTACCCAGTGACCCCCATATTCCTCCATGTCACACCTGGGGACCCTGATGTCATTCTATGTCACACCCAGGGACCCTGATGTTTTTCCATGTCACATTTTGGGACCCCAATATTCCTTCATGTCTTGCTGTCATACCCACTGACCCCGATGTTCCTCCATGTCACACCCAGGGAACCCCGTGTTCCTCCATGTCATGCTGTCATACCCAGTGACCCCAATGTTCCTATATGTCACACCAGGGGTCCCTGATGTTCCTCCATGTCATACCCGGAGAGACCCTGATGTTTTTCCATGTCCCACCTGGGGACCCTGATGTTCCTCCATGTCACACCTGGGGACCTCAATCCCCCATGGCATACCCAGGAACCCCAATTCCTCATGGCACACCTGGTGACCCCGAATCCCTGTTACACCCGGTGACCCCTATCCAGACTTGTATAAAGTACTCGAAATTTCTACTTGAGTAAAAGTACAAGTGCTCGATCAAAAAGTGACTTGAGTAGAAGTGGAAGTGCTCGCAGAAAAAGTTACTTAAGTAGAAGTACTAAAGTATTCAACATTTTTTTTACTTAAGTATTGCAAGTAGTTTTTTCTAAAAATATGCTACTTAAGTACTAAAAGTAAAAAGTACCAGTAGTTTTGAAAAAAAAATTCTACTCAAGTACTGAAAGTAAAAGTACAAGTACTGTGTTATGTAGTTATTAAAGAAAGAAGTCAAAAGTTTGAACATAATATTGTTTTTTATTATTTCAAATGATTTATTTAAATGATTAACCTGTGTTTGTTAGTAGTTTCTTGATGCACTTTAAGCGCTGTAGCACCATTTATTTGTTTGTTTCATATTTTCTTTTTATTGGAAAGATTTGGTATAGCAGCTTTTATTATACACAGCCTTTATTTTCGTATGCGCTGATTTACACATGACATTATACACATTTTTTTGAGCTTTATGCAAATCTACTGTTCTGGCAGTAGTAATTTTTTTAAAAGTAACGAGTAACTATGCAGCACAAAAAAAAAATATCGGAGTAGAAGTATCGAAATCATCGAAAAAATGTAGTGAAGTAAAAGTAGAAGTAGGAGAAAAAAATTCTACTCTAGGAAAGTACAGATACCGCATTTCGGTACTTAAGTACAGTACTTAAGTAATTCTACTTCGTTACTATACATCTCTGCCCCTATCCCCCATGTCACACCTAGTGACTCAGATTCCCCATGACACACCTGGTGACCCCGATTCCCTTTCACACCAGGGATCCTCCATGTCACACCCAAGGACCCCGATCCCCTGTTCTGGGGACGCTCATTGAGCGGTATGAAGAGAGTGGCCCGCACTCTGTCCTCCTTCACTGCGATTGATTCCTTTTCCTAGGACACTCCTCTCCTGGACCACAGTGCTCACCACAGTTCCAGCCGAAGAGGATCATCCTGCAGGCAGCACTCCGGTGGGCTCCCTTCCTGCCTCTTGGGGCCCCCCCAACATTGGTGGAAAGCCAAGGCTTGGTAGTTCCGCCACTGCCCCAGACACCTAGCATCTTCCTCTGTCCCTTCTTCCTCCCCCACTGCTGCCCCTCCCCTCAGCTCACAGGGATCATTAATAAAGGAGAGTGCCGACTCGTGGCTGCGCCCCTAGGTAGTAATGCGCCCTAGGCGGCTGCCTAGTTTGCCTAGTGGAAGCACTGGCCCTGAGTACAGTGAACTCATTGTCATGTTCAAGAAACCAGTGGGGAGATGATTTGAGCTTTGTGACATGGAGCATTATCCTGCTGGAAGGAGCCATCAGAAGATGGGTACATTGTAGTCAAAAAGGGATGGACATGGGCAGCAAAAATACTCAGGTAGGCCGATGCTTAGTTGGTACTAAGGGGCCCAAAGTGTGCCAAGAAAATATCCCCCACACCATTACACCACCAGCCTGAACAGTTGATACAAGGCAGGATGCTTTCATGTTGTTTACACCAAATTCTGACCCTACCATCTGAATGGCGCAGCTGAAATCGAGACTCATCAGACCAGGCAACGTTTTTCTAAACGTCTGTTGTCCAATTTTGGTGAGGCAGTGCAAATTGTATCCTCAATTTCCTGTTCTTAGCTGACAGGAGTGGCCCCCAGTGTGGTCTTTTGTTACTGTAGCCCATCCGCTTCAAGGTTTGATTTGTTGTGCCATGGGGATGGGCTTTATGTTTGAGTCGAACATACGTTCAACCCGAACAGTTGGTGTTCGTGTGTTCAATGAACACACGAACACCCAGGGCGCTTGGCGGGCCAGGTGCGGGCCCTCCGATGAGCACCCCATAATGAACTGCGTGATTGCAGTGCATTAAGTGCTTGTGATTGGCCAACGTTTGCAACTGACCTGTATGTTTTGGCCAATCATAGCACAATGTCCTGTCAGAGCCATAATTAGCCAAAGGCAGGATGCCTTTAGCCAATCATGGCTCAGGGTCTAAGTGCACGCCCCACACTATATAAGGCTGCTGCTTACACGGCAGCCGTGTATAGTGTGTGACAATAGAGATTAGGCAGGTAGTTAGTGGATAGCGAGTATATTCAGTTTAGTGCAGTCAGTGTAGTGTACAGGCATACACCACTTTTAAAATGTATAGATATGTTGTAGTCCTGGGTCCCCTCTCAGTGGTCCCCAAGTTTGGTGTCCCTGTCACTTATGGTTCGGGAACAGTGTCATGTCAAGCTGACCAAGATTTCCCATAGATGCCAATGTTAAAGACAGGAAGCATTGCTATGTCAAGCTGACCAAAATTTCCCATAGACACCAATGTTTAGGATCGGGATCAGTGCCATGTCAAGCTGACCAAAGATTCCCATTGACATCAATAGTAATGGGCCGAATACCTCCCTGTTCGGTTCGCACCAGAACATCTCGAACAGGGGAAAAATTCTAGCTAACTCTATTAAAGTCTATGGGACACAAACATGAAAAATCAAAAGTCCTCATTTTAAAGGCTTATGTGCAAATTATTGCCATAAAAAGTGTATGGGGACCGGGGTACTGCCCTGGGGGACATGTATTAATGCAAAATTTCTTTTAAAAAACAATCGTTTTTACAGGAGCAGTGATTTTATTAATGCTTAAAGTGAAACAATAAAAATGAAAAATTCCTTTAAATATTGTGTCGGGGGGGTCTCCTAATGTGCCTGTAAAGTAGCGCATCTATACAATGTATGAAGCCAGCTGCAGCATTTCTTAAGAAAAAAAATGTCATTCAAACTTGCTCGCGGCTGTAATGTATTGTCGGCTCCCGGCAATACAGATAAAAAAAACATGAAAAAAATGGTGTAGGGGCGTAGGGCAACTCCACGCCAGAATTAAAAAACGAGCAAGCGATCCCCCCTCCTTAACCATACCAGGCCGCTTGCCTTCAACATGGGGAGGGTGCTTTGGGGTTCCCCACAAAAGCACCTTGTCCCCATGGTGATGGGGAAAAGGGCCTCTTCCTGACAACCCTGGGCTGGGGTTGTGGGAGTCTGTGGGTGGGGGCCTTAATGAAATCCGATGGCACCGCCCCCATCTGACATCACATGGGGGAGGTGCTATTGAGTGATGTAACCGGGCGTGGCCCCACCCCTTACTTATAAAACAGCTGTCAAAGCTGAAGCACGGCATATGGCGGGTAGCCTCAGAAGAGGCAAAGCTTTTTTGAATTTTTTTATACTTTTCGTTTAGGCAGGCGTCGTGATTGACGATGGATTTATAGGACTTGTTGTGTGTTTTTTTCCCTTTTTTACACTTTTTTTGGTGAATGGGAAGGGGTACAATGTACCTGATACCTATTCACATAGGGGGGCCAGGATCTGGGGGCCCCCTTGTTAAAAGGGGCTCCCAGATTCCGATAAGCCCCCAACCTGCAGACCCCCACAACCACAGCCCAGGGTCATCAGGAAGAGGCCCTTGTCCCCATCAACATGGGGACAAGGTGTTTTGGGGGAACCCCAAAGCACCCTCTCTATGTTGAGGGCAAGCGGCCTGGTATGGTTCAGGAGGGAGGGGCGCTCGCTCGTCGCCTCCCCCCCCCTATCCTGGCCTGCCAGGCTGCATGCTCAGATAAGGGTCTGGTATGGATCTTGGGGGGGACCTCACGCCGTTTTTTTTTTTACATTTTACATAGTAGGTGAGGTTGAATAAAGACAATAGTCCATCCAGTTCAACCTGTGTAGGTGTGTGTGGCTGTAATCATCTCTCAAACCCCTGAATGTTCTGATCCTTGAGATGCACGTCCAATAGTCTTTTGAAAGCCACCATACTACCCGCAGAAACCACCTCTTGTGGTAGAGAATTCCACAATCTTGTAGCCCTAACAGTAAAGAACCCCCCACGTTGCCTGAGGTTAAAACGCTTCTCCTCTAATCGCATTGTATGCCCCCGAGTCCTCATGCAATCCCTTCGACTAAACAGCTTTTTTTCTAAGCTGAGATCCCCTTTGAGATATTTAAAAATTGCTATCATGTCCCCCCTCAGGCGTCTCTTCTCCAGGGAGAATAAATCAAGCGATTGCAGACGCTCTTCATAATCAAGGTCCTCCAATCCCCTAATTAGTTTAGTTGCCCTTCTCTGGACTCTCTCCAGCTCCAACACATCCCTCCTGAGGACTGGCGACCAGAACTGGACAGAATACTCCAGATGCGGTCGGACCAGAGTTTTATAAAGTGGAGGATTATAGTCTTATCTCTGGAATACATCCCTTTCTTTATGCATGCTAATATTCTGCTAGCTTTGGCAGCTGCCGCCTGACATTGCATGCTGTTGCCTAATCTATCATCAACCAAGACTCCCAGATCCTTCTCCATTTTTGATTCCCCCAAGGGTTCCCCTCCTAACATTGGCATGGAGTTCCCCTAAAATCTATACCAGACCCAAAGGGCCTGAGGTACCCCCCCTTTCCTGGCCTGCCAGGCTGCATGCTCAGATAAGGATCTGGTATAGATTTTGGGGGGGGGGGGGGCCTCACACCGTTTTTTAATAAAATTTTGTCATAGGGTTCCCCTTAACCACTTAAATACAGGGCACTTTGACCCCCTTCCTGCCTAGACCAATTTTCAGATTTCAGTGCTCACTGGCATCTAGAGATGGGCTTGATGTTCAAGTTGAACATAAGTTCAACTTGAACATCGGGTGTTCATGTGTTCCCTGAACTTCGCGGGAAGTTCGCCCACCGATGAGCGCCCCATCATGCACTGTGCGATTGCAGCGCATTAAGTGCTTGTGATTCGCCAAAGCATGCACCTGAGCTATATGCTTTGGCCAATCACAGCATAATGTCCATAGGTATCAGAACATATGTGCAAAAAAAAAAAAAATTCCAAAATGCCAAATACTCCGGGGCTTAAGTGGTTAATTTAATGAAAAAAAATATGTATATTTTTAATAAAATACTAAAGAAAGAACAAAAATGACAATTCATTTAATTAAAATGACCATAGCTAAGTACAATACCTTTTCACTATGGCACTGCATAATTGAAGATTTAGGGAAGTTTTGCAGCTTATTTAAGTGCAGTAGTTCGCTGGTACAATGGTTAGCGGTCTTGCCTCCCATATGGAGAGCGACAGGTTCGAATCCTGGCTACTGCAAGTAAGAAATTTTTTTTTTTTTTAGTTTTTTAACAGTTTTTATAATATCTTGTTTTTTTGAAAAAAAAATGTATATTTTTAATAAAATACTAAAGAAAGAACAAAAATGACAATTCATTTAATTAAAATGACCATAGCTAAGTACAATACCTCTTCCTGGAAAAGAGCAGCTGAAAATCATTACACCTCCATCCCCTTGGTGAATGCAGCATATAGATAGGAAGGGATTTTATGTATGGGGCATGGCCTGTAAAGCACACTGCCTTTGAAATCCCTAATTTCCTTTTGGGACTTTATGTGAGACAAGCAGGTCATGCTATTGGTCTCCATCCCTGTATATGGAAAACACTAAGGTCAAATCAAAACTGCATCCACCAAGAACGCACGAAAATCGCACGGTGGGACTTTATATGAGCCACCAAGCTGTAAGCAAGGCGTCTCCATCCCTGGTTGGCTTTCCACTTCCATAGGTATCAGAACATATGTGCAAAAAAAAAAAAAAATTCCAAAATGCCAAATACTCCGGGGCTTAAGTGGTTAATTTAATGAAAAAAAATATGTATATTTTTAATAAAATACTAAAGAAAGAACAAAAATGACAATTCATTTAATTAAAATGACCATAGCTAAGTACAATACCTCTTACTGGAAAAGAGCAGCTGAAAATCATTACACCTCCATCCCCTTGGTGAATGCAGCATATAGATAGGAAGGGATTTTATGTATGGGGCATGGCCTGTAAAGCACACTGCCTTTGAAATCCCTAATTTCCTTTTGGGACTTTATGTGAGACAAGCAGGTCATGCTATTGGTCTCCATCCCTGTATATGGAAAACACTAAGGTCAAATCAAAACTGCATCCACCAAGAACGCACGAAAATCGCACGGTGGGACTTTATATGAGCCACCAAGCTGTAAGCAAGGCGTCTCCATCCCTGGTTGGCTTTCCACTTCCATAGGTATCAGAACATATGTGCAAAAAAAAAAAAAATTCCAAAATGCCAAATACTCCGGGGCTTAAGTGGTTAATTTAATGAAAAAAAAATATGTATATTTTTAATAAAATACTAAAGAAAGAACAAAAATGACAATTCATTTAATTAAAATGACCATAGCTAAGTACAATACCTCTTACTGGAAAAGAGCAGCTGAAAATCATTACACCTCCATCCCCTTGGTGAATGCAGCATATAGATAGGAAGGGATTTTATGTATGGGGCATGGCCTGTAAAGCACACTGCCTTTGAAATCCCTAATTTCCTTTTGGGACTTTATGTGAGACAAGCAGGTCATGCTATTGGTCTCCATCCCTGTATATGGAAAACACTAAGGTCAAATCAAAACTGCATCCACCAAGAACGCACGAAAATCGCACGGTGGGACTTTATATGAGCCACCAAGCTGTAAGCAAGGCGTCTCCATCCCTGGTTGGCTTTCCACTTCCATAGGTATCAGAACATATGTGCAAAAAAAAAAAAAATTCCAAAATGCCAAATACTCCGGGGCTTAAGTGGTTAATTTAATGAAAAAAAATATGTATATTTTTAATAAAATACTAAAGAAAGAACAAAAATGACAATTCATTTAATTAAAATGACCATAGCTAAGTACAATACCTCTTACTGGAAAAGAGCAGCTGAAAATCATTACACCTCCATCCCCTTGGTAAATGCAGCATATAGATAGGAAGGGATTTTATGTATGGGGCATGGCCTATAAAGCACACTGCCTTTGAAATCCCTAATTTCCTTTTGGGACTTTATGTGAGACAAGCAGGTCATGCTATTGGTCTCCATCCCTGTATATGGAAAACACTAAGGTCAAATCAAAACTGCATCCACCAAGAACGCACGAAAATCGCACGGTGGGACTTTATATGAGCCACCAAGCTGTAAGCAAGGCGTCTCCATCCCTGGTTGGCTTTCCACTTCCATAGGTATCAGAACATATGTGCAAAAAAAAAAAAAATTCCAAAATGCCAAATACTCCGGGGCTTAAGTGGTTAATTTAATGAAAAAAAATATGTATATTTTTAATAAAATACTAAAGAAAGAACAAAAATGACAATTCATTTAATTAAAATGACCATAGCTAAGTACAATACCTCTTACTGGAAAAGAGCAGCTGAAAATCATTACACCTCCATCCCCTTGGTAAATGCAGCATATAGATAGGAAGGGATTTTATGTATGGGGCATGGCCTGTAAAGCACACTGCCTTTGAAATCCCTAATTTCCTTTTGGGACTTTATGTGAGACAAGCAGGTCATGCTATTGGTCTCCATCCCTGTATATGGAAAACACTAAGGTCAAATCAAAACTGCATCCACCAAGAACGCACGAAAATCGCACGGTGGGACTTTATATGAGCCACCAAGCTGTAAGCAAGGCGTCTCCATCCCTGGTTGGCTTTCCACTTCCATAGGTATCAGAACATATGTGCAAAAAAAAAAAAAAATTCCAAAATGCCAAATACTCCGGGGCTTAAGTGGTTAATTTAATGAAAAAAAAATATGTATATTTTTAATAAAATACTAAAGAAAGAACAAAAATGACAATTCATTTAATTAAAATGACCATAGCTAAGTACAATACCTTTTCACTATGGCACGGCATAATTGAAGATTTAGGGAAGTTTTGCAGCTTCTTTAAGTGCAGTAGTTCGCTGGTACAATGGTTAGCGGTCTTGCCTCCCATACAGAGTGCAACAGGTTCGAATCCTGGCTACTGCAAGTAAAAATTTTTTTTTTTTTTTTTTTTTAAGTTTTTTAACAGTTTTTATAATATCTTGTTTTTTTGAAAAAAAAATGTATATTTTTAATAAAATACTAAAGAAAGAACAAAAATGACAATTCATTTAATTAAAATGACCATAGCTAAGTACAATACCTCTTACTGGAAAAGAGCAGCTGAAAATCATTACACCTCCATCCCCTTGGTGAATGCAGCATATAGATAGGAAGGGATTTTATGTATGGGGCATGGCCTGTAAAGCACACTGCCTTTGAAATCCCTAATTTCCTTTTGGGACTTTATGTGAGACAAGCAGGTCATGCTATTGGTCTCCATCCCTGTATATGGAAAACACTAAGGTCAAATCAAAACTGCATCCACCAAGAACGCACGAAAATCGCACGGTGGGACTTTATATGAGCCACCAAGCTGTAAGCAAGGCGTCTCCATCCCTGGTTGGCTTTCCACTTCCATAGGTATCAGAACATATGTGCAAAAAAAAAAAAAATTCCAAAATGCCAAATACTCCGGGGCTTAAGTGGTTAATTTAATGAAAAAAAATATGTATATTTTTAATAAAATACTAAAGAAAGAACAAAAATGACAATTCATTTAATTAAAATGACCATAGCTAAGTACAATACCTCTTACTGGAAAAGAGCAGCTGAAAATCATTACACCTCCATCCCCTTGGTAAATGCAGCATATAGATAGGAAGGGATTTTATGTATGGGGCATGGCCTGTAAAGCACACTGCCTTTGAAATCCCTAATTTCCTTTTGGGACTTTATGTGAGACAAGCAGGTCATGCTATTGGTCTCCATCCCTGTATATGGAAAACACTAAGGTCAAATCAAAACTGCATCCACCAAGAACGCACGAAAATCGCACGGTGGGACTTTATATGAGCCACCAAGCTGTAAGCAAGGCGTCTCCATCCCTGGTTGGCTTTCCACTTCCATAGGTATCAGAACATATGTGCAAAAAAAAAAAAAAATTCCAAAATGCCAAATACTCCGGGGCTTAAGTGGTTAATTTAATGAAAAAAAAATATGTATATTTTTAATAAAATACTAAAGAAAGAACAAAAATGACAATTCATTTAATTAAAATGACCATAGCTAAGTACAATACCTTTTCACTATGGCACGGCATAATTGAAGATTTAGGGAAGTTTTGCAGCTTTTTTAAGTGCAGTAGTTCGCTGGTACAATGGTTAGCGGTCTTGCCTCCCATACAGAGTGCGACAGGTTCGAATCCTGGCTACTGCAAGTAAAAATTTTTTTTTTTTTTTTTTTTTTTTTTTTTAAGTTTTTTAACAGTTTTTATAATATCTTGTTTTTTTGAAAAAAAAATGTATATTTTTAATAAAATACTAAAGAAAGAACAAAAATGACAATTCATTTAATTAAAATGACCATAGCTAAGTACAATACCTCTTCCTGGAAAAGAGCAGCTGAAAATCATTACACCTCCATCCCCTTGGTGAATGCAGCATATAGATAGGAAGGGATTTTATGTATGGGGCATGGCCTGTAAAGCACACTGCCTTTGAAATCCCTAATTTCCTTTTGGGACTTTATGTGAGACAAGCAGGTCATGCTATTGGTCTCCATCCCTGTATATGGAAAACACTAAGGTCAAATCAAAACTGCATCCACCAAGAACGCACGAAAATCGCACGGTGGGACTTTATATGAGCCACCAAGCTGTAAGCAAGGCGTCTCCATCCCTGGTTGGCTTTCCACTTCCATAGGTATCAGAACATATGTGCAAAAAAAAAAAAAAATTCCAAAATGCCAAATACTCCGGGGCTTAAGTGGTTAATTTAATGAAAAAAAATATGTATATTTTTAATAAAATACTAAAGAAAGAACAAAAATGACAATTCATTTAATTAAAATGACCATAGCTAAGTACAATACCTCTTACTGGAAAAGAGCAGCTGAAAATCATTACACCTCCATCCCCTTGGTAAATGCAGCATATAGATAGGAAGGGATTTTATGTATGGGGCATGGCCTGTAAAGCACACTGCCTTTGAAATCCCTAATTTCCTTTTGGGACTTTATGTGAGACAAGCAGGTCATGCTATTGGTCTCCATCCCTGTATATGGAAAACACTAAGGTCAAATCAAAACTGCATCCACCAAGAACGCACGAAAATCGCACGGTGGGACTTTATATGAGCCACCAAGCTGTAAGCAAGGCGTCTCCATCCCTGGTTGGCTTTCCACTTCCATAGGTATCAGAACATATGTGCAAAAAAAAAAAAAAATTCCAAAATGCCAAATACTCCGGGGCTTAAGTGGTTAATTTAATGAAAAAAAAATATGTATATTTTTAATAAAATACTAAAGAAAGAACAAAAATGACAATTCATTTAATTAAAATGACCATAGCTAAGTACAATACCTCTTACTGGAAAAGAGCAGCTGAAAATCATTACACCTCCATCCCCTTGGTGAATGCAGCATATAGATAGGAAGGGATTTTATGTATGGGGCATGGCCTGTAAAGCACACTGCCTTTGAAATCCCTAATTTCCTTTTGGGACTTTATGTGAGACAAGCAGGTCATGCTATTGGTCTCCATCCCTGTACAGTAAAACCTTGGATTGCGAGCATAATTTGTTCCGGAAGCATGCTTGTAATCCAAAGCACTCTTATATCAAAGCGAATTTCCCCATAAGAAATAATGGAAACTCAGATGATTCGTTCCACAACCATTTATTCATAAATCCTTCAGTTTATAGTCCATATAAAAAGATTATAGCATTGCGATAGGTTATATAACCATAAAATGTCCATCCACAAATAGCCGCTTCCACAAGGGGATTAGAAGCAAAATCCAGTAGGAGCTACAGAGTATCAAAGAGAAGAAAGGCGCCTCTAAGTGTAGCAATATGGTTCCATTTAATGAAGGTACAACATTTAGCAACTCACATGGTTGATGAATAAAACAGGCACATCTAAGTATGCAGGCATCCGGGGTAAAGCTGTCCACATGGACTATCTTCTGCACCGCCGGCTGCCAGTCTGTAATCCTGACCGGGAAGACCACCCTGCAGTAAAGGGATCTGAAAGCGAGGGGCAGCATGGAAGGGATGACGTAGATGGCGGTGAGGAGGATGGTCTATGTGGACAGCTTTAGCCTGGATGCCTGCATCCTTAGATGTGCCTGTTCCAATCATCAACCATGTGAGTTGCTAAATGTTGAACCTTCATTAAATTTAACCATATTGCTACACTTAGAGGCGCCTCTCTTCTATTTTATACTCAGCTGTGACTTGAGGCTACTTGTATATCAAGACATCGCTTGTAAACCAAGTCAAAATTTATTTGAAAATTTTGCTTGTCTTGCAAAGCGCTCTTAAACCAAGTTACTCTCAAACCAAGGTTTTACTGTATATGGAAAACACTAAGGTCAAATCAAAACTGCATCCACCAAGAACGCACGAAAATCGCACGGTGGGACTTTATATGAGCCACCAAGCTGTAAGCAAGGCGTCTCCATCCCTGGTTGGCTTTCCACTTCCATAGGTATCAGAACATATGTGCAAAAAAAAAAAAATTCCAAAATGCCAAATACTCCGGGGCTTAAGTGGTTAATTTAATGAAAAAAAATATGTATATTTTTAATAAAATACTAAAGAAAGAACAAAAATGACAATTCATTTAATTAAAATGACCATAGCTAAGTACAATACCTCTTACTGGAAAAGAGCAGCTGAAAATCATTACACCTCCATCCCCTTGGTAAATGCAGCATATAGATAGGAAGGGATTTTATGTATGGGGCATGGCCTGTAAAGCACACTGCCTTTGAAATCCCTAATTTCCTTTTGGGACTTTATGTGAGACAAGCAGGTCATGCTATTGGTCTCCATCCCTGTATATGGAAAACACTAAGGTCAAATCAAAACTGCATCCACCAAGAACGCACGAAAATCGCACGGTGGGACTTTATATGAGCCACCAAGCTGTAAGCAAGGCGTCTCCATCCCTGGTTGGCTTTCCACTTCCATAGGTATCAGAACATATGTGCAAAAAAAAAAAAAAATTCCAAAATGCCAAATACTCCGGGGCTTAAGTGGTTAATTTAATGAAAAAAAAATATGTATATTTTTAATAAAATACTAAAGAAAGAACAAAAATGACAATTCATTTAATTAAAATGACCATAGCTAAGTACAATACCTCTTACTGGAAAAGAGCAGCTGAAAATCATTACACCTCCATCCCCTTGGTGAATGCAGCATATAGATAGGAAGGGATTTTATGTATGGGGCATGGCCTGTAAAGCACACTGCCTTTGAAATCCCTAATTTCCTTTTGGGACTTTATGTGAGACAAGCAGGTCATGCTATTGGTCTCCATCCCTGTACAGTAAAACCTTGGATTGCGAGCATAATTTGTTCCGGAAGCATGCTTGTAATCCAAAGCACTCTTATATCAAAGCGAATTTCCCCATAAGAAATAATGGAAACTCAGATGATTCGTTCCACAACCATTTATTCATAAATCCTTCAGTTTATAGTCCATATAAAAAGATTATAGCATTGCGATAGGTTATATAACCATAAAATGTCCATCCACAAATAGCCGCTTCCACAAGGGGATTAGAAGCAAAATCCAGTAGGAGCTACAGAGTATCAAAGAGAAGAAAGGCGCCTCTAAGTGTAGCAATATGGTTCCATTTAATGAAGGTACAACATTTAGCAACTCACATGGTTGATGAATAAAACAGGCACATCTAAGTATGCAGGCATCCGGGGTAAAGCTGTCCACATGGACTATCTTCTGCACCGCCGGCTGCCAGTCTGTAATCCTGACCGGGAAGACCACCCTGCAGTAAAGGGATCTGAAAGCGAGGGGCAGCATGGAAGGGATGACGTAGATGGCGGTGAGGAGGATGGTCTATGTGGACAGCTTTAGCCTGGATGCCTGCATCCTTAGATGTGCCTGTTCCAATCATCAACCATGTGAGTTGCTAAATGTTGAACCTTCATTAAATTTAACCATATTGCTACACTTAGAGGCGCCTCTCTTCTATTTTATACTCAGCTGTGACTTGAGGCTACTTGTATATCAAGACATCGCTTGTAAACCAAGTCAAAATTTATTTGAAAATTTTGCTTGTCTTGCAAAGCGCTCTTAAACCAAGTTACTCTCAAACCAAGGTTTTACTGTATATGGAAAACACTAAGGTCAAATCAAAACTGCATCCACCAAGAACGCACGAAAATCGCACGGTGGGACTTTATATGAGCCACCAAGCTGTAAGCAAGGCGTCTCCATCCCTGGTTGGCTTTCCACTTCCATAGGTATCAGAACATATGTGCAAAAAAAAAAAAATTCCAAAATGCCAAATACTCCGGGGCTTAAGTGGTTAATTTAATGAAAAAAAATATGTATATTTTTAATAAAATACTAAAGAAAGAACAAAAATGACAATTCATTTAATTAAAATGACCATAGCTAAGTACAATACCTCTTACTGGAAAAGAGCAGCTGAAAATCATTACACCTCCATCCCCTTGGTAAATGCAGCATATAGATAGGAAGGGATTTTATGTATGGGGCATGGCCTGTAAAGCACACTGCCTTTGAAATCCCTAATTTCCTTTTGGGACTTTATGTGAGACAAGCAGGTCATGCTATTGGTCTCCATCCCTGTATATGGAAAACACTAAGGTCAAATCAAAACTGCATCCACCAAGAACGCACGAAAATCGCACGGTGGGACTTTATATGAGCCACCAAGCTGTAAGCAAGGCGTCTCCATCCCTGGTTGGCTTTCCACTTCCATAGGTATCAGAACATATGTGCAAAAAAAAAAAAAAATTCCAAAATGCCAAATACTCCGGGGCTTAAGTGGTTAATTTAATGAAAAAAAAATATGTATATTTTTAATAAAATACTAAAGAAAGAACAAAAATGACAATTCATTTAATTAAAATGACCATAGCTAAGTACAATATACTCCGGGGCTTAAGTGGTTAATTTAATGAAAAAAAATATATGTATATTTTTAATAAAATACTAAAGAAAGAACAAAAATGACAATTCATTTAATTAAAATGACCATAGCTAAGTACAATACCTTTTCACTATGGCACTGCATAATTGAAGATTTAGGGAAGTTTTGCAGCTTATTTAAGTGCAGTAGTTCGCTGGTACAATGGTCAGTGGTCTTGCCTCCCATACAGAGTGTGACAGGTTCGAATCCTGGCTACTGCAAGTAAAAATTTTTTTTTTTTTTTTTTTTTTAAGTTTTTTAACAGTTTTTATAATATCTTGTTTTTTTGAAAAAAAAATGTATATTTTTAATAAAATACTAAAGAAAGAACAAAAATGACAATTCATTTAATTAAAATGACCATAGCTAAGTACAATACCTCTTACTGGAAAAGAGCAGCTGAAAATCATTACACCTCCATCCCCTTGGTGAATGCAGCATATAGATAGGAAGGGATTTTATGTATGGGGCATGGCCTGTAAAGCACACTGCCTTTGAAATCCCTAATTTCCTTTTGGGACTTTATGTGAGACAAGCAGGTCATGCTATTGGTCTCCATCCCTGTATATGGAAAACACTAAGGTCAAATCAAAACTGCATCCACCAAGAACGCACGAAAATCGCACGGTGGGACTTTATATGAGCCACCAAGCTGTAAGCAAGGCGTCTCCATCCCTGGTTGGCTTTCCACTTCCATAGGTATCAGAACATATGTGCAAAAAAAAAAAAAATTCCAAAATGCCAAATACTCCGGGGCTTAAGTGGTTAATTTAATGAAAAAAAATATGTATATTTTTAATAAAATACTAAAGAAAGAACAAAAATGACAATTCATTTAATTAAAATGACCATAGCTAAGTACAATACCTCTTACTGGAAAAGAGCAGCTGAAAATCATTACACCTCCATCCCCTTGGTGAATGCAGCATATAGATAGGAAGGGATTTTATGTATGGGGCATGGCCTGTAAAGCACACTGCCTTTGAAATCCCTAATTTCCTTTTGGGACTTTATGTGAGACAAGCAGGTCATGCTATTGGTCTCCATCCCTGTATATGGAAAACACTAAGGTCAAATCAAAACTGCATCCACCAAGAACGCACGAAAATCGCACGGTGGGACTTTATATGAGCCACCAAGCTGTAAGCAAGGCGTCTCCATCCCTGGTTGGCTTTCCACTTCCATAGGTATCAGAACATATGTGCAAAAAAAAAAAAAATTCCAAAAAGCCAAATACTCCGGGGCTTAAGTGGTTAATTTAATGAAAAAAAATATGTATATTTTTAATAAAATACTAAAGAAAGAACAAAAATGACAATTCATTTAATTAAAATGACCATAGCTAAGTACAATACCTCTTACTGGAAAAGAGCAGCTGAAAATCATTACACCTCCATCCCCTTGGTAAATGCAGCATATAGATAGGAAGGGATTTTATGTATGGGGCATGGCCTGTAAAGCACACTGCCTTTGAAATCCCTAATTTCCTTTTGGGACTTTATGTGAGACAAGCAGGTCATGCTATTGGTCTCCATCCCTGTATATGGAAAACACTAAGGTCAAATCAAAACTGCATCCACCAAGAACGCACGAAAATCGCACGGTGGGACTTTATATGAGCCACCAAGCTGTAAGCAAGGCATCTCCATCCCTGGTTGGCTTTCCACTTCCATAGGTATCAGAACATATGTTAACACATGTGTTAATAAAATACTAAAGAAAGAACAAAAATGACAATTCATTTAATTAAAATGACCATAGCTAAGTACAATACCTCTTACTGGAAAAGAGCAGCTGAAAATCATTACACCTCCATCCCCTTGGTGAATGCAGCATATAGATAGGAAGGGATTTTATGTATGGGGCATGGCCTGTAAAGCACACTGCCTTTGAAATCCCTAATTTCCTTTTGGGACTTTATGTGAGACAAGCAGGTCATGCTATTGGTCTCCATCCCTGTATATGGAAAACACTAAGGTCAAATCAAAACTGCATCCACCAAGAACGCACGAAAATCGCACGGTGGGACTTTATATGAGCCACCAAGCTGTAAGCAAGGCGTCTCCATCCCTGGTTGGCTTTCCACTTCCATAGGTATCAGAACATATGTGCAAAAAAAAAAAAAATTCCAAAATGCCAAATACTCCGGGGCTTAGGTGGTTAATTTAATGAAAAAAAATATGTATATTTTTAATAAAATACTAAAGAAAGAACAAAAATGACAATTCATTTAATTAAAATGACCATAGCTAAGTACAATACCTCTTACTGGAAAAGAGCAGCTGAAAATCATTACACCTCCATCCCCTTGGTAAATGCAGCATATAGATAGGAAGGGATTTTATGTATGGGGCATGGCCTGTAAAGCACACTGCCTTTGAAATCCCTAATTTCCTTTTGGGACTTTATGTGAGACAAGCAGGTCATGCTATTGGTCTCCATCCCTGTATATGGAAAACACTAAGGTCAAATCAAAACTGCATCCACCAAGAACGCACGAAAATCGCACGGTGGGACTTTATATGAGCCACCAAGCTGTAAGCAAGGCGTCTCCATCCCTGGTTGGCTTTCCACTTCCATAGGTATCAGAACATATGTGCAAAAAAAAAAAAAATTCCAAAATGCCAAATACTCCGGGGCTTAAGTGGTTAATTTAATGAAAAAAAAATATGTATATTTTTAATAAAATACTAAAGAAAGAACAAAAATGACAATTCATTTAATTAAAATGACCATAGCTAAGTACAATACCTCTTACTGGAAAAGAGCAGCTGAAAATCATTACACCTCCATCCCCTTGGTGAATGCAGCATATAGATAGGAAGGGATTTTATGTATGGGGCATGGCCTGTAAAGCACACTGCCTTTGAAATCCCTAATTTCCTTTTGGGACTTTATGTGAGACAAGCAGGTCATGCTATTGGTCTCCATCCCTGTATATGGAAAACACTAAGGTCAAATCAAAACTGCATCCACCAAGAACGCACGAAAATCGCACGGTGGGACTTTATATGAGCCACCAAGCTGTAAGCAAGGCGTCTCCATCCCTGGTTGGCTTTCCACTTCCATAGGTATCAGAACATATGTGCAAAAAAAAAAAAATTCCAAAATGCCAAATACTCCGGGGCTTAAGTGGTTAATTTAATGAAAAAAATATGTATATTTTTAATAAAATACTAAAGAAAGAACAAAAATGACAATTCATTTAATTAAAATGACCATAGCTAAGTACAATACCTCTTACTGGAAAAGAGCAGCTGAAAATCATTACACCTCCATCCCCTTGGTGAATGCAGCATATAGATAGGAAGGGATTTTATGTATGGGGCATGGCCTGTAAAGCACACTGCCTTTGAAATCCCTAATTTCCTTTTGGGACTTTATGTGAGACAAGCAGGTCATGCTATTGGTCTCCATCCCTGTATATGGAAAACACTAAGGTCAAATCAAAACTGCATCCACCAAGAACGCACGAAAATCGCACGGTGGGACTTTATATGAGCCACCAAGCTGTAAGCAAGGCGTCTCCATCCCTGGTTGGCTTTCCACTTCCATAGGTATCAGAACATATGTGCAAAAAAAAAAAAAAATTCCAAAATGCCAAATACTCCGGGGCTTAAGTGGTTAATTTAATGAAAAAAAAATATGTATATTTTTAATAAAATACTAAAGAAAGAACAAAAATGACAATTCATTTAATTAAAATGACCATAGCTAAGTACAATACCTCTTACTGGAAAAGAGCAGCTGAAAATCATTACACCTCCATCCCCTTGGTGAATGCAGCATATAGATAGGAAGGGATTTTATGTATGGGGCATGGCCTGTAAAGCACACTGCCTTTGAAATCCCTAATTTCCTTTTGGGACTTTATGTGAGACAAGCAGGTCATGCTATTGGTCTCCATCCCTGTATATGGAAAACACTAAGGTCAAATCAAAACTGCATCCACCAAGAACGCACGAAAATCGCACGGTGGGACTTTATATGAGCCACCAAGCTGTAAGCAAGGCGTCTCCATCCCTGGTTGGCTTTCCACTTCCATAGGTATCAGAACATATGTGCAAAAAAAAAAAAAATTCCAAAATGCCAAATACTCCGGGGCTTAAGTGGTTAATTTAATGAAAAAAAAATATGTATATTTTTAATAAAATACTAAAGAAAGAACAAAAATGACAATTCATTTAATTAAAATGACCATAGCTAAGTACAATACCTCTTACTGGAAAAGAGCAGCTGAAAATCATTACACCTCCATCCCCTTGGTGAATGCAGCATATAGATAGGAAGGGATTTTATGTATGGGGCATGGCCTGTAAAGCACACTGCCTTTGAAATCCCTAATTTCCTTTTGGGACTTTATGTGAGACAAGCAGGTCATGCTATTGGTCTCCATCCCTGTATATGGAAAACACTAAGGTCAAATCAAAACTGCATCCACCAAGAACGCACGAAAATCGCACGGTGGGACTTTATATGAGCCACCAAGCTGTAAGCAAGGCGTCTCCATCCCTGGTTGGCTTTCCACTTCCATAGGTATCAGAACATATGTGCAAAAAAAAAAAAATTCCAAAATGCCAAATACTCCGGGGCTTAAGTGGTTAATTTAATGAAAAAAATATGTATATTTTTAATAAAATACTAAAGAAAGAACAAAAATGACAATTCATTTAATTAAAATGACCATAGCTAAGTACAATACCTCTTACTGGAAAAGAGCAGCTGAAAATCATTACACCTCCATCCCCTTGGTGAATGCAGCATATAGATAGGAAGGGATTTTATGTATGGGGCATGGCCTGTAAAGCACACTGCCTTTGAAATCCCTAATTTCCTTTTGGGACTTTATGTGAGACAAGCAGGTCATGCTATTGGTCTCCATCCCTGTATATGGAAAACACTAAGGTCAAATCAAAACTGCATCCACCAAGAACGCACGAAAATCGCACGGTGGGACTTTATATGAGCCACCAAGCTGTAAGCAAGGCGTCTCCATCCCTGGTTGGCTTTCCACTTCCATAGGTATCAGAACATATGTGCAAAAAAAAAAAAATTCCAAAATGCCAAATACTCCGGGGCTTAAGTGGTTAATTTAATGAAAAAAAAAATATGTATATTTTTAATAAAATACTAAAGAAAGAACAAAAATGACAATTCATTTAATTAAAATGACCATAGCTAAGTACAATACCTCTTACTGGAAAAGAGCAGCTGAAAATCATTACACCTCCATCCCCTTGGTGAATGCAGCATATAGATAGGAAGGGATTTTATGTATGGGGCATGGCCTGTAAAGCACACTGCCTTTGAAATCCCTAATTTCCTTTTGGGACTTTATGTGAGACAAGCAGGTCATGCTATTGGTCTCCATCCCTGTATATGGAAAACACTAAGGTCAAATCAAAACTGCATCCACCAAGAACGCACGAAAATCGCACGGTGGGACTTTATATGAGCCACCAAGCTGTAAGCAAGGCGTCTCCATCCCTGGTTGGCTTTCCACTTCCATAGGTATCAGAACATATGTGCAAAAAAAAAAAAAATTCCAAAATGCCAAATACTCCGGGGCTTAAGTGGTTAATTTAATGAAAAAAAATATGTATATTTTTAATAAAATACTAAAGAAAGAACAAAAATGACAATTCATTTAATTAAAATGACCATAGCTAAGTACAATACCTCTTACTGGAAAAGAGCAGCTGAAAATCATTACACCTCCATCCCCTTGGTGAATGCAGCATATAGATAGGAAGGGATTTTATGTATGGGGCATGGCCTGTAAAGCACACTGCCTTTGAAATCCCTAATTTCCTTTTGGGACTTTATGTGAGACAAGCAGGTCATGCTATTGGTCTCCATCCCTGTATATGGAAAACACTAAGGTCAAATCAAAACTGCATCCACCAAGAACGCACGAAAATCGCACGGTGGGACTTTATATGAGCCACCAAGCTGTAAGCAAGGCGTCTCCATCCCTGGTTGGCTTTCCACTTCCATAGGTATCAGAACATATGTGCAAAAAAAAAAAAAAATTCCAAAATGCCAAATACTCCGGGGCTTAAGTGGTTAATTTAATGAAAAAAAAATATGTATATTTTTAATAAAATACTAAAGAAAGAACAAAAATGACAATTCATTTAATTAAAATGACCATAGCTAAGTACAATACCTTTTCACTATGGCACTGCATGATTGAAGATTTAGGGAAGTTTTGCAGCTTATTTAAGTGCAGGAGTTCGCTGGTACAATGGTTTAACGGTCTTGCCTCCCATACAGAGTGTGACAGGTTCGAATCCTGGCTACTGCAAGTAAAACATTTTTTTTTTTTTTTTTTTTTTTTTTAAGTTTTTTAACAGTTTTTATAATATCTTGTTTTTTTGAAAAAAAAATGTATATTTTTAATAAAATACTAAAGAAAGAACAAAAATGACAATTCATTTAATTAAAATGACCATAGCTAAGTACAATACCTCTTACTGGAAAAGAGCAGCTGAAAATCATTACACCTCCATCCCCTTGGTGAATGCAGCATATAGATAGGAAGGGATTTTATGTATGGGGCATGGCCTGTAAAGCACACTGCCTTTGAAATCCCTAATTTCCTTTTGGGACTTTATGTGAGACAAGCAGGTCATGCTATTGGTCTCCATCCCTGTATATGGAAAACACTAAGGTCAAATCAAAACTGCATCCACCAAGAACGCACGAAAATCGCACGGTGGGACTTTATATGAGCCACCAAGCTGTAAGCAAGGCGTCTCCATCCCTGGTTGGCTTTCCACTTCCATAGGTATCAGAACATATGTGCAAAAAAAAAAAAAATTCCAAAATGCCAAATACTCCGGGGCTTAAGTGGTTAATTTAATGAAAAAAAATATATGTATATTTTTAATAAAATACTAAAGAAAGAACAAAAATGACAATTCATTTAATTAAAATGACCATAGCTAAGTACAATACCTCTTACTGGAAAAGAGCAGCTGAAAATCATTACACCTCCATCCCCTTGGTGAATGCAGCATATAGATAGGAAGGGATTTTATGTATGGGGCATGGCCTGTAAAGCACACTGCCTTTGAAATCCCTAATTTCCTTTTGGGACTTTATGTGAGACAAGCAGGTCATGCTATTGGTCTCCATCCCTGTATATGGAAAACACTAAGGTCAAATCAAAACTGCATCCACCAAGAACGCACGAAAATCGCACGGTGGGACTTTATATGAGCCACCAAGCTGTAAGCAAGGCGTCTCCATCCCTGGTTGGCTTTCCACTTCCATAGGTATCAGAACATATGTGCAAAAAAAAAAAAAATTCCAAAAAGCCAAATACTCCGGGGCTTAAGTGGTTAATTTAATGAAAAAAAATATGTATATTTTTAATAAAATACTAAAGAAAGAACAAAAATGACAATTCATTTAATTAAAATGACCATAGCTAAGTACAATACCTCTTACTGGAAAAGAGCAGCTGAAAATCATTACACCTCCATCCCGTTGGTAAATGCAGCATATAGATAGGAAGGGATTTTATGTATGGGGCATGGCCTGTAAAGCACACTGCCTTTGAAATCCCTAATTTCCTTTTGGGACTTTATGTGAGACAAGCAGGTCATGCTATTGGTCTCCATCCCTGTATATGGAAAACACTAAGGTCAAATCAAAACTGCATCCACCAAGAACGCACGAAAATCGCACGGTGGGACTTTATATGAGCCACCAAGCTGTAAGCAAGGCATCTCCATCCCTGGTTGGCTTTCCACTTCCATAGGTATCAGAACATATGTTAACACATGTGTTAATAAAATACTAAAGAAAGAACAAAAATGACAATTCATTTAATTAAAATGACCATAGCTAAGTACAATACCTCTTACTGGAAAAGAGCAGCTGAAAATCATTACACCTCCATCCCCTTGGTGAATGCAGCATATAGATAGGAAGGGATTTTATGTATGGGGCATGGCCTGTAAAGCACACTGCCTTTGAAATCCCTAATTTCCTTTTGGGACTTTATGTGAGACAAGCAGGTCATGCTATTGGTCTCCATCCCTGTATATGGAAAACACTAAGGTCAAATCAAAACTGCATCCACCAAGAACGCACGAAAATCGCACGGTGGGACTTTATATGAGCCACCAAGCTGTAAGCAAGGCGTCTCCATCCCTGGTTGGCTTTCCACTTCCATAGGTATCAGAACATATGTGCAAAAAAAAAAAAAATTCCAAAATGCCAAATACTCCGGGGCTTAAGTGGTTAATTTAATGAAAAAAAAATATGTATATTTTTAATAAAATACTAAAGAAAGAACAAAAATGACAATTCATTTAATTAAAATGACCATAGCTAAGTACAATACCTCTTACTGGAAAAGAGCAGCTGAAAATCATTACACCTCCATCCCCTTGGTGAATGCAGCATATAGATAGGAAGGGATTTTATGTATGGGGCATGGCCTGTAAAGCACACTGCCTTTGAAATCCCTAATTTCCTTTTGGGACTTTATGTGAGACAAGCAGGTCATGCTATTGGTCTCCATCCCTGTATATGGAAAACACTAAGGTCAAATCAAAACTGCATCCACCAAGAACGCACGAAAATCGCACGGTGGGACTTTATATGAGCCACCAAGCTGTAAGCAAGGCGTCTCCATCCCTGGTTGGCTTTCCACTTCCATAGGTATCAGAACATATGTGCAAAAAAAAAAAAATTCCAAAATGCCAAATACTCCGGGGCTTAAGTGGTTAATTTAATGAAAAAAATATGTATATTTTTAATAAAATACTAAAGAAAGAACAAAAATGACAATTCATTTAATTAAAATGACCATAGCTAAGTACAATACCTCTTACTGGAAAAGAGCAGCTGAAAATCATTACACCTCCATCCCCTTGGTGAATGCAGCATATAGATAGGAAGGGATTTTATGTATGGGGCATGGCCTGTAAAGCACACTGCCTTTGAAATCCCTAATTTCCTTTTGGGACTTTATGTGAGACAAGCAGGTCATGCTATTGGTCTCCATCCCTGTATATGGAAAACACTAAGGTCAAATCAAAACTGCATCCACCAAGAACGCACGAAAATCGCACGGTGGGACTTTATATGAGCCACCAAGCTGTAAGCAAGGCGTCTCCATCCCTGGTTGGCTTTCCACTTCCATAGGTATCAGAACATATGTGCAAAAAAAAAAAAATTCCAAAATGCCAAATACTCCGGGGCTTAAGTGGTTAATTTAATGAAAAAAAAAATATGTATATTTTTAATAAAATACTAAAGAAAGAACAAAAATGACAATTCATTTAATTAAAATGACCATAGCTAAGTACAATACCTCTTACTGGAAAAGAGCAGCTGAAAATCATTACACCTCCATCCCCTTGGTGAATGCAGCATATAGATAGGAAGGGATTTTATGTATGGGGCATGGCCTGTAAAGCACACTGCCTTTGAAATCCCTAATTTCCTTTTGGGACTTTATGTGAGACAAGCAGGTCATGCTATTGGTCTCCATCCCTGTATATGGAAAACACTAAGGTCAAATCAAAACTGCATCCACCAAGAACGCACGAAAATCGCACGGTGGGACTTTATATGAGCCACCAAGCTGTAAGCAAGGCGTCTCCATCCCTGGTTGGCTTTCCACTTCCATAGGTATCAGAACATATGTGCAAAAAAAAAAAAAATTCCAAAATGCCAAATACTCCGGGGCTTAAGTGGTTAATTTAATGAAAAAAAATATGTATATTTTTAATAAAATACTAAAGAAAGAACAAAAATGACAATTCATTTAATTAAAATGACCATAGCTAAGTACAATACCTCTTACTGGAAAAGAGCAGCTGAAAATCATTACACCTCCATCCCCTTGGTGAATGCAGCATATAGATAGGAAGGGATTTTATGTATGGGGCATGGCCTGTAAAGCACACTGCCTTTGAAATCCCTAATTTCCTTTTGGGACTTTATGTGAGACAAGCAGGTCATGCTATTGGTCTCCATCCCTGTATATGGAAAACACTAAGGTCAAATCAAAACTGCATCCACCAAGAACGCACGAAAATCGCACGGTGGGACTTTATATGAGCCACCAAGCTGTAAGCAAGGCGTCTCCATCCCTGGTTGGCTTTCCACTTCCATAGGTATCAGAACATATGTGCAAAAAAAAAAAAAAATTCCAAAATGCCAAATACTCCGGGGCTTAAGTGGTTAATTTAATGAAAAAAAAATATGTATATTTTTAATAAAATACTAAAGAAAGAACAAAAATGACAATTCATTTAATTAAAATGACCATAGCTAAGTACAATACCTTTTCACTATGGCACTGCATGATTGAAGATTTAGGGAAGTTTTGCAGCTTATTTAAGTGCAGGAGTTCGCTGGTACAATGGTTTAACGGTCTTGCCTCCCATACAGAGTGTGACAGGTTCGAATCCTGGCTACTGCAAGTAAAACATTTTTTTTTTTTTTTTAAGTTTTTTAACAGTTTTTATAATATCTTGTTTTTTTGAAAAAAAAATGTATATTTTTAATAAAATACTAAAGAAAGAACAAAAATGACAATTCATTTAATTAAAATGACCATAGCTAAGTACAATACCTCTTACTGGAAAAGAGCAGCTGAAAATCATTACACCTCCATCCCCTTGGTGAATGCAGCATATAGATAGGAAGGGATTTTATGTATGGGGCATGGCCTGTAAAGCACACTGCCTTTGAAATCCCTAATTTCCTTTTGGGACTTTATGTGAGACAAGCAGGTCATGCTATTGGTCTCCATCCCTGTATATGGAAAACACTAAGGTCAAATCAAAACTGCATCCACCAAGAACGCACGAAAATCGCACGGTGGGACTTTATATGAGCCACCAAGCTGTAAGCAAGGCGTCTCCATCCCTGGTTGGCTTTCCACTTCCATAGGTATCAGAACATATGTGCAAAAAAAAAAAAAATTCCAAAATGCCAAATACTCCGGGGCTTAAGTGGTTAATTTAATGAAAAAAAATATATGTATATTTTTAATAAAATACTAAAGAAAGAACAAAAATGACAATTCATTTAATTAAAATGACCATAGCTAAGTACAATACCTCTTACTGGAAAAGAGCAGCTGAAAATCATTACACCTCCATCCCCTTGGTGAATGCAGCATATAGATAGGAAGGGATTTTATGTATGGGGCATGGCCTGTAAAGCACACTGCCTTTGAAATCCCTAATTTCCTTTTGGGACTTTATGTGAGACAAGCAGGTCATGCTATTGGTCTCCATCCCTGTATATGGAAAACACTAAGGTCAAATCAAAACTGCATCCACCAAGAACGCACGAAAATCGCACGGTGGGACTTTATATGAGCCACCAAGCTGTAAGCAAGGCGTCTCCATCCCTGGTTGGCTTTCCACTTCCATAGGTATCAGAACATATGTGCAAAAAAAAAAAAAATTCCAAAAAGCCAAATACTCCGGGGCTTAAGTGGTTAATTTAATGAAAAAAAATATGTATATTTTTAATAAAATACTAAAGAAAGAACAAAAATGACAATTCATTTAATTAAAATGACCATAGCTAAGTACAATACCTCTTACTGGAAAAGAGCAGCTGAAAATCATTACACCTCCATCCCGTTGGTAAATGCAGCATATAGATAGGAAGGGATTTTATGTATGGGGCATGGCCTGTAAAGCACACTGCCTTTGAAATCCCTAATTTCCTTTTGGGACTTTATGTGAGACAAGCAGGTCATGCTATTGGTCTCCATCCCTGTATATGGAAAACACTAAGGTCAAATCAAAACTGCATCCACCAAGAACGCACGAAAATCGCACGGTGGGACTTTATATGAGCCACCAAGCTGTAAGCAAGGCATCTCCATCCCTGGTTGGCTTTCCACTTCCATAGGTATCAGAACATATGTTAACACATGTGTTAATAAAATACTAAAGAAAGAACAAAAATGACAATTCATTTAATTAAAATGACCATAGCTAAGTACAATACCTCTTACTGGAAAAGAGCAGCTGAAAATCATTACACCTCCATCCCCTTGGTGAATGCAGCATATAGATAGGAAGGGATTTTATGTATGGGGCATGGCCTGTAAAGCACACTGCCTTTGAAATCCCTAATTTCCTTTTGGGACTTTATGTGAGACAAGCAGGTCATGCTATTGGTCTCCATCCCTGTATATGGAAAACACTAAGGTCAAATCAAAACTGCATCCACCAAGAACGCACGAAAATCGCACGGTGGGACTTTATATGAGCCACCAAGCTGTAAGCAAGGCGTCTCCATCCCTGGTTGGCTTTCCACTTCCATAGGTATCAGAACATATGTGCAAAAAAAAAAAAAATTCCAAAATGCCAAATACTCCGGGGCTTAAGTGGTTAATTTAATGAAAAAAAATATGTATATTTTTAATAAAATACTAAAGAAAGAACAAAAATGACAATTCATTTAATTAAAATGACCATAGCTAAGTACAATACCTCTTACTGGAAAAGAGCAGCTGAAAATCATTACACCTCCATCCCCTTGGTAAATGCAGCATATAGATAGGAAGGGATTTTATGTATGGGGCATGGCCTGTAAAGCACACTGCCTTTGAAATCCCTAATTTCCTTTTGGGACTTTATGTGAGACAAGCAGGTCATGCTATTGGTCTCCATCCCTGTATATGGAAAACACTAAGGTCAAATCAAAACTGCATCCACCAAGAACGCACGAAAATCGCACGGTGGGACTTTATATGAGCCACCAAGCTGTAAGCAAGGCGTCTCCATCCCTGGTTGGCTTTCCACTTCCATAGGTATCAGAACATATGTGCAAAAAAAAAAAAAAATTCCAAAATGCCAAATACTCCGGGGCTTAAGTGGTTAATTTAATGAAATAAATATGTATATTTTTAATAAAATACTAAAGAAAGAACAAAAATGACAATTCATTTAATTAAAATGACCATAGCTAAGTACAATACCTCTTACTGGAAAAGAGCAGCTGAAAATCATTACACCTCCATCCCCTTGGTGAATGCAGCATATAGATAGGAAGGGATTTTATGTATGGGGCATGGCCTGTAAAGCACACTGCCTTTGAAATCCCTAATTTCCTTTTGGGACTTTATGTGAGACAAGCAGGTCATGCTATTGGTCTCCATCCCTGTATATGGAAAACACTAAGGTCAAATCAAAACTGCATCCACCAAGAACGCACGAAAATCGCACGGTGGGACTTTATATGAGCCACCAAGCTGTAAGCAAGGCGTCTCCATCCCTGGTTGGCTTTCCACTTCCATAGGTATCAGAACATATGTGCAAAAAAAAAAAAATTCCAAAATGCCAAATACTCCGGGGCTTAAGTGGTTAATTTAATGAAAAAAAAAATATGTATATTTTTAATAAAATACTAAAGAAAGAACAAAAATGACAATTCATTTAATTAAAATGACCATAGCTAAGTACAATACCTCTTACTGGAAAAGAGCAGCTGAAAATCATTACACCTCCATCCCCTTGGTGAATGCAGCATATAGATAGGAAGGGATTTTATGTATGGGGCATGGCCTGTAAAGCACACTGCCTTTGAAATCCCTAATTTCCTTTTGGGACTTTATGTGAGACAAGCAGGTCATGCTATTGGTCTCCATCCCTGTATATGGAAAACACTAAGGTCAAATCAAAACTGCATCCACCAAGAACGCACGAAAATCGCACGGTGGGACTTTATATGAGCCACCAAGCTGTAAGCAAGGCGTCTCCATCCCTGGTTGGCTTTCCACTTCCATAGGTATCAGAACATATGTGCAAAAAAAAAAAAAATTCCAAAATGCCAAATACTCCGGGGCTTAAGTGGTTAATTTAATGAAAAAAAAATATGTATATTTTTAATAAAATACTAAAGAAAGAACAAAAATGACAATTCATTTAATTAAAATGACCATAGCTAAGTACAATACCTCTTACTGGAAAAGAGCAGCTGAAAATCATTACACCTCCATCCCCTTGGTGAATGCAGCATATAGATAGGAAGGGATTTTATGTATGGGGCATGGCCTGTAAAGCACACTGCCTTTGAAATCCCTAATTTCCTTTTGGGACTTTATGTGAGACAAGCAGGTCATGCTATTGGTCTCCATCCCTGTATATGGAAAACACTAAGGTCAAATCAAAACTGCATCCACCAAGAACGCACGAAAATCGCACGGTGGGACTTTATATGAGCCACCAAGCTGTAAGCAAGGCGTCTCCATCCCTGGTTGGCTTTCCACTTCCATAGGTATCAGAACATATGTGCAAAAAAAAAAAAATTCCAAAATGCCAAATACTCCGGGGCTTAAGTGGTTAATTTAATGAAAAAAATATGTATATTTTTAATAAAATACTAAAGAAAGAACAAAAATGACAATTCATTTAATTAAAATGACCATAGCTAAGTACAATACCTCTTACTGGAAAAGAGCAGCTGAAAATCATTACACCTCCATCCCCTTGGTGAATGCAGCATATAGATAGGAAGGGATTTTATGTATGGGGCATGGCCTGTAAAGCACACTGCCTTTGAAATCCCTAATTTCCTTTTGGGACTTTATGTGAGACAAGCAGGTCATGCTATTGGTCTCCATCCCTGTATATGGAAAACACTAAGGTCAAATCAAAACTGCATCCACCAAGAACGCACGAAAATCGCACGGTGGGACTTTATATGAGCCACCAAGCTGTAAGCAAGGCGTCTCCATCCCTGGTTGGCTTTCCACTTCCATAGGTATCAGAACATATGTGCAAAAAAAAAAAAAAATTCCAAAATGCCAAATACTCCGGGGCTTAAGTGGTTAATTTAATGAAAAAAAAATATGTATATTTTTAATAAAATACTAAAGAAAGAACAAAAATGACAATTCATTTAATTAAAATGACCATAGCTAAGTACAATACCTCTTACTGGAAAAGAGCAGCTGAAAATCATTACACCTCCATCCCCTTGGTGAATGCAGCATATAGATAGGAAGGGATTTTATGTATGGGGCATGGCCTGTAAAGCACACTGCCTTTGAAATCCCTAATTTCCTTTTGGGACTTTATGTGAGACAAGCAGGTCATGCTATTGGTCTCCATCCCTGTATATGGAAAACACTAAGGTCAAATCAAAACTGCATCCACCAAGAACGCACGAAAATCGCACGGTGGGACTTTATATGAGCCACCAAGCTGTAAGCAAGGCGTCTCCATCCCTGGTTGGCTTTCCACTTCCATAGGTATCAGAACATATGTGCAAAAAAAAAAAAAATTCCAAAATGCCAAATACTCCGGGGCTTAAGTGGTTAATTTAATGAAAAAAAAATATGTATATTTTTAATAAAATACTAAAGAAAGAACAAAAATGACAATTCATTTAATTAAAATGACCATAGCTAAGTACAATACCTCTTACTGGAAAAGAGCAGCTGAAAATCATTACACCTCCATCCCCTTGGTGAATGCAGCATATAGATAGGAAGGGATTTTATGTATGGGGCATGGCCTGTAAAGCACACTGCCTTTGAAATCCCTAATTTCCTTTTGGGACTTTATGTGAGACAAGCAGGTCATGCTATTGGTCTCCATCCCTGTATATGGAAAACACTAAGGTCAAATCAAAACTGCATCCACCAAGAACGCACGAAAATCGCACGGTGGGACTTTATATGAGCCACCAAGCTGTAAGCAAGGCGTCTCCATCCCTGGTTGGCTTTCCACTTCCATAGGTATCAGAACATATGTGCAAAAAAAAAAAAATTCCAAAATGCCAAATACTCCGGGGCTTAAGTGGTTAATTTAATGAAAAAAATATGTATATTTTTAATAAAATACTAAAGAAAGAACAAAAATGACAATTCATTTAATTAAAATGACCATAGCTAAGTACAATACCTCTTACTGGAAAAGAGCAGCTGAAAATCATTACACCTCCATCCCCTTGGTGAATGCAGCATATAGATAGGAAGGGATTTTATGTATGGGGCATGGCCTGTAAAGCACACTGCCTTTGAAATCCCTAATTTCCTTTTGGGACTTTATGTGAGACAAGCAGGTCATGCTATTGGTCTCCATCCCTGTATATGGAAAACACTAAGGTCAAATCAAAACTGCATCCACCAAGAACGCACGAAAATCGCACGGTGGGACTTTATATGAGCCACCAAGCTGTAAGCAAGGCGTCTCCATCCCTGGTTGGCTTTCCACTTCCATAGGTATCAGAACATATGTGCAAAAAAAAAAAAATTCCAAAATGCCAAATACTCCGGGGCTTAAGTGGTTAATTTAATGAAAAAAAAAATATGTATATTTTTAATAAAATACTAAAGAAAGAACAAAAATGACAATTCATTTAATTAAAATGACCATAGCTAAGTACAATACCTCTTACTGGAAAAGAGCAGCTGAAAATCATTACACCTCCATCCCCTTGGTGAATGCAGCATATAGATAGGAAGGGATTTTATGTATGGGGCATGGCCTGTAAAGCACACTGCCTTTGAAATCCCTAATTTCCTTTTGGGACTTTATGTGAGACAAGCAGGTCATGCTATTGGTCTCCATCCCTGTATATGGAAAACACTAAGGTCAAATCAAAACTGCATCCACCAAGAACGCACGAAAATCGCACGGTGGGACTTTATATGAGCCACCAAGCTGTAAGCAAGGCGTCTCCATCCCTGGTTGGCTTTCCACTTCCATAGGTATCAGAACATATGTGCAAAAAAAAAAAAAATTCCAAAATGCCAAATACTCCGGGGCTTAAGTGGTTAATTTAATGAAAAAAAATATGTATATTTTTAATAAAATACTAAAGAAAGAACAAAAATGACAATTCATTTAATTAAAATGACCATAGCTAAGTACAATACCTCTTACTGGAAAAGAGCAGCTGAAAATCATTACACCTCCATCCCCTTGGTGAATGCAGCATATAGATAGGAAGGGATTTTATGTATGGGGCATGGCCTGTAAAGCACACTGCCTTTGAAATCCCTAATTTCCTTTTGGGACTTTATGTGAGACAAGCAGGTCATGCTATTGGTCTCCATCCCTGTATATGGAAAACACTAAGGTCAAATCAAAACTGCATCCACCAAGAACGCACGAAAATCGCACGGTGGGACTTTATATGAGCCACCAAGCTGTAAGCAAGGCGTCTCCATCCCTGGTTGGCTTTCCACTTCCATAGGTATCAGAACATATGTGCAAAAAAAAAAAAAAATTCCAAAATGCCAAATACTCCGGGGCTTAAGTGGTTAATTTAATGAAAAAAAAATATGTATATTTTTAATAAAATACTAAAGAAAGAACAAAAATGACAATTCATTTAATTAAAATGACCATAGCTAAGTACAATACCTTTTCACTATGGCACTGCATGATTGAAGATTTAGGGAAGTTTTGCAGCTTATTAAGTGCAGGAGTTCGCTGGTACAATGGTTTAACGGTCTTGCCTCCCATACAGAGTGTGACAGGTTCGAATCCTGGCTACTGCAAGTAAAACATTTTTTTTTTTTTTTTTTTTTTTTTTAAGTTTTTTAACAGTTTTTATAATATCTTGTTTTTTTGAAAAAAAAATGTATATTTTTAATAAAATACTAAAGAAAGAACAAAAATGACAATTCATTTAATTAAAATGACCATAGCTAAGTACAATACCTCTTACTGGAAAAGAGCAGCTGAAAATCATTACACCTCCATCCCCTTGGTGAATGCAGCATATAGATAGGAAGGGATTTTATGTATGGGGCATGGCCTGTAAAGCACACTGCCTTTGAAATCCCTAATTTCCTTTTGGGACTTTATGTGAGACAAGCAGGTCATGCTATTGGTCTCCATCCCTGTATATGGAAAACACTAAGGTCAAATCAAAACTGCATCCACCAAGAACGCACGAAAATCGCACGGTGGGACTTTATATGAGCCACCAAGCTGTAAGCAAGGCGTCTCCATCCCTGGTTGGCTTTCCACTTCCATAGGTATCAGAACATATGTGCAAAAAAAAAAAAAAATTCCAAAATGCCAAATACTCCGGGGCTTAAGTGGTTAATTTAATGAAAAAAAAATATGTATATTTTTAATAAAATACTAAAGAAAGAACAAAAATGACAATTCATTTAATTAAAATGACCATAGCTAAGTACAATACCTTTTCACTATGGCACTGCATGATTGAAGATTTAGGGAAGTTTTGCAGCTTATTTAAGTGCAGGAGTTCGCTGGTACAATGGTTAAACGGTCTTGCCTCCCATACAGAGTGTGACAGGTTCGAATCCTGGCTACTGCAAGTAAAACATTTTTTTTTTTTTTTTTTTTTTTTTTAAGTTTTTTAACAGTTTTTATAATATCTTGTTTTTTTGAAAAAAAAATGTATATTTTTAATAAAATACTAAAGAAAGAACAAAAATGACAATTCATTTAATTAAAATGACCATAGCTAAGTACAATACCTCTTACTGGAAAAGAGCAGCTGAAAATCATTACACCTCCATCCCCTTGGTGAATGCAGCATATAGATAGGAAGGGATTTTATGTATGGGGCATGGCCTGTAAAGCACACTGCCTTTGAAATCCCTAATTTCCTTTTGGGACTTTATGTGAGACAAGCAGGTCATGCTATTGGTCTCCATCCCTGTATATGGAAAACACTAAGGTCAAATCAAAACTGCATCCACCAAGAACGCACGAAAATCGCACGGTGGGACTTTATATGAGCCACCAAGCTGTAAGCAAGGCGTCTCCATCCCTGGTTGGCTTTCCACTTCCATAGGTATCAGAACATATGTGCAAAAAAAAAAAAAATTCCAAAATGCCAAATACTCCGGGGCTTAAGTGGTTAATTTAATGAAAAAAAAATATGTATATTTTTAATAAAATACTAAAGAAAGAACAAAAATGACAATTCATTTAATTAAAATGACCATAGCTAAGTACAATACCTTTTCACTATGGCACTGCATAATTGAAGATTTAGGGAAGTTTTGGAGCTTATTTCAGTGCAGTAGTTCGCTGGTACAATGGTTAGCGGTCTTGCCTCCCATACAGAGTGCGACAGGTTCGAATCCTGGCTACTGCAAGTAAAACATTTTTTTTTTTTTTTTTTTTTTTTTTAAGTTTTTTAACAGTTTTTATAATATCTTGTTTTTTTGAAAAAAAAATGTATATTTTTAATAAAATACTAAAGAAAGAACAAAAATGACAATTCATTTAATTAAAATGACCATAGCTAAGTACAATACCTCTTACTGGAAAAGAGCAGCTGAAAATCATTACACCTCCATCCCCTTGGTAAATGCAGCATATAGATAGGAAGGGATTTTATGTATGGGGCATGGCCTGTAAAGCACACTGCCTTTGAAATCCCTAATTTCCTTTTGGGACTTTATGTGAGACAAGCAGGTCATGCTATTGGTCTCCATCCCTGTATATGGAAAACACTAAGGTCAAATCAAAACTGCATCCACCAAGAACGCACGAAAATCGCACGGTGGGACTTTATATGAGCCACCAAGCTGTAAGCAAGGCGTCTCCATCCCTGGTTGGCTTTCCACTTCCATAGGTATCAGAACATATGTGCAAAAAAAAAAAAAAAATACAAAATGCCAAATACTCCGGGGCTTAAGTGGTTAATTTAATGAAAAAAAATATGTATATTTTTAATAAAATACTAAAGAAAGAACAAAAATGACAATTCATTTAATTAAAATGACCATAGCTAAGTACAATACCTCTTACTGGAAAAGAGCAGCTGAAAATCATTACACCTCCATCCCCTTGGTAAATGCAGCATATAGATAGGAAGGGATTTTATGTATGGGGCATGGCCTGTAAAGCACACTGCCTTTGAAATCCCTAATTTCCTTTTGGGACTTTATGTGAGACAAGCAGGTCATGCTATTGGTCTCCATCCCTGTATATGGAAAACACTAAGGTCAAATCAAAACTGCATCCACCAAGAACGCACGAAAATCGCACGGTGGGACTTTATATGAGCCACCAAGCTGTAAGCAAGGCGTCTCCATCCCTGGTTGGCTTTCCACTTCCATAGGTATCAGAACATATGTGCAAAAAAAAAAAAAAATTCCAAAATGCCAAATACTCCGGGGCTTAAGTGGTTAATTTAATGAAAAAAAAATATGTATATTTTTAATAAAATACTAAAGAAAGAACAAAATTGACAATTCATTTAATTAAAATGACCATAGCTAAGTACAATACCTTTTCACTATGGCACGGCATAATTGAAGATTTAGGGAAGTTTTGCAGCTTAATTAAGTGCAGTAGTTCGCTGGTACAATGGTTAGCGGTCTTGCCTCCCATACAGAGTGTGACAGGTTCGAATCCTGGCTACTGCAAGTAAAAATTTTTTTTTTTTTTTTTAAGTTTTTTAACAGTTTTTATAATATCTTGTTTTTTTGAAAAAAAAATGTATATTTTTAATAAAATACTAAAGAAAGAACAAAAATGACAATTCATTTAATTAAAATGACCATAGCTAAGTACAATACCTCTTACTGGAAAAGAGCAGCTGAAAATCATTACACCTCCATCCCCTTGGTGAATGCAGCATATAGATAGGAAGGGATTTTATGTATGGGGCATGGCCTGTAAAGCACACTGCCTTTGAAATCCCTAATTTCCTTTTGGGACTTTATGTGAGACAAGCAGGTCATGCTATTGGTCTCCATCCCTGTATATGGAAAACACTAAGGTCAAATCAAAACTGCATCCACCAAGAACGCACGAAAATCGCACGGTGGGACTTTATATGAGCCACCAAGCTGTAAGCAAGGCGTCTCCATCCCTGGTTGGCTTTCCACTTCCATAGGTATCAGAACATATGTGCAAAAAAAAAAAAATTCCAAAATGCCAAATACTCCGGGGCTTAAGTGGTTAATTTAATGAAAAAAAATATGTATATTTTTAATAAAATACTAAAGAAAGAACAAAAATGACAATTCATTTAATTAAAATGACCATAGCTAAGTACAATACCTCTTACTGGAAAAGAGCAGCTGAAAATCATTACACCTCCATCCCCTTGGTGAATGCAGCATATAGATAGGAAGGGATTTTATGTATGGGGCATGGCCTGTAAAGCACACTGCCTTTGAAATCCCTAATTTCCTTTTGGGACTTTATGTGAGACAAGCAGGTCATGCTATTGGTCTCCATCCCTGTATATGGAAAACACTAAGGTCAAATCAAAACTGCATCCACCAAGAACGCACGAAAATCGCACGGTGGGACTTTATATGAGCCACCAAGCTGTAAGCAAGGCGTCTCCATCCCTGGTTGGCTTTCCACTTCCATAGGTATCAGAACATATGTGCAAAAAAAAAAAAATTCCAAAATGCCAAATACTCCGGGGCTTAAGTGGTTAATTTAATGAAAAAAAATATGTATATTTTTAATAAAATACTAAAGAAAGAACAAAAATGACAATTCATTTAATTAAAATGACCATAGCTAAGTACAATACCTCTTACTGGAAAAGAGCAGCTGAAAATCATTACACCTCCATCCCCTTGGTGAATGCAGCATATGGATAGGAAGGGATTTTATGTATGGGGCATGGCCTGTAAAGCACACTGCCTTTGAAATCCCTAATTTCCTTTTGGGACTTTATGTGAGACAAGCAGGTCATGCTATTGGTCTCCATCCCTGTATATGGAAAACACTAAGGTCAAATCAAAACTGCATCCACCAAGAACGCACGTAAATCGCACGGTGGGACTTTATATGAGCCACCAAGCTGTAAGCAAGGCGTCTCCATCCCTGGTTGGCTTTCCACTTCCATAGGTATCAGAACATATGTGCAAAAAAAAAAAAAATTCCAAAATGCCAAATACTCCGGGGCTTAAGTGGTTAATTTAATGAAAAAAAAATATGTATATTTTTAATAAAATACTAAAGAAAGAACAAAAATGACAATTCATTTAATTAAAATGACCATAGCTAAGTACAATACCTCTTACTGGAAAAGAGCAGCTGAAAATCATTACACCTCCATCCCCTTGGTGAATGCAGCATATAGATAGGAAGGGATTTTATGTATGGGGCATGGCCTGTAAAGCACACTGCCTTTGAAATCCCTAATTTCCTTTTGGGACTTTATGTGAGACAAGCAGGTCATGCTATTGGTCTCCATCCCTGTATATGGAAAACACTAAGGTCAAATCAAAACTGCATCCACCAAGAACGCACGAAAATCGCACGGTGGGACTTTATATGAGCCACCAAGCTGTAAGCAAGGCGTCTCCATCCCTGGTTGGCTTTCCACTTCCATAGGTATCAGAACATATGTGCAAAAAAAAAAAAATTCCAAAATGCCAAATACTCCGGGGCTTAAGTGGTTAATTTAATGAAAAAAAATATGTATATTTTTAATAAAATACTAAAGAAAGAACAAAAATGACAATTCATTTAATTAAAATGACCATAGCTAAGTACAATACCTCTTACTGGAAAAGAGCAGCTGAAAATCATTACACCTCCATCCCCTTGGTGAATGCAGCATATAGATAGGAAGGGATTTTATGTATGGGGCATGGCCTGTAAAGCACACTGCCTTTGAAATCCCTAATTTCCTTTTGGGACTTTATGTGAGACAAGCAGGTCATGCTATTGGTCTCCATCCCTGTATATGGAAAACACTAAGGTCAAATCAAAACTGCATCCACCAAGAACGCACGAAAATCGCACGGTGGGACTTTATATGAGCCACCAAGCTGTAAGCAAGGCGTCTCCATCCCTGGTTGGCTTTCCACTTCCATAGGTATCAGAACATATGTGCAAAAAAAAAAAAATTCCAAAATGCCAAATACTCCGGGGCTTAAGTGGTTAATTTAATGAAAAAAAATATGTATATTTTTAATAAAATACTAAAGAAAGAACAAAAATGACAATTCATTTAATTAAAATGACCATAGCTAAGTACAATACCTCTTACTGGAAAAGAGCAGCTGAAAATCATTACACCTCCATCCCCTTGGTGAATGCAGCATATAGATAGGAAGGGATTTTATGTATGGGGCATGGCCTGTAAAGCACACTGCCTTTGAAATCCCTAATTTCCTTTTGGGACTTTATGTGAGACAAGCAGGTCATGCTATTGGTCTCCATCCCTGTATATGGAAAACACTAAGGTCAAATCAAAACTGCATCCACCAAGAACGCACGAAAATCGCACGGTGGGACTTTATATGAGCCACCAAGCTGTAAGCAAGGCGTCTCCATCCCTGGTTGGCTTTCCACTTCCATAGGTATCAGAACATATGTGCAAAAAAAAAAAAATTCCAAAATGCCAAATACTCCGGGGCTTAAGTGGTTAATTTAATGAAAAAAAATATGTATATTTTTAATAAAATACTAAAGAAAGAACAAAAATGACAATTCATTTAATTAAAATGACCATAGCTAAGTACAATACCTCTTACTGGAAAAGAGCAGCTGAAAATCATTACACCTCCATCCCCTTGGTGAATGCAGCATATGGATAGGAAGGGATTTTATGTATGGGGCATGGCCTGTAAAGCACACTGCCTTTGAAATCCCTAATTTCCTTTTGGGACTTTATGTGAGACAAGCAGGTCATGCTATTGGTCTCCATCCCTGTATATGGAAAACACTAAGGTCAAATCAAAACTGCATCCACCAAGAACGCACGTAAATCGCACGGTGGGACTTTATATGAGCCACCAAGCTGTAAGCAAGGCGTCTCCATCCCTGGTTGGCTTTCCACTTCCATAGGTATCAGAACATATGTGCAAAAAAAAAAAAAATTCCAAAATGCCAAATACTCCGGGGCTTAAGTGGTTAATTTAATGAAAAAAAAATATGTATATTTTTAATAAAATACTAAAGAAAGAACAAAAATGACAATTCATTTAATTAAAATGACCATAGCTAAGTACAATACCTCTTACTGGAAAAGAGCAGCTGAAAATCATTACACCTCCATCCCCTTGGTGAATGCAGCATATAGATAGGAAGGGATTTTATGTATGGGGCATGGCCTGTAAAGCACACTGCCTTTGAAATCCCTAATTTCCTTTTGGGACTTTATGTGAGACAAGCAGGTCATGCTATTGGTCTCCATCCCTGTATATGGAAAACACTAAGGTCAAATCAAAACTGCATCCACCAAGAACGCACGAAAATCGCACGGTGGGACTTTATATGAGCCACCAAGCTGTAAGCAAGGCGTCTCCATCCCTGGTTGGCTTTCCACTTCCATAGGTATCAGAACATATGTGCAAAAAAAAAAAAATTCCAAAATGCCAAATACTCCGGGGCTTAAGTGGTTAATTTAATGAAAAAAAATATGTATATTTTTAATAAAATACTAAAGAAAGAACAAAAATGACAATTCATTTAATTAAAATGACCATAGCTAAGTACAATACCTCTTACTGGAAAAGAGCAGCTGAAAATCATTACACCTCCATCCCCTTGGTGAATGCAGCATATAGATAGGAAGGGATTTTATGTATGGGGCATGGCCTGTAAAGCACACTGCCTTTGAAATCCCTAATTTCCTTTTGGGACTTTATGTGAGACAAGCAGGTCATGCTATTGGTCTCCATCCCTGTATATGGAAAACACTAAGGTCAAATCAAAACTGCATCCACCAAGAACGCACGAAAATCGCACGGTGGGACTTTATATGAGCCACCAAGCTGTAAGCAAGGCGTCTCCATCCCTGGTTGGCTTTCCACTTCCATAGGTATCAGAACATATGTGCAAAAAAAAAAAATTCCAAAATGCCAAATACTCCGGGGCTTAAGTGGTTAATTTAATGAAAAAAAATATGTATATTTTTAATAAAATACTAAAGAAAGAACAAAAATGACAATTCATTTAATTAAAATGACCATAGCTAAGTACAATACCTCTTACTGGAAAAGAGCAGCTGAAAATCATTACACCTCCATCCCCTTGGTGAATGCAGCATATAGATAGGAAGGGATTTTATGTATGGGGCATGGCCTGTAAAGCACACTGCCTTTGAAATCCCTAATTTCCTTTTGGGACTTTATGTGAGACAAGCAGGTCATGCTATTGGTCTCCATCCCTGTATATGGAAAACACTAAGGTCAAATCAAAACTGCATCCACCAAGAACGCACGTAAATCGCACGGTGGGACTTTATATGAGCCACCAAGCTGTAAGCAAGGCGTCTCCATCCCTGGTTGGCTTTCCACTTCCATAGGTATCAGAACATATGTGCAAAAAAAAAAAAAATTCCAAAATGCCAAATACTCCGGGGCTTAAGTGGTTAATTTAATGAAAAAAAAATATGTATATTTTTAATAAAATACTAAAGAAAGAACAAAAATGACAATTCATTTAATTAAAATGACCATAGCTAAGTACAATACCTCTTACTGGAAAAGAGCAGCTGAAAATCATTACACCTCCATCCCCTTGGTGAATGCAGCATATAGATAGGAAGGGATTTTATGTATGGGGCATGGCCTGTAAAGCACACTGCCTTTGAAATCCCTAATTTCCTTTTGGGACTTTATGTGAGACAAGCAGGTCATGCTATTGGTCTCCATCCCTGTATATGGAAAACACTAAGGTCAAATCAAAACTGCATCCACCAAGAACGCACGAAAATCGCACGGTGGGACTTTATATGAGCCACCAAGCTGTAAGCAAGGCGTCTCCATCCCTGGTTGGCTTTCCACTTCCATAGGTATCAGAACATATGTGCAAAAAAAAAAAAATTCCAAAATGCCAAATACTCCGGGGCTTAAGTGGTTAATTTAATGAAAAAAATATGTATATTTTTAATAAAATACTAAAGAAAGAACAAAAATGACAATTCATTTAATTAAAATGACCATAGCTAAGTACAATACCTCTTACTGGAAAAGAGCAGCTGAAAATCATTACACCTCCATCCCCTTGGTGAATGCAGCATATAGATAGGAAGGGATTTTATGTATGGGGCATGGCCTGTAAAGCACACTGCCTTTGAAATCCCTAATTTCCTTTTGGGACTTTATGTGAGACAAGCAGGTCATGCTATTGGTCTCCATCCCTGTATATGGAAAACACTAAGGTCAAATCAAAACTGCATCCACCAAGAACGCACGAAAATCGCACGGTGGGACTTTATATGAGCCACCAAGCTGTAAGCAAGGCGTCTCCATCCCTGGTTGGCTTTCCACTTCCATAGGTATCAGAACATATGTGCAAAAAAAAAAAAATTCCAAAATGCCAAATACTCCGGGGCTTAAGTGGTTAATTTAATGAAAAAAAAATATGTATATTTTTAATAAAATACTAAAGAAAGAACAAAAATGACAATTCATTTAATTAAAATGACCATAGCTAAGTACAATACCTCTTACTGGAAAAGAGCAGCTGAAAATCATTACACCTCCATCCCCTTGGTGAATGCAGCATATAGATAGGAAGGGATTTTATGTATGGGGCATGGCCTGTAAAGCACACTGCCTTTGAAATCCCTAATTTCCTTTTGGGACTTTATGTGAGACAAGCAGGTCATGCTATTGGTCTCCATCCCTGTATATGGAAAACACTAAGGTCAAATCAAAACTGCATCCACCAAGAACGCACGAAAATCGCACGGTGGGACTTTATATGAGCCACCAAGCTGTAAGCAAGGCGTCTCCATCCCTGGTTGGCTTTCCACTTCCATAGGTATCAGAACATATGTGCAAAAAAAAAAAAAATTCCAAAATGCCAAATACTCCGGGGCTTAAGTGGTTAATTTAATGAAAAAAAATATGTATATTTTTAATAAAATACTAAAGAAAGAACAAAAATGACAATTCATTTAATTAAAATGACCATAGCTAAGTACAATACCTCTTACTGGAAAAGAGCAGCTGAAAATCATTACACCTCCATCCCCTTGGTGAATGCAGCATATAGATAGGAAGGGATTTTATGTATGGGGCATGGCCTGTAAAGCACACTGCCTTTGAAATCCCTAATTTCCTTTTGGGACTTTATGTGAGACAAGCAGGTCATGCTATTGGTCTCCATCCCTGTATATGGAAAACACTAAGGTCAAATCAAAACTGCATCCACCAAGAACGCACGAAAATCGCACGGTGGGACTTTATATGAGCCACCAAGCTGTAAGCAAGGCGTCTCCATCCCTGGTTGGCTTTCCACTTCCATAGGTATCAGAACATATGTGCAAAAAAAAAAAAATTCCAAAATGCCAAATACTCCGGGGCTTAAGTGGTTAATTTAATGAAAAAAAATATGTATATTTTTAATAAAATACTAAAGAAAGAACAAAAATGACAATTCATTTAATTAAAATGACCATAGCTAAGTACAATACCTCTTATTGGAAAAGAGCAGCTGAAAATCATTACACCTCCATCCCCTTGGTGAATGCAGCATATAGATAGGAAGGGATTTTATGTATGGGGCATGGCCTGTAAAGCACACTGCCTTTGAAATCCCTAATTTCCTTTTGGGACTTTATGTGAGACAAGCAGGTCATGCTATTGGTCTCCATCCCTGTATATGGAAAACACTAAGGTCAAATCAAAACTGCATCCACCAAGAACGCACGAAAATCGCACGGTGGGACTTTATATGAGCCACCAAGCTGTAAGCAAGGCGTCTCCATCCCTGGTTGGCTTTCCACTTCCATAGGTATCAGAACATATGTGCAAAAAAAAAAAAATTCCAAAATGCCAAATACTCCGGGGCTTAAGTGGTTAATTTAATGAAAAAAAAAATATGTATATTTTTAATAAAATACTAAAGAAAGAACAAAAATGACAATTCATTTAATTAAAATGACCATAGCTAAGTACAATACCTCTTACTGGAAAAGAGCAGCTGAAAATCATTACACCTCCATCCCCTTGGTGAATGCAGCATATAGATAGGAAGGGATTTTATGTATGGGGCATGGCCTGTAAAGCACACTGCCTTTGAAATCCCTAATTTCCTTTTGGGACTTTATGTGAGACAAGCAGGTCATGCTATTGGTCTCCATCCCTGTATATGGAAAACACTAAGGTCAAATCAAAACTGCATCCACCAAGAACGCACGAAAATCGCACGGTGGGACTTTATATGAGCCACCAAGCTGTAAGCAAGGCGTCTCCATCCCTGGTTGGCTTTCCACTTCCATAGGTATCAGAACATATGTGCAAAAAAAAAAAAAATTCCAAAATGCCAAATACTCCGGGGCTTAAGTGGTTAATTTAATGAAAAAAAAATATGTATATTTTTAATAAAATACTAAAGAAAGAACAAAAATGACAATTCATTTAATTAAAATGACCATAGCTAAGTACAATACCTCTTACTGGAAAAGAGCAGCTGAAAATCATTACACCTCCATCCCCTTGGTGAATGCAGCATATAGATAGGAAGGGATTTTATGTATGGGGCATGGCCTGTAAAGCACACTGCCTTTGAAATCCCTAATTTCCTTTTGGGACTTTATGTGAGACAAGCAGGTCATGCTATTGGTCTCCATCCCTATATATGGAAAACACTAAGGTCAAATCAAAACTGCATCCACCAAGAACGCACGAAAATCGCACGGTGGGACTTTATATGAGCCACCAAGCTGTAAGCAAGGCGTCTCCATCCCTGGTTGGCTTTCCACTTCCATAGGTATCAGAACATATGTGCAAAAAAAAAAAAATTCCAAAATGCCAAATACTCCGGGGCTTAAGTGGTTAATTTAATGAAAAAAAATATGTATATTTTTAATAAAATACTAAAGAAAGAACAAAAATGACAATTCATTTAATTAAAATGACCATAGCTAAGTACAATACCTCTTACTGGAAAAGAGCAGCTGAAAATCATTACACCTCCATCCCCTTGGTGAATGCAGCATATAGATAGGAAGGGATTTTATGTATGGGGCATGGCCTGTAAAGCACACTGCCTTTGAAATCCCTAATTTCCTTTTGGGACTTTATGTGAGACAAGCAGGTCATGCTATTGGTCTCCATCCCTGTATATGGAAAACACTAAGGTCAAATCAAAACTGCATCCACCAAGAACGCACGAAAATCGCACGGTGGGACTTTATATGAGCCACCAAGCTGTAAGCAAGGCGTCTCCATCCCTGGTTGGCTTTCCACTTCCATAGGTATCAGAACATATGTGCAAAAAAAAAAAAAATCCAAAATGCCAAATACTCCGGGGCTTAAGTGGTTAATTTAATGAAAAAAAATATGTATATTTTTAATAAAATACTAAAGAAAGAACAAAAATGACAATTCATTTAATTAAAATGACCATAGCTAAGTACAATACCTCTTACTGGAAAAGAGCAGCTGAAAATCATTACACCTCCATCCCCTTGGTGAATGCAGCATATAGATAGGAAGGGATTTTATGTATGGGGCATGGCCTGTAAAGCACACTGCCTTTGAAATCCCTAATTTCCTTTTGGGACTTTATGTGAGACAAGCAGGTCATGCTATTGGTCTCCATCCCTGTATATGGAAAACACTAAGGTCAAATCAAAACTGCATCCACCAAGAACGCATGAAAATCGCACGGTGGGACTTTATATGAGCCACCAAGCTGTAAGCAAGGCGTCTCCATCCCTGGTTGGCTTTCCACTTCCATAGGTATCAGAACATATGTGCAAAAAAAAAAAAAATCCAAAATGCCAAATACTCCGGGGCTTAAGTGGTTAATTTAATGAAAAAAAAATATGTATATTTTTAATAAAATACTAAAGAAAGAACAAAAATGACAATTCATTTAATTAAAATGACCATAGCTAAGTACAATACCTCTTACTGGAAAAGAGCAGCTGAAAATCATTACACCTCCATCCCCTTGGTAAATGCAGCATATAGATAGGAAGGGATTTTATGTATGGGGCATGGCCTGTAAAGCACACTGCCTTTGAAATCCCTAATTTCCTTTTGGGACTTTATGTGAGACAAGCAGGTCATGCTATTGGTCTCCATCCCTGTATATGGAAAACACTAAGGTCAAATCAAAACTGCATCCACCAAGAACGCACGAAAATCGCACGGTGGGACTTTATATGAGCCACCAAGCTGTAAGCAAGGCGTCTCCATCCCTGGTTGGCTTTCCACTTCCATAGGTATCAGAACATATGTGCAAAAAAAAAAAAAAATTCCAAAATGCCAAATACTCCGGGGCTTAAGTGGTTAATTTAATGAAAAAAAAATATGTATATTTTTAATAAAATACTAAAGAAAGAACAAAAATGACAATTCATTTAATTAAAATGATCATAGCTAAGTACAATACCTTTTCACTATGGCACTGCATAATTGAAGATTTAGGGAAGTTTTGCAGCTTATTTAAGTGCAGTAGTTCGCTGGTACAATGGTTAGCGGTCTTGCCTCCCATACAGAGTGTGACAGGTTCGAATCCTGGCTACTGCAAGTAAAAAAATTCTTTTTTTTTTTTTTTTTTTTTTAAGTTTTTTAACAGTTTTTATAATATCTTGTTTTTTTGAAAAAAAAATGTATATTTTTAATAAAATACTAAAGAAAGAACAAAAATGACAATTCATTTAATTAAAATGACCATAGCTAAGTACAATACCTCTTCCTGGAAAAGAGCAGCTGAAAATCATTACACCTCCATCCCCTTGGTGAATGCAGCATATAGATAGGAAGGGATTTTATGTATGGGGCATGGCCTGTAAAGCACACTGCCTTTGAAATCCCTAATTTCCTTTTGGGACTTTATGTGAGACAAGCAGGTCATGCTATTGGTCTCCATCCCTGTATATGGAAAACACTAAGGTCAAATCAAAACTGCATCCACCAAGAACGCACGAAAATCGCACGGTGGGACTTTATATGAGCCACCAAGCTGTAAGCAAGGCGTCTCCATCCCTGGTTGGCTTTCCACTTCCATAGGTATCAGAACATATGTGCAAAAAAAAAAAAAATTCCAAAATGCCAAATACTCCGGGGCTTAAGTGGTTAATTTAATGAAAAAAAAATATGTATATTTTTAATAAAATACTAAAGAAAGAACAAAAATGACAATTCATTTAATTAAAATGACCATAGCTAAGTACAATACCTCTTACTGGAAAAGAGCAGCTGAAAATCATTACACCTCCATCCCCTTGGTGAATGCAGCATATAGATAGGAAGGGATTTTATGTATGGGGCATGGCCTGTAAAGCACACTGCCTTTGAAATCCCTAATTTCCTTTTGGGACTTTATGTGAGACAAGCAGGTCATGCTATTGGTCTCCATCCCTGTATATGGAAAACACTAAGGTCAAATCAAAACTGCATCCACCAAGAACGCACGAAAATCGCACGGTGGGACTTTATATGAGCCACCAAGCTGTAAGCAAGGCGTCTCCATCCCTGGTTGGCTTTCCACTTCCATAGGTATCAGAACATATGTGCAAAAAAAAAAAAATTCCAAAATGCCAAATACTCCGGGGCTTAAGTGGTTAATTTAATGAAAAAAATATGTATATTTTTAATAAAATACTAAAGAAAGAACAAAAATGACAATTCATTTAATTAAAATGACCATAGCTAAGTACAATACCTCTTACTGGAAAAGAGCAGCTGAAAATCATTACACCTCCATCCCCTTGGTGAATGCAGCATATAGATAGGAAGGGATTTTATGTATGGGGCATGGCCTGTAAAGCACACTGCCTTTGAAATCCCTAATTTCCTTTTGGGACTTTATGTGAGACAAGCAGGTCATGCTATTGGTCTCCATCCCTGTATATGGAAAACACTAAGGTCAAATCAAAACTGCATCCACCAAGAACGCACGAAAATCGCACGGTGGGACTTTATATGAGCCACCAAGCTGTAAGCAAGGCGTCTCCATCCCTGGTTGGCTTTCCACTTCCATAGGTATCAGAACATATGTGCAAAAAAAAAAAAATTCCAAAATGCCAAATACTCCGGGGCTTAAGTGGTTAATTTAATGAAAAAAAAAATATGTATATTTTTAATAAAATACTAAAGAAAGAACAAAAATGACAATTCATTTAATTAAAATGACCATAGCTAAGTACAATACCTCTTACTGGAAAAGAGCAGCTGAAAATCATTACACCTCCATCCCCTTGGTGAATGCAGCATATAGATAGGAAGGGATTTTATGTATGGGGCATGGCCTGTAAAGCACACTGCCTTTGAAATCCCTAATTTCCTTTTGGGACTTTATGTGAGACAAGCAGGTCATGCTATTGGTCTCCATCCCTGTATATGGAAAACACTAAGGTCAAATCAAAACTGCATCCACCAAGAACGCACGAAAATCGCACGGTGGGACTTTATATGAGCCACCAAGCTGTAAGCAAGGCGTCTCCATCCCTGGTTGGCTTTCCACTTCCATAGGTATCAGAACATATGTGCAAAAAAAAAAAAAATTCCAAAATTGGGACTTTATGTGAGACAAGCAGGTCATGCTATTGGTCTCCATCCCTGTATATGGAAAACACTAAGGTCAAATCAAAACTGCATCCACCAAGAACGCACGAAAATCGCACGGTGGGACTTTATATGAGCCACCAAGCTGTAAGCAAGGCGTCTCCATCCCTGGTTGGCTTTCCACTTCCATAGGTATCAGAACATATGTGCAAAAAAAAAAAAAAATTCCAAAATGCCAAATACTCCGGGGCTTAAGTGGTTAATTTAATGAAAAAAAAATATGTATATTTTTAATAAAATACTAAAGAAAGAACAAAAATGACAATTCATTTAATTAAAATGACCATAGCTAAGTACAATACCTTTTCACTATGGCACTGCATAATTGAAGATTTAGGGAAGTTTTGCAGCTTATTTAAGTGCAGTAGTTCGCTGGTACAATGGTTTAACGGTCTTGCCTCCCATACAGAGTGTGACAGGTTCGAATCCTGGCTACTGCAAGTAAAAAATTTTTTTTTTTTTTTTTTTTTTTTTTTAAGTTTTTTAACAGTTTTTATAATATCTTGTTTTTTTGAAAAAAAAATGTATATTTTTAATAAAATACTAAAGAAAGAACAAAAATGACAATTCATTTAATTAAAATGACCATAGCTAAGTACAATACCTCTTACTGGAAAAGAGCAGCTGAAAATCATTACACCTCCATCCCCTTGGTGAATGCAGCATATAGATAGGAAGGGATTTTATGTATGGGGCATGGCCTGTAAAGCACACTGCCTTTGAAATCCCTAATTTCCTTTTGGGACTTTATGTGAGACAAGCAGGTCATGCTATTGGTCTCCATCCCTGTATATGGAAAACACTAAGGTCAAATCAAAACTGCATCCACCAAGAACGCACGAAAATCGCACGGTGGGACTTTATATGAGCCACCAAGCTGTAAGCAAGGCGTCTCCATCCCTGGTTGGCTTTCCACTTCCATAGGTATCAGAACATATGTGCAAAAAAAAAAAATTCCAAAATGCCAAATACTCCGGGGCTTAAGTGGTTAATTTAATGAAAAAAATATGTATATTTTTAATAAAATACTAAAGAAAGAACAAAAATGACAATTCATTTAATTAAAATGACCATAGCTAAGTACAATACCTCTTACTGGAAAAGAGCAGCTGAAAATCATTACACCTCCATCCCCTTGGTGAATGCAGCATATAGATAGGAAGGGATTTTATGTATGGGGCATGGCCTGTAAAGCACACTGCCTTTGAAATCCCTAATTTCCTTTTGGGACTTTATGTGAGACAAGCAGGTCATGCTATTGGTCTCCATCCCTGTATATGGAAAACACTAAGGTCAAATCAAAACTGCATCCACCAAGAACGCACGAAAATCGCACGGTGGGACTTTATATGAGCCACCAAGCTGTAAGCAAGGCGTCTCCATCCCTGGTTGGCTTTCCACTTCCATAGGTATCAGAACATATGTGCAAAAAAAAAAAAATTCCAAAATGCCAAATACTCCGGGGCTTAAGTGGTTAATTTAATGAAAAAAAAAATATGTATATTTTTAATAAAATACTAAAGAAAGAACAAAAATGACAATTCATTTAATTAAAATGACCATAGCTAAGTACAATACCTCTTACTGGAAAAGAGCAGCTGAAAATCATTACACCTCCATCCCCTTGGTGAATGCAGCATATAGATAGGAAGGGATTTTATGTATGGGGCATGGCCTGTAAAGCACACTGCCTTTGAAATCCCTAATTTCCTTTTGGGACTTTATGTGAGACAAGCAGGTCATGCTATTGGTCTCCATCCCTGTATATGGAAAACACTAAGGTCAAATCAAAACTGCATCCACCAAGAACGCACGAAAATCGCACGGTGGGACTTTATATGAGCCACCAAGCTGTAAGCAAGGCGTCTCCATCCCTGGTTGGCTTTCCACTTCCATAGGTATCAGAACATATGTGCAAAAAAAAAAAAAAATTCCAAAATGCCAAATACTCCGGGGCTTAAGTGGTTAATTTAATGAAAAAAAAATATGTATATTTTTAATAAAATACTAAAGAAAGAACAAAAATGACAATTCATTTAATTAAAATGACCATAGCTAAGTACAATACCTCTTACTGGAAAAGAGCAGCTGAAAATCATTACACCTCCATCCCCTTGGTGAATGCAGCATATAGATAGGAAGGGATTTTATGTATGGGGCATGGCCTGTAAAGCACACTGCCTTTGAAATCCCTAATTTCCTTTTGGGACTTTATGTGAGACAAGCAGGTCATGCTATTGGTCTCCATCCCTGTATATGGAAAACACTAAGGTCAAATCAAAACTGCATCCACCAAGAACGCACGAAAATCGCACGGTGGGACTTTATATGAGCCACCAAGCTGTAAGCAAGGCGTCTCCATCCCTGGTTGGCTTTCCACTTCCATAGGTATCAGAACATATGTGCAAAAAAAAAAAAATTCCAAAATGCCAAATACTCCGGGGCTTAAGTGGTTAATTTAATGAAAAAAATATGTATATTTTTAATAAAATACTAAAGAAAGAACAAAAATGACAATTCATTTAATTAAAATGACCATAGCTAAGTACAATACCTCTTACTGGAAAAGAGCAGCTGAAAATCATTACACCTCCATCCCCTTGGTGAATGCAGCATATAGATAGGAAGGGATTTTATGTATGGGGCATGGCCTGTAAAGCACACTGCCTTTGAAATCCCTAATTTCCTTTTGGGACTTTATGTGAGACAAGCAGGTCATGCTATTGGTCTCCATCCCTGTATATGGAAAACACTAAGGTCAAATCAAAACTGCATCCACCAAGAACGCACGAAAATCGCACGGTGGGACTTTATATGAGCCACCAAGCTGTAAGCAAGGCGTCTCCATCCCTGGTTGGCTTTCCACTTCCATAGGTATCAGAACATATGTGCAAAAAAAAAAAAAATTCCAAAATGCCAAATACTCCGGGGCTTAAGTGGTTAATTTAATGAAAAAAAAAATATGTATATTTTTAATAAAATACTAAAGAAAGAACAAAAATGACAATTCATTTAATTAAAATGACCATAGCTAAGTACAATACCTCTTACTGGAAAAGAGCAGCTGAAAATCATTACACCTCCATCCCCTTGGTGAATGCAGCATATAGATAGGAAGGGATTTTATGTATGGGGCATGGCCTGTAAAGCACACTGCCTTTGAAATCCCTAATTTCCTTTTGGGACTTTATGTGAGACAAGCAGGTCATGCTATTGGTCTCCATCCCTGTATATGGAAAACACTAAGGTCAAATCAAAACTGCATCCACCAAGAACGCACGAAAATCGCACGGTGGGACTTTATATGAGCCACCAAGCTGTAAGCAAGGCGTCTCCATCCCTGGTTGGCTTTCCACTTCCATAGGTATCAAAACATATGTGCAAAAAAAAAAAAAATTCCAAAATGCCAAATACTCCGGGGCTTAAGTGGTTAATTTAATGAAAAAAAAATATGTATATTTTTAATAAAATACTAAAGAAAGAACAAAAATGACAATTCATTTAATTAAAATGACCATAGCTAAGTACAATACCTCTTACTGGAAAAGAGCAGCTGAAAATCATTACACCTCCATCCCCTTGGTGAATGCAGCATATAGATAGGAAGGGATTTTATGTATGGGGCATGGCCTGTAAAGCACACTGCCTTTGAAATCCCTAATTTCCTTTTGGGACTTTATGTGAGACAAGCAGGTCATGCTATTGGTCTCCATCCCTGTATATGGAAAACACTAAGGTCAAATCAAAACTGCATCCACCAAGAACGCACGAAAATCGCACGGTGGGACTTTATATGAGCCACCAAGCTGTAAGCAAGGCGTCTCCATCCCTGGTTGGCTTTCCACTTCCATAGGTATCAGAACATATGTGCAAAAAAAAAAAAATTCCAAAATGCCAAATACTCCGGGGCTTAAGTGGTTAATTTAATGAAAAAAATATGTATATTTTTAATAAAATACTAAAGAAAGAACAAAAATGACAATTCATTTAATTAAAATGACCATAGCTAAGTACAATACCTCTTACTGGAAAAGAGCAGCTGAAAATCATTACACCTCCATCCCCTTGGTGAATGCAGCATATAGATAGGAAGGGATTTTATGTATGGGGCATGGCCTGTAAAGCACACTGCCTTTGAAATCCCTAATTTCCTTTTGGGACTTTATGTGAGACAAGCAGGTCATGCTATTGGTCTCCATCCCTGTATATGGAAAACACTAAGGTCAAATCAAAACTGCATCCACCAAGAACGCACGAAAATCGCACGGTGGGACTTTATATGAGCCACCAAGCTGTAAGCAAGGCGTCTCCATCCCTGGTTGGCTTTCCACTTCCATAGGTATCAGAACATATGTGCAAAAAAAAAAAAAAATTCCAAAATGCCAAATACTCCGGGGCTTAAGTGGTTAATTTAATGAAAAAAAAATATGTATATTTTTAATAAAATACTAAAGAAAGAACAAAAATGACAATTCATTTAATTAAAATGACCATAGCTAAGTACAATACCTCTTACTGGAAAAGAGCAGCTGAAAATCATTACACCTCCATCCCCTTGGTGAATGCAGCATATAGATAGGAAGGGATTTTATGTATGGGGCATGGCCTGTAAAGCACACTGCCTTTGAAATCCCTAATTTCCTTTTGGGACTTTATGTGAGACAAGCAGGTCATGCTATTGGTCTCCATCCCTGTATATGGAAAACACTAAGGTCAAATCAAAACTGCATCCACCAAGAACGCACGAAAATCGCACGGTGGGACTTTATATGAGCCACCAAGCTGTAAGCAAGGCGTCTCCATCCCTGGTTGGCTTTCCACTTCCATAGGTATCAGAACATATGTGCAAAAAAAAAAAAATTCCAAAATGCCAAATACTCCGGGGCTTAAGTGGTTAATTTAATGAAAAAAATATGTATATTTTTAATAAAATACTAAAGAAAGAACAAAAATGACAATTCATTTAATTAAAATGACCATAGCTAAGTACAATACCTCTTACTGGAAAAGAGCAGCTGAAAATCATTACACCTCCATCCCCTTGGTGAATGCAGCATATAGATAGGAAGGGATTTTATGTATGGGGCATGGCCTGTAAAGCACACTGCCTTTGAAATCCCTAATTTCCTTTTGGGACTTTATGTGAGACAAGCAGGTCATGCTATTGGTCTCCATCCCTGTATATGGAAAACACTAAGGTCAAATCAAAACTGCATCCACCAAGAACGCACGAAAATCGCACGGTGGGACTTTATATGAGCCACCAAGCTGTAAGCAAGGCGTCTCCATCCCTGGTTGGCTTTCCACTTCCATAGGTATCAGAACATATGTGCAAAAAAAAAAAAAAATTCCAAAATGCCAAATACTCCGGGGCTTAAGTGGTTAATTTAATGAAAAAAAAATATGTATATTTTTAATAAAATACTAAAGAAAGAACAAAAATGACAATTCATTTAATTAAAATGACCATAGCTAAGTACAATACCTTTTCACTATGGCACTGCACAATTGAAGATTCAGGGAAGTTTTGCAGCTTATTTCATTGCAGTAGTTCGCTGGTACAATGGTTAGCGGTCTTGCCTCCCATACAGAGTGCGACAGGTTCGAATCCTGGCTACTGCAAGTAAAAAATTTTTTTTTTTTTTTTTTTTTTTTTTTAAGTTTTTTAACAGTTTTTATAATATCTTGTTTTTTTGAAAAAAAAATGTATATTTTTAATAAAATACTAAAGAAAGAACAAAAATGACAATTCATTTAATTAAAATGACCATAGCTAAGTACAATACCTCTTACTGGAAAAGAGCAGCTGAAAATCATTACACCTCCATCCCCTTGGTAAATGCAGCATATAGATAGGAAGGGATTTTATGTATGGGGCATGGCCTGTAAAGCACACTGCCTTTGAAATCCCTAATTTCCTTTTGGGACTTTATGTGAGACAAGCAGGTCATGCTATTGGTCTCCATCCCTGTATATGGAAAACACTAAGGTCAAATCAAAACTGCATCCACCAAGAACGCACGAAAATCGCACGGTGGGACTTTATATGAGCCACCAAGCTGTAAGCAAGGCGTCTCCATCCCTGGTTGGCTTTCCACTTCCATAGGTATCAGAACATATGTGCAAAAAAAAAAAAAATTCCAAAATGCCAAATACTCCGGGGCTTAAGTGGTTAATTTAATGAAAAAAAATATGTATATTTTTAATAAAATACTAAAGAAAGAACAAAAATGACAATTCATTTAATTAAAATGACCATAGCTAAGTACAATACCTCTTACTGGAAAAGAGCAGCTGAAAATCATTACACCTCCATCCCCTTGGTAAATGCAGCATATAGATAGGAAGGGATTTTATGTATGGGGCATGGCCTGTAAAGCACACTGCCTTTGAAATCCCTAATTTCCTTTTGGGACTTTATGTGAGACAAGCAGGTCATGCTATTGGTCTCCATCCCTGTATATGGAAAACACTAAGGTCAAATCAAAACTGCATCCACCAAGAACGCACGAAAATCGCACGGTGGGACTTTATATGAGCCACCAAGCTGTAAGCAAGGCGTCTCCATCCCTGGTTGGCTTTCCACTTCCATAGGTATCAGAACATATGTGCAAAAAAAAAAAAAAATTCCAAAATGCCAAATACTCCGGGGCTTAAGTGGTTAATTTAATGAAAAAAAAATATGTATATTTTTAATAAAATACTAAAGAAAGAACAAAAATGACAATTCATTTAATTAAAATGACCATAGCTAAGTACAATACCTTTTCACTATGGCACGGCATAATTGAAGATTTAGGGAAGTTTTGCAGCTTAATTAAGTGCAGTAGTTCGCTGGTACAATGGTTAGCGGTCTTGCCTCCCATACAGAGTGTGACAGGTTCGAATCCTGGCTACTGCAAGTTAAACATTTTTTTTTTTTTTTTTTTTAAGTTTTTTAACAGTTTTTTTAATATCTTGTTTTTTTGAAAAAAAAATGTATATTTTTAATAAAATACTAAAGAAAGAACAAAAATGACAATTCATTTAATTAAAATGACCATAGCTAAGTACAATACCTCTTACTGGAAAAGAGCAGCTGAAAATCATTACACCTCCATCCCCTTGGTGAATGCAGCATATAGATAGGAAGGGATTTTATGTATGGGGCATGGCCTGTAAAGCACACTGCCTTTGAAATCCCTAATTTCCTTTTGGGACTTTATGTGAGACAAGCAGGTCATGCTATTGGTCTCCATCCCTGTATATGGAAAACACTAAGGTCAAATCAAAACTGCATCCACCAAGAACGCACGAAAATCGCACGGTGGGACTTTATATGAGCCACCAAGCTGTAAGCAAGGCGTCTCCATCCCTGGTTGGCTTTCCACTTCCATAGGTATCAGAACATATGTGCAAAAAAAAAAAAATTCCAAAATGCCAAATACTCCGGGGCTTAAGTGGTTAATTTAATGAAAAAAAATATGTATATTTTTAATAAAATACTAAAGAAAGAACAAAAATGACAATTCATTTAATTAAAATGACCATAGCTAAGTACAATACCTCTTACTGGAAAAGAGCAGCTGAAAATCATTACACCTCCATCCCCTTGGTGAATGCAGCATATAGATAGGAAGGGATTTTATGTATGGGGCATGGCCTGTAAAGCACACTGCCTTTGAAATCCCTAATTTCCTTTTGGGACTTTATGTGAGACAAGCAGGTCATGCTATTGGTCTCCATCCCTGTATATGGAAAACACTAAGGTCAAATCAAAACTGCATCCACCAAGAACGCACGAAAATCGCACGGTGGGACTTTATATGAGCCACCAAGCTGTAAGCAAGGCGTCTCCATCCCTGGTTGGCTTTCCACTTCCATAGGTATCAGAACATATGTGCAAAAAAAAAAAAAATTCCAAAATGCCAAATACTCCGGGGCTTAAGTGGTTAATTTAATGAAAAAAAATATGTATATTTTTAATAAAATACTAAAGAAAGAACAAAAATGACAATTCATTTAATTAAAATGACCATAGCTAAGTACAATACCTCTTACTGGAAAAGAGCAGCTGAAAATCATTACACCTCCATCCCCTTGGTGAATGCAGCATATAGATAGGAAGGGATTTTATGTATGGGGCATGGCCTGTAAAGCACACTGCCTTTGAAATCCCTAATTTCCTTTTGGGACTTTATGTGAGACAAGCAGGTCATGCTATTGGTCTCCATCCCTGTATATGGAAAACACTAAGGTCAAATCAAAACTGCATCCACCAAGAACGCACGTAAATCGCACGGTGGGACTTTATATGAGCCACCAAGCTGTAAGCAAGGCGTCTCCATCCCTGGTTGGCTTTCCACTTCCATAGGTATCAGAACATATGTGCAAAAAAAAAAAAAATTCCAAAATGCCAAATACTCCGGGGCTTAAGTGGTTAATTTAATGAAAAAAAAATATGTATATTTTTAATAAAATACTAAAGAAAGAACAAAAATGACAATTCATTTAATTAAAATGACCATAGCTAAGTACAATACCTCTTACTGGAAAAGAGCAGCTGAAAATCATTACACCTCCATCCCCTTGGTGAATGCAGCATATAGATAGGAAGGGATTTTATGTATGGGGCATGGCCTGTAAAGCACACTGCCTTTGAAATCCCTAATTTCCTTTTGGGACTTTATGTGAGACAAGCAGGTCATGCTATTGGTCTCCATCCCTGTATATGGAAAACACTAAGGTCAAATCAAAACTGCATCCACCAAGAACGCACGAAAATCGCACGGTGGGACTTTATATGAGCCACCAAGCTGTAAGCAAGGCGTCTCCATCCCTGGTTGGCTTTCCACTTCCATAGGTATCAGAACATATGTGCAAAAAAAAAAAAATTCCAAAATGCCAAATACTCCGGGGCTTAAGTGGTTAATTTAATGAAAAAAAATATGTATATTTTTAATAAAATACTAAAGAAAGAACAAAAATGACAATTCATTTAATTAAAATGACCATAGCTAAGTACAATACCTCTTACTGGAAAAGAGCAGCTGAAAATCATTACACCTCCATCCCCTTGGTAAATGCAGCATATAGATAGGAAGGGATTTTATGTATGGGGCATGGCCTGTAAAGCACACTGCCTTTGAAATCCCTAATTTCCTTTTGGGACTTTATGTGAGACAAGCAGGTCATGCTATTGGTCTCCATCCCTGTATATGGAAAACACTAAGGTCAAATCAAAACTGCATCCACCAAGAACGCACGAAAATCGCACGGTGGGACTTTATATGAGCCACCAAGCTGTAAGCAAGGCGTCTCCATCCCTGGTTGGCTTTCCACTTCCATAGGTATCAGAACATATGTGCAAAAAAAAAAAAAAATTCCAAAATGCCAAATACTCCGGGGCTTAAGTGGTTAATTTAATGAAAAAAAAATATGTATATTTTTAATAAAATACTAAAGAAAGAACAAAAATGACAATTCATTTAATTAAAATGACCATAGCTAAGTACAATACCTTTTCACTATGGCACGGCATAATTGAAGATTTAGGGAAGTTTTGCAGCTTAATTAAGTGCAGTAGTTCGCTGGTACAATGGTTAGCGGTCTTGCCTCCCATACAGAGTGTGACAGGTTCGAATCCTGGCTACTGCAAGTTAAACATTTTTTTTTTTTTTTTTTTTAAGTTTTTTAACAGTTTTTTTAATATCTTGTTTTTTTGAAAAAAAAATGTATATTTTTAATAAAATACTAAAGAAAGAACAAAAATGACAATTCATTTAATTAAAATGACCATAGCTAAGTACAATACCTCTTACTGGAAAAGAGCAGCTGAAAATCATTACACCTCCATCCCCTTGGTGAATGCAGCATATAGATAGGAAGGGATTTTATGTATGGGGCATGGCCTGTAAAGCACACTGCCTTTGAAATCCCTAATTTCCTTTTGGGACTTTATGTGAGACAAGCAGGTCATGCTATTGGTCTCCATCCCTGTATATGGAAAACACTAAGGTCAAATCAAAACTGCATCCACCAAGAACGCACGAAAATCGCACGGTGGGACTTTATATGAGCCACCAAGCTGTAAGCAAGGCGTCTCCATCCCTGGTTGGCTTTCCACTTCCATAGGTATCAGAACATATGTGCAAAAAAAAAAAAAAATTCCAAAATGCCAAATACTCCGGGGCTTAAGTGGTTAATTTAATGAAAAAAAAATATGTATATTTTTAATAAAATACTAAAGAAAGAACAAAAATGACAATTCATTTAATTAAAATGACCATAGCTAAGTACAATACCTTTTCACTATGGCACGGCATAATTGAAGATTTAGGGAAGTTTTGCAGCTTAATTAAGTGCAGTAGTTCGCTGGTACAATGGTTAGCGGTCTTGCCTCCCATACAGAGTGTGACAGGTTCGAATCCTGGCTACTGCAAGTTAAACATTTTTTTTTTTTTTTTTTTTAAGTTTTTTAACAGTTTTTATAATATCTTGTTTTTTTGAAAAAAAAATGTATATTTTTAATAAAATACTAAAGAAAGAACAAAAATGACAATTCATTTAATTAAAATGACCATAGCTAAGTACAATACCTCTTCCTGGAAAAGAGCAGCTGAAAATCATTACACCTCCATCCCCTTGGTGAATGCACCATATAGATAGGAAGGGATTTTATGTATGGGGCATGGCCTGTAAAGCACACTGCCTTTGAAATCCCTAATTTCCTTTTGGGACTTTATGTGAGACAAGCAGGTCATGCTATTGGTCTCCATCCCTGTATATGGAAAACACTAAGGTCAAATCAAAACTGCATCCACCAAGAACGCACGAAAATCGCACGGTGGGACTTTATATGAGCCACCAAGCTGTAAGCAAGGCGTCTCCATCCCTGGTTGGCTTTCCACTTCCATAGGTATCAGAACATATGTGCAAAAAAAAAAAAAATTCCAAAATGCCAAATACTCCGGGGCTTAAGTGGTTAATTTAATGAAAAAAAATATATGTATATTTTTAATAAAATACTAAAGAAAGAACAAAAATGACAATTCATTTAATTAAAATGACCATAGCTAAGTACAATACCTTTTCACTATGGCACTGCATAATTGAAGATTTAGGGAAGTTTTGCAGCTTATTTAAGTGCAGTAGTTCGCTGGTACAATGGTTAGCGGTCTTGCCTCCCATACAGAGTGTGACAGGTTCGAATCCTGGCTACTGCAAGTAAAAAATTTTTTTTTTTTTTTTTTTTTTTTTTAAGTTTTTTAACAGTTTTTATAATATCTTGTTTTTTTGAAAAAAAAATGTATATTTTTAATAAAATACTAAAGAAAGAACAAAAATGACAATTCATTTAATTAAAATGACCATAGCTAAGTACAATACCTCTTCCTGGAAAAGAGCAGCTGAAAATCATTACACCTCCATCCCCTTGGTGAATGCACCATATAGATAGGAAGGGATTTTATGTATGGGGCATGGCCTGTAAAGCACACTGCCTTTGAAATCCCTAATTTCCTTTTGGGACTTTATGTGAGACAAGCAGGTCATGCTATTGGTCTCCATCCCTGTATATGGAAAACACTAAGGTCAAATCAAAACTGCATCCACCAAGAACGCACGAAAATCGCACGGTGGGACTTTATATGAGCCACCAAGCTGTAAGCAAGGCGTCTCCATCCCTGGTTGGCTTTCCACTTCCATAGGTATCAGAACATATGTGCAAAAAAAAAAAAATTCCAAAATGCCAAATACTCCGGGGCTTAAGTGGTTAATTTAATGAAAAAAATATGTATATTTTTAATAAAATACTAAAGAAAGAACAAAAATGACAATTCATTTAATTAAAATGACCATAGCTAAGTACAATACCTCTTACTGGAAAAGAGCAGCTGAAAATCATTACACCTCCATCCCCTTGGTAAATGCAGCATATAGATAGGAAGGGATTTTATGTATGGGGCATGGCCTGTAAAGCACACTGCCTTTGAAATCCCTAATTTCCTTTTGGGACTTTATGTGAGACAAGCAGGTCATGCTATTGGTCTCCATCCCTGTATATGGAAAACACTAAGGTCAAATCAAAACTGCATCCACCAAGAACGCACGAAAATCGCACGGTGGGACTTTATATGAGCCACCAAGCTGTAAGCAAGGCGTCTCCATCCCTGGTTGGCTTTCCACTTCCATAGGTATCAGAACATATGTGCAAAAAAAAAAAAATTCCAAAATGCCAAATACTCCGGGGCTTAAGTGGTTAATTTAATGAAAAAAATATGTATATTTTTAATAAAATACTAAAGAAAGAACAAAAATGACAATTCATTTAATTAAAATGACCATAGCTAAGTACAATACCTCTTACTGGAAAAGAGCAGCTGAAAATCATTACACCTCCATCCCCTTGGTGAATGCAGCATATAGATAGGAAGGGATTTTATGTATGGGGCATGGCCTGTAAAGCACACTGCCTTTGAAATCCCTAATTTCCTTTTGGGACTTTATGTGAGACAAGCAGGTCATGCTATTGGTCTCCATCCCTGTATATGGAAAACACTAAGGTCAAATCAAAACTGCATCCACCAAGAACGCACGAAAATCGCACGGTGGGACTTTATATGAGCCACCAAGCTGTAAGCAAGGCGTCTCCATCCCTGGTTGGCTTTCCACTTCCATAGGTATCAGAACATATGTGCAAAAAAAAAAAAAATTCCAAAATGCCAAATACTCCGGGGCTTAAGTGGTTAATTTAATGAAAAAAAAATATGTATATTTTTAATAAAATACTAAAGAAAGAACAAAAATGACAATTCATTTAATTAAAATGACCATAGCTAAGTACAATACCTCTTACTGGAAAAGAGCAGCTGAAAATCATTACACCTCCATCCCCTTGGTGAATGCAGCATATAGATAGGAAGGGATTTTATGTATGGGGCATGGCCTGTAAAGCACACTGCCTTTGAAATCCCTAATTTCCTTTTGGGACTTTATGTGAGACAAGCAGGTCATGCTATTGGTCTCCATCCCTGTATATGGAAAACACTAAGGTCAAATCAAAACTGCATCCACCAAGAACGCACGAAAATCGCACGGTGGGACTTTATATGAGCCACCAAGCTGTAAGCAAGGCGTCTCCATCCCTGGTTGGCTTTCCACTTCCATAGGTATCAGAACATATGTGCAAAAAAAAAAAAAATTCCAAAATGCCAAATACTCCGGGGCTTAAGTGGTTAATTTAATGAAAAAAAATATGTATATTTGTAATAAAATACTAAAGAAAGAACAAAAATGACAATTCATTTAATTAAAATGACCATAGCTAAGTACAATACCTCTTACTGGAAAAGAGCAGCTGAAAATCATTACACCTCCATCCCCTTGGTAAATGCAGCATATAGATAGGAAGGGATTTTATGTATGGGGCATGGCCTGTAAAGCACACTGCCTTTGAAATCCCTAATTTCCTTTTGGGACTTTATGTGAGACAAGCAGGTCATGCTATTGGTCTCCATCCCTGTATATGGAAAACACTAAGGTCAAATCAAAACTGCATCCACCAAGAACGCACGAAAATCGCACGGTGGGACTTTATATGAGCCACCAAGCTGTAAGCAAGGCGTCTCCATCCCTGGTTGGCTTTCCACTTCCATAGGTATCAGAACATATGTGCAAAAAAAAAAAAATTCCAAAATGCCAAATACTCCGGGGCTTAAGTGGTTAATTTAATGAAAAAAATATGTATATTTTTAATAAAATACTAAAGAAAGAACAAAAATGACAATTCATTTAATTAAAATGACCATAGCTAAGTACAATACCTCTTACTGGAAAAGAGCAGCTGAAAATCATTACACCTCCATCCCCTTGGTGAATGCAGCATATAGATAGGAAGGGATTTTATGTATGGGGCATGGCCTGTAAAGCACACTGCCTTTGAAATCCCTAATTTCCTTTTGGGACTTTATGTGAGACAAGCAGGTCATGCTATTGGTCTCCATCCCTGTATATGGAAAACACTAAGGTCAAATCAAAACTGCATCCACCAAGAACGCACGAAAATCGCACGGTGGGACTTTATATGAGCCACCAAGCTGTAAGCAAGGCGTCTCCATCCCTGGTTGGCTTTCCACTTCCATAGGTATCAGAACATATGTGCAAAAAAAAAAAAAATTCCAAAATGCCAAATACTCCGGGGCTTAAGTGGTTAATTTAATGAAAAAAAAATATGTATATTTTTAATAAAATACTAAAGAAAGAACAAAAATGACAATTCATTTAATTAAAATGACCATAGCTAAGTACAATACCTCTTACTGGAAAAGAGCAGCTGAAAATCATTACACCTCCATCCCCTTGGTGAATGCAGCATATAGATAGGAAGGGATTTTATGTATGGGGCATGGCCTGTAAAGCACACTGCCTTTGAAATCCCTAATTTCCTTTTGGGACTTTATGTGAGACAAGCAGGTCATGCTATTGGTCTCCATCCCTGTATATGGAAAACACTAAGGTCAAATCAAAACTGCATCCACCAAGAACGCACGAAAATCGCACAGTGGGACTTTATATGAGCCACCAAGCTGTAAGCAAGGCGTCTCCATCCCTGGTTGGCTTTCCACTTCCATAGGTATCAGAACATATGTGCAAAAAAAAAAAAATTCCAAAATGCCAAATACTCCGGGGCTTAAGTGGTTAATTTAATGAAAAAAATATGTATATTTTTAATAAAATACTAAAGAAAGAACAAAAATGACAATTCATTTAATTAAAATGACCATAGCTAAGTACAATACCTCTTACTGGAAAAGAGCAGCTGAAAATCATTACACCTCCATCCCCTTGGTGAATGCAGCATATAGATAGGAAGGGATTTTATGTATGGGGCATGGCCTGTAAAGCACACTGCCTTTGAAATCCCTAATTTCCTTTTGGGACTTTATGTGAGACAAGCAGGTCATGCTATTGGTCTCCATCCCTGTATATGGAAAACACTAAGGTCAAATCAAAACTGCATCCACCAAGAACGCACGAAAATCGCACGGTGGGACTTTATATGAGCCACCAAGCTGTAAGCAAGGCGTCTCCATCCCTGGTTGGCTTTCCACTTCCATAGGTATCAGAACATATGTGCAAAAAAAAAAAAAATTCCAAAATGCCAAATACTCCGGGGCTTAAGTGGTTAATTTAATGAAAAAAAAATATGTATATTTTTAATAAAATACTAAAGAAAGAACAAAAATGACAATTCATTTAATTAAAATGACCATAGCTAAGTACAATACCTCTTACTGGAAAAGAGCAGCTGAAAATCATTACACCTCCATCCCCTTGGTGAATGCAGCATATAGATAGGAAGGGATTTTATGTATGGGGCATGGCCTGTAAAGCACACTGCCTTTGAAATCCCTAATTTCCTTTTGGGACTTTATGTGAGACAAGCAGGTCATGCTATTGGTCTCCATCCCTGTATATGGAAAACACTAAGGTCAAATCAAAACTGCATCCACCAAGAACGCACGAAAATCGCACGGTGGGACTTTATATGAGCCACCAAGCTGTAAGCAAGGCGTCTCCATCCCTGGTTGGCTTTCCACTTCCATAGGTATCAGAACATATGTGCAAAAAAAAAAAAATTCCAAAATGCCAAATACTCCGGGGCTTAAGTGGTTAATTTAATGAAAAAAATATGTATATTTTTAATAAAATACTAAAGAAAGAACAAAAATGACAATTCATTTAATTAAAATGACCATAGCTAAGTACAATACCTCTTACTGGAAAAGAGCAGCTGAAAATCATTACACCTCCATCCCCTTGGTGAATGCAGCATATAGATAGGAAGGGATTTTATGTATGGGGCATGGCCTGTAAAGCACACTGCCTTTGAAATCCCTAATTTCCTTTTGGGACTTTATGTGAGACAAGCAGGTCATGCTATTGGTCTCCATCCCTGTATATGGAAAACACTAAGGTCAAATCAAAACTGCATCCACCAAGAACGCACGAAAATCGCACGGTGGGACTTTATATGAGCCACCAAGCTGTAAGCAAGGCGTCTCCATCCCTGGTTGGCTTTCCACTTCCATAGGTATCAGAACATATGTGCAAAAAAAAAAAAAATTCCAAAATGCCAAATACTCCGGGGCTTAAGTGGTTAATTTAATGAAAAAAAAATATGTATATTTTTAATAAAATACTAAAGAAAGAACAAAAATGACAATTCATTTAATTAAAATGACCATAGCTAAGTACAATACCTCTTACTGGAAAAGAGCAGCTGAAAATCATTACACCTCCATCCCCTTGGTGAATGCAGCATATAGATAGGAAGGGATTTTATGTATGGGGCATGGCCTGTAAAGCACACTGCCTTTGAAATCCCTAATTTCCTTTTGGGACTTTATGTGAGACAAGCAGGTCATGCTATTGGTCTCCATCCCTGTATATGGAAAACACTAAGGTCAAATCAAAACTGCATCCACCAAGAACGCACGAAAATCGCACGGTGGGACTTTATATGAGCCACCAAGCTGTAAGCAAGGCGTCTCCATCCCTGGTTGGCTTTCCACTTCCATAGGTATCAGAACATATGTGCAAAAAAAAAAAAATTCCAAAATGCCAAATACTCCGGGGCTTAAGTGGTTAATTTAATGAAAAAAAATATGTATATTTGTAATAAAATACTAAAGAAAGAACAAAAATGACAATTCATTTAATTAAAATGACCATAGCTAAGTACAATACCTCTTACTGGAAAAGAGCAGCTGAAAATCATTACACCTCCATCCCCTTGGTAAATGCAGCATATAGATAGGAAGGGATTTTATGTATGGGGCATGGCCTGTAAAGCACACTGCCTTTGAAATCCCTAATTTCCTTTTGGGACTTTATGTGAGACAAGCAGGTCATGCTATTGGTCTCCATCCCTGTATATGGAAAACACTAAGGTCAAATCAAAACTGCATCCACCAAGAACGCACGAAAATCGCACGGTGGGACTTTATATGAGCCACCAAGCTGTAAGCAAGGCGTCTCCATCCCTGGTTGGCTTTCCACTTCCATAGGTATCAGAACATATGTGCAAAAAAAAAAAAATTCCAAAATGCCAAATACTCCGGGGCTTAAGTGGTTAATTTAATGAAAAAAATATGTATATTTTTAATAAAATACTAAAGAAAGAACAAAAATGACAATTCATTTAATTAAAATGACCATAGCTAAGTACAATACCTCTTACTGGAAAAGAGCAGCTGAAAATCATTACACCTCCATCCCCTTGGTGAATGCAGCATATAGATAGGAAGGGATTTTATGTATGGGGCATGGCCTGTAAAGCACACTGCCTTTGAAATCCCTAATTTCCTTTTGGGACTTTATGTGAGACAAGCAGGTCATGCTATTGGTCTCCATCCCTGTATATGGAAAACACTAAGGTCAAATCAAAACTGCATCCACCAAGAACGCACGAAAATCGCACGGTGGGACTTTATATGAGCCACCAAGCTGTAAGCAAGGCGTCTCCATCCCTGGTTGGCTTTCCACTTCCATAGGTATCAGAACATATGTGCAAAAAAAAAAAAATTCCAAAATGCCAAATACTCCGGGGCTTAAGTGGTTAATTTAATGAAAAAAATATGTATATTTTTAATAAAATACTAAAGAAAGAACAAAAATGACAATTCATTTAATTAAAATGACCATAGCTAAGTACAATACCTCTTACTGGAAAAAAGCAGCTGAAAATCATTACACCTCCATCCCCTTGGTGAATGCAGCATATAGATAGGAAGGGATTTTATGTATGGGGCATGGCCTGTAAAGCACACTGCCTTTGAAATCCCTAATTTCCTTTTGGGACTTTATGTGAGACAAGCAGGTCATGCTATTGGTCTCCATCCCTGTATATGGAAAACACTAAGGTCAAATCAAAACTGCATCCACCAAGAACGCACGAAAATCGCACGGTGGGACTTTATATGAGCCACCAAGCTGTAAGCAAGGCGTCTCCATCCCTGGTTGGCTTTCCACTTCCATAGGTATCAGAACATATGTGCAAAAAAAAAAAAATTCCAAAATGCCAAATACTCCGGGGCTTAAGTGGTTAATTTAATGAAAAAAATATGTATATTTTTAATAAAATACTAAAGAAAGAACAAAAATGACAATTCATTTAATTAAAATGACCATAGCTAAGTACAATACCTCTTACTGGAAAAGAGCAGCTGAAAATCATTACACCTCCATCCCCTTGGTGAATGCAGCATATAGATAGGAAGGGATTTTATGTATGGGGCATGGCCTGTAAAGCACACTGCCTTTGAAATCCCTAATTTCCTTTTGGGACTTTATGTGAGACAAGCAGGTCATGCTATTGGTCTCCATCCCTGTATATGGAAAACACTAAGGTCAAATCAAAACTGCATCCACCAAGAACGCACGAAAATCGCACGGTGGGACTTTATATGAGCCACCAAGCTGTAAGCAAGGCGTCTCCATCCCTGGTTGGCTTTCCACTTCCATAGGTATCAGAACATATGTGCAAAAAAAAAAAAAATTCCAAAATGCCAAATACTCCGGGGCTTAAGTGGTTAATTTAATGAAAAAAAAATATGTATATTTTTAATAAAATACTAAAGAAAGAACAAAAATGACAATTCATTTAATTAAAATGACCATAGCTAAGTACAATACCTCTTACTGGAAAAGAGCAGCTGAAATCATTACACCTCCATCCCCTTGGTGAATGCAGCATATAGATAGGAAGGGATTTTATGTATGGGGCATGGCCTGTAAAGCACACTGCCTTTGAAATCCCTAATTTCCTTTTGGGACTTTATGTGAGACAAGCAGGTCATGCTATTGGTCTCCATCCCTGTATATGGAAAACACTAAGGTCAAATCAAAACTGCATCCACCAAGAACGCACGAAAATCGCACGGTGGGACTTTATATGAGCCACCAAGCTGTAAGCAAGGCGTCTCCATCCCTGGTTGGCTTTCCACTTCCATAGGTATCAGAACATATGTGCAAAAAAAAAAAAATTCCAAAATGCCAAATACTCCGGGGCTTAAGTGGTTAATTTAATGAAAAAAATATGTATATTTTTAATAAAATACTAAAGAAAGAACAAAAATGACAATTCATTTAATTAAAATGACCATAGCTAAGTACAATACCTCTTACTGGAAAAGAGCAGCTGAAAATCATTACACCTCCATCCCCTTGGTGAATGCAGCATATAGATAGGAAGGGATTTTATGTATGGGGCATGGCCTGTAAAGCACACTGCCTTTGAAATCCCTAATTTCCTTTTGGGACTTTATGTGAGACAAGCAGGTCATGCTATTGGTCTCCATCCCTGTATATGGAAAACACTAAGGTCAAATCAAAACTGCATCCACCAAGAACGCACGAAAATCGCACGGTGGGACTTTATATGAGCCACCAAGCTGTAAGCAAGGCGTCTCCATCCCTGGTTGGCTTTCCACTTCCATAGGTATCAGAACATATGTGCAAAAAAAAAAAAAATTCCAAAATGCCAAATACTCCGGGGCTTAAGTGGTTAATTTAATGAAAAAAAAATATGTATATTTTTAATAAAATACTAAAGAAAGAACAAAAATGACAATTCATTTAATTAAAATGACCATAGCTAAGTACAATACCTCTTACTGGAAAAGAGCAGCTGAAAATCATTACACCTCCATCCCCTTGGTGAATGCAGCATATAGATAGGAAGGGATTTTATGTATGGGGCATGGCCTGTAAAGCACACTGCCTTTGAAATCCCTAATTTCCTTTTGGGACTTTATGTGAGACAAGCAGGTCATGCTATTGGTCTCCATCCCTGTATATGGAAAACACTAAGGTCAAATCAAAACTGCATCCACCAAGAACGCACGAAAATCGCACGGTGGGACTTTATATGAGCCACCAAGCTGTAAGCAAGGCGTCTCCATCCCTGGTTGGCTTTCCACTTCCATAGGTATCAGAACATATGTGCAAAAAAAAAAAAATTCCAAAATGCCAAATACTCCGGGGCTTAAGTGGTTAATTTAATGAAAAAAAAATATGTATATTTTTAATAAAATACTATTTAAGTGCAGTAGTTCGCTGGTACAATGGTTAGCGGTCTTGCCTCCCATACAGAGTGTGACAGGTTCGAATCCTGGCTACTGCAAGTAAAAAATTTTTTTTTTTTTTATTTTTTTTTTTTTTTTTAAGTTTTTTAACAGTTTTTATAATATCTTGTTTTTTTGAAAAAAAAATGTATATTTTTAATAAAATACTAAAGAAAGAACAAAAATGACAATTCATTTAATTAAAATGACCATAGCTAAGTACAATACCTCTTCCTGGAAAAGAGCAGCTGAAAATCATTACACCTCCATCCCCTTGGTGAATGCACCATATAGATAGGAAGGGATTTTATGTATGGGGCATGGCCTGTAAAGCACACTGCCTTTGAAATCCCTAATTTCCTTTTGGGACTTTATGTGAGACAAGCAGGTCATGCTATTGGTCTCCATCCCTGTATATGGAAAACACTAAGGTCAAATCAAAACTGCATCCACCAAGAACGCACGAAAATCGCACGGTGGGACTTTATATGAGCCACCAAGCTGTAAGCAAGGCGTCTCCATCCCTGGTTGGCTTTCCACTTCCATAGGTATCAGAACATATGTGCAAAAAAAAAAAAAATTCCAAAATGCCAAATACTCCGGGGCTTAAGTGGTTAATTTAATGAAAAAAAATATATGTATATTTTTAATAAAATACTAAAGAAAGAACAAAAATGACAATTCATTTAATTAAAATGACCATAGCTAAGTACAATACCTTTTCACTATGGCACTGCATAATTGAAGATTTAGGGAAGTTTTGCAGCTTATTTAAGTGCAGTAGTTCGCTGGTACAATGGTTAGCGGTCTTGCCTCCCATACAGAGTGTGACAGGTTCGAATCCTGGCTACTGCAAGTAAAAAATTTTTTTTTTTTTTTTTTTTTTTTTTTTTTTAAGTTTTTTAACAGTTTTTATAATATCTTGTTTTTTTGAAAAAAAAATGTATATTTTTAATAAAATACTAAAGAAAGAACAAAAATGACAATTCATTTAATTAAAATGACCATAGCTAAGTACAATACCTCTTCCTGGAAAAGAGCAGCTGAAAATCATTACACCTCCATCCCCTTGGTGAATGCACCATATAGATAGGAAGGGATTTTATGTATGGGGCATGGCCTGTAAAGCACACTGCCTTTGAAATCCCTAATTTCCTTTTGGGACTTTATGTGAGACAAGCAGGTCATGCTATTGGTCTCCATCCCTGTATATGGAAAACACTAAGGTCAAATCAAAACTGCATCCACCAAGAACGCACGAAAATCGCACGGTGGGACTTTATATGAGCCACCAAGCTGTAAGCAAGGCGTCTCCATCCCTGGTTGGCTTTCCACTTCCATAGGTATCAGAACATATGTGCAAAAAAAAAAAAATTCCAAAATGCCAAATACTCCGGGGCTTAAGTGGTTAATTTAATGAAAAAAATATGTATATTTTTAATAAAATACTAAAGAAAGAACAAAAATGACAATTCATTTAATTAAAATGACCATAGCTAAGTACAATACCTCTTACTGGAAAAGAGCAGCTGAAAATCATTACACCTCCATCCCCTTGGTAAATGCAGCATATAGATAGGAAGGGATTTTATGTATGGGGCATGGCCTGTAAAGCACACTGCCTTTGAAATCCCTAATTTCCTTTTGGGACTTTATGTGAGACAAGCAGGTCATGCTATTGGTCTCCATCCCTGTATATGGAAAACACTAAGGTCAAATCAAAACTGCATCCACCAAGAACGCACGAAAATCGCACGGTGGGACTTTATATGAGCCACCAAGCTGTAAGCAAGGCGTCTCCATCCCTGGTTGGCTTTCCACTTCCATAGGTATCAGAACATATGTGCAAAAAAAAAAAAATTCCAAAATGCCAAATACTCCGGGGCTTAAGTGGTTAATTTAATGAAAAAAATATGTATATTTTTAATAAAATACTAAAGAAAGAACAAAAATGACAATTCATTTAATTAAAATGACCATAGCTAAGTACAATACCTCTTACTGGAAAAGAGCAGCTGAAAATCATTACACCTCCATCCCCTTGGTGAATGCAGCATATAGATAGGAAGGGATTTTATGTATGGGGCATGGCCTGTAAAGCACACTGCCTTTGAAATCCCTAATTTCCTTTTGGGACTTTATGTGAGACAAGCAGGTCATGCTATTGGTCTCCATCCCTGTATATGGAAAACACTAAGGTCAAATCAAAACTGCATCCACCAAGAACGCACGAAAATCGCACGGTGGGACTTTATATGAGCCACCAAGCTGTAAGCAAGGCGTCTCCATCCCTGGTTGGCTTTCCACTTCCATAGGTATCAGAACATATGTGCAAAAAAAAAAAAAATTCCAAAATGCCAAATACTCCGGGGCTTAAGTGGTTAATTTAATGAAAAAAAAATATGTATATTTTTAATAAAATACTAAAGAAAGAACAAAAATGACAATTCATTTAATTAAAATGACCATAGCTAAGTACAATACCTCTTACTGGAAAAGAGCAGCTGAAAATCATTACACCTCCATCCCCTTGGTGAATGCAGCATATAGATAGGAAGGGATTTTATGTATGGGGCATGGCCTGTAAAGCACACTGCCTTTGAAATCCCTAATTTCCTTTTGGGACTTTATGTGAGACAAGCAGGTCATGCTATTGGTCTCCATCCCTGTATATGGAAAACACTAAGGTCAAATCAAAACTGCATCCACCAAGAACGCACGAAAATCGCACGGTGGGACTTTATATGAGCCACCAAGCTGTAAGCAAGGCGTCTCCATCCCTGGTTGGCTTTCCACTTCCATAGGTATCAGAACATATGTGCAAAAAAAAAAAAAATTCCAAAATGCCAAATACTCCGGGGCTTAAGTGGTTAATTTAATGAAAAAAAATATGTATATTTGTAATAAAATACTAAAGAAAGAACAAAAATGACAATTCATTTAATTAAAATGACCATAGCTAAGTACAATACCTCTTACTGGAAAAGAGCAGCTGAAAATCATTACACCTCCATCCCCTTGGTAAATGCAGCATATAGATAGGAAGGGATTTTATGTATGGGGCATGGCCTGTAAAGCACACTGCCTTTGAAATCCCTAATTTCCTTTTGGGACTTTATGTGAGACAAGCAGGTCATGCTATTGGTCTCCATCCCTGTATATGGAAAACACTAAGGTCAAATCAAAACTGCATCCACCAAGAACGCACGAAAATCGCACGGTGGGACTTTATATGAGCCACCAAGCTGTAAGCAAGGCGTCTCCATCCCTGGTTGGCTTTCCACTTCCATAGGTATCAGAACATATGTGCAAAAAAAAAAAAATTCCAAAATGCCAAATACTCCGGGGCTTAAGTGGTTAATTTAATGAAAAAAATATGTATATTTTTAATAAAATACTAAAGAAAGAACAAAAATGACAATTCATTTAATTAAAATGACCATAGCTAAGTACAATACCTCTTACTGGAAAAGAGCAGCTGAAAATCATTACACCTCCATCCCCTTGGTGAATGCAGCATATAGATAGGAAGGGATTTTATGTATGGGGCATGGCCTGTAAAGCACACTGCCTTTGAAATCCCTAATTTCCTTTTGGGACTTTATGTGAGACAAGCAGGTCATGCTATTGGTCTCCATCCCTGTATATGGAAAACACTAAGGTCAAATCAAAACTGCATCCACCAAGAACGCACGAAAATCGCACGGTGGGACTTTATATGAGCCACCAAGCTGTAAGCAAGGCGTCTCCATCCCTGGTTGGCTTTCCACTTCCATAGGTATCAGAACATATGTGCAAAAAAAAAAAAAATTCCAAAATGCCAAATACTCCGGGGCTTAAGTGGTTAATTTAATGAAAAAAAATATATGTATATTTTTAATAAAATACTAAAGAAAGAACAAAAATGACAATTCATTTAATTAAAATGACCATAGCTAAGTACAATACCTTTTCACTATGGCACTGCATAATTGAAGATTTAGGGAAGTTTTGCAGCTTATTTAAGTGCAGTAGTTCGCTGGTACAATGGTTAGCGGTCTTGCCTCCCATACAGAGTGTGACAGGTTCGAATCCTGGCTACTGCAAGTAAAAAATTTTTTTTTTTTTTTTTTTTTTTTTTTTAAGTTTTTTAACAGTTTTTATAATATCTTGTTTTTTTGAAAAAAAAATGTATATTTTTAATAAAATACTAAAGAAAGAACAAAAATGACAATTCATTTAATTAAAATGACCATAGCTAAGTACAATACCTCTTCCTGGAAAAGAGCAGCTGAAAATCATTACACCTCCATCCCCTTGGTGAATGCACCATATAGATAGGAAGGGATTTTATGTATGGGGCATGGCCTGTAAAGCACACTGCCTTTGAAATCCCTAATTTCCTTTTGGGACTTTATGTGAGACAAGCAGGTCATGCTATTGGTCTCCATCCCTGTATATGGAAAACACTAAGGTCAAATCAAAACTGCATCCACCAAGAACGCACGAAAATCGCACGGTGGGACTTTATATGAGCCACCAAGCTGTAAGCAAGGCGTCTCCATCCCTGGTTGGCTTTCCACTTCCATAGGTATCAGAACATATGTGCAAAAAAAAAAAAATTCCAAAATGCCAAATACTCCGGGGCTTAAGTGGTTAATTTAATGAAAAAAATATGTATATTTTTAATAAAATACTAAAGAAAGAACAAAAATGACAATTCATTTAATTAAAATGACCATAGCTAAGTACAATACCTCTTACTGGAAAAGAGCAGCTGAAAATCATTACACCTCCATCCCCTTGGTAAATGCAGCATATAGATAGGAAGGGATTTTATGTATGGGGCATGGCCTGTAAAGCACACTGCCTTTGAAATCCCTAATTTCCTTTTGGGACTTTATGTGAGACAAGCAGGTCATGCTATTGGTCTCCATCCCTGTATATGGAAAACACTAAGGTCAAATCAAAACTGCATCCACCAAGAACGCACGAAAATCGCACGGTGGGACTTTATATGAGCCACCAAGCTGTAAGCAAGGCGTCTCCATCCCTGGTTGGCTTTCCACTTCCATAGGTATCAGAACATATGTGCAAAAAAAAAAAAATTCCAAAATGCCAAATACTCCGGGGCTTAAGTGGTTAATTTAATGAAAAAAATATGTATATTTTTAATAAAATACTAAAGAAAGAACAAAAATGACAATTCATTTAATTAAAATGACCATAGCTAAGTACAATACCTCTTACTGGAAAAGAGCAGCTGAAAATCATTACACCTCCATCCCCTTGGTGAATGCAGCATATAGATAGGAAGGGATTTTATGTATGGGGCATGGCCTGTAAAGCACACTGCCTTTGAAATCCCTAATTTCCTTTTGGGACTTTATGTGAGACAAGCAGGTCATGCTATTGGTCTCCATCCCTGTATATGGAAAACACTAAGGTCAAATCAAAACTGCATCCACCAAGAACGCACGAAAATCGCACGGTGGGACTTTATATGAGCCACCAAGCTGTAAGCAAGGCGTCTCCATCCCTGGTTGGCTTTCCACTTCCATAGGTATCAGAACATATGTGCAAAAAAAAAAAAAATTCCAAAATGCCAAATACTCCGGGGCTTAAGTGGTTAATTTAATGAAAAAAAAATATGTATATTTTTAATAAAATACTAAAGAAAGAACAAAAATGACAATTCATTTAATTAAAATGACCATAGCTAAGTACAATACCTCTTACTGGAAAAGAGCAGCTGAAAATCATTACACCTCCATCCCCTTGGTGAATGCAGCATATAGATAGGAAGGGATTTTATGTATGGGGCATGGCCTGTAAAGCACACTGCCTTTGAAATCCCTAATTTCCTTTTGGGACTTTATGTGAGACAAGCAGGTCATGCTATTGGTCTCCATCCCTGTATATGGAAAACACTAAGGTCAAATCAAAACTGCATCCACCAAGAACGCACGAAAATCGCACGGTGGGACTTTATATGAGCCACCAAGCTGTAAGCAAGGCGTCTCCATCCCTGGTTGGCTTTCCACTTCCATAGGTATCAGAACATATGTGCAAAAAAAAAAAAAATTCCAAAATGCCAAATACTCCGGGGCTTAAGTGGTTAATTTAATGAAAAAAAATATGTATATTTGTAATAAAATACTAAAGAAAGAACAAAAATGACAATTCATTTAATTAAAATGACCATAGCTAAGTACAATACCTCTTACTGGAAAAGAGCAGCTGAAAATCATTACACCTCCATCCCCTTGGTAAATGCAGCATATAGATAGGAAGGGATTTTATGTATGGGGCATGGCCTGTAAAGCACACTGCCTTTGAAATCCCTAATTTCCTTTTGGGACTTTATGTGAGACAAGCAGGTCATGCTATTGGTCTCCATCCCTGTATATGGAAAACACTAAGGTCAAATCAAAACTGCATCCACCAAGAACGCACGAAAATCGCACGGTGGGACTTTATATGAGCCACCAAGCTGTAAGCAAGGCGTCTCCATCCCTGGTTGGCTTTCCACTTCCATAGGTATCAGAACATATGTGCAAAAAAAAAAAAATTCCAAAATGCCAAATACTCCGGGGCTTAAGTGGTTAATTTAATGAAAAAAATATGTATATTTTTAATAAAATACTAAAGAAAGAACAAAAATGACAATTCATTTAATTAAAATGACCATAGCTAAGTACAATACCTCTTACTGGAAAAGAGCAGCTGAAAATCATTACACCTCCATCCCCTTGGTGAATGCAGCATATAGATAGGAAGGGATTTTATGTATGGGGCATGGCCTGTAAAGCACACTGCCTTTGAAATCCCTAATTTCCTTTTGGGACTTTATGTGAGACAAGCAGGTCATGCTATTGGTCTCCATCCCTGTATATGGAAAACACTAAGGTCAAATCAAAACTGCATCCACCAAGAACGCACGAAAATCGCACGGTGGGACTTTATATGAGCCACCAAGCTGTAAGCAAGGCGTCTCCATCCCTGGTTGGCTTTCCACTTCCATAGGTATCAGAACATATGTGCAAAAAAAAAAAAATTCCAAAATGCCAAATACTCCGGGGCTTAAGTGGTTAATTTAATGAAAAAAATATGTATATTTTTAATAAAATACTAAAGAAAGAACAAAAATGACAATTCATTTAATTAAAATGACCATAGCTAAGTACAATACCTCTTACTGGAAAAGAGCAGCTGAAAATCATTACACCTCCATCCCCTTGGTGAATGCAGCATATAGATAGGAAGGGATTTTATGTATGGGGCATGGCCTGTAAAGCACACTGCCTTTGAAATCCCTAATTTCCTTTTGGGACTTTATGTGAGACAAGCAGGTCATGCTATTGGTCTCCATCCCTGTATATGGAAAACACTAAGGTCAAATCAAAACTGCATCCACCAAGAACGCACGAAAATCGCACGGTGGGACTTTATATGAGCCACCAAGCTGTAAGCAAGGCGTCTCCATCCCTGGTTGGCTTTCCACTTCCATAGGTATCAGAACATATGTGCAAAAAAAAAAAAATTCCAAAATGCCAAATACTCCGGGGCTTAAGTGGTTAATTTAATGAAAAAAATATGTATATTTTTAATAAAATACTAAAGAAAGAACAAAAATGACAATTCATTTAATTAAAATGACCATAGCTAAGTACAATACCTCTTACTGGAAAAGAGCAGCTGAAAATCATTACACCTCCATCCCCTTGGTGAATGCAGCATATAGATAGGAAGGGATTTTATGTATGGGGCATGGCCTGTAAAGCACACTGCCTTTGAAATCCCTAATTTCCTTTTGGGACTTTATGTGAGACAAGCAGGTCATGCTATTGGTCTCCATCCCTGTATATGGAAAACACTAAGGTCAAATCAAAACTGCATCCACCAAGAACGCACGAAAATCGCACGGTGGGACTTTATATGAGCCACCAAGCTGTAAGCAAGGCGTCTCCATCCCTGGTTGGCTTTCCACTTCCATAGGTATCAGAACATATGTGCAAAAAAAAAAAAAATTCCAAAATGCCAAATACTCCGGGGCTTAAGTGGTTAATTTAATGAAAAAAAAATATGTATATTTTTAATAAAATACTAAAGAAAGAACAAAAATGACAATTCATTTAATTAAAATGACCATAGCTAAGTACAATACCTCTTACTGGAAAAGAGCAGCTGAAAATCATTACACCTCCATCCCCTTGGTGAATGCAGCATATAGATAGGAAGGGATTTTATGTATGGGGCATGGCCTGTAAAGCACACTGCCTTTGAAATCCCTAATTTCCTTTTGGGACTTTATGTGAGACAAGCAGGTCATGCTATTGGTCTCCATCCCTGTATATGGAAAACACTAAGGTCAAATCAAAACTGCATCCACCAAGAACGCACGAAAATCGCACGGTGGGACTTTATATGAGCCACCAAGCTGTAAGCAAGGCGTCTCCATCCCTGGTTGGCTTTCCACTTCCATAGGTATCAGAACATATGTGCAAAAAAAAAAAAATTCCAAAATGCCAAATACTCCGGGGCTTAAGTGGTTAATTTAATGAAAAAAATATGTATATTTTTAATAAAATACTAAAGAAAGAACAAAAATGACAATTCATTTAATTAAAATGACCATAGCTAAGTACAATACCTCTTACTGGAAAAGAGCAGCTGAAAATCATTACACCTCCATCCCCTTGGTGAATGCAGCATATAGATAGGAAGGGATTTTATGTATGGGGCATGGCCTGTAAAGCACACTGCCTTTGAAATCCCTAATTTCCTTTTGGGACTTTATGTGAGACAAGCAGGTCATGCTATTGGTCTCCATCCCTGTATATGGAAAACACTAAGGTCAAATCAAAACTGCATCCACCAAGAACGCACGAAAATCGCACGGTGGGACTTTATATGAGCCACCAAGCTGTAAGCAAGGCGTCTCCATCCCTGGTTGGCTTTCCACTTCCATAGGTATCAGAACATATGTGCAAAAAAAAAAAAAATTCCAAAATGCCAAATACTCCGGGGCTTAAGTGGTTAATTTAATGAAAAAAAAATATGTATATTTTTAATAAAATACTAAAGAAAGAACAAAAATGACAATTCATTTAATTAAAATGACCATAGCTAAGTACAATACCTCTTACTGGAAAAGAGCAGCTGAAAATCATTACACCTCCATCCCCTTGGTGAATGCAGCATATAGATAGGAAGGGATTTTATGTATGGGGCATGGCCTGTAAAGCACACTGCCTTTGAAATCCCTAATTTCCTTTTGGGACTTTATGTGAGACAAGCAGGTCATGCTATTGGTCTCCATCCCTGTATATGGAAAACACTAAGGTCAAATCAAAACTGCATCCACCAAGAACGCACGAAAATCGCACGGTGGGACTTTATATGAGCCACCAAGCTGTAAGCAAGGCGTCTCCATCCCTGGTTGGCTTTCCACTTCCATAGGTATCAGAACATATGTGCAAAAAAAAAAAAATTCCAAAATGCCAAATACTCCGGGGCTTAAGTGGTTAATTTAATGAAAAAAATATGTATATTTTTAATAAAATACTAAAGAAAGAACAAAAATGACAATTCATTTAATTAAAATGACCATAGCTAAGTACAATACCTCTTACTGGAAAAGAGCAGCTGAAAATCATTACACCTCCATCCCCTTGGTGAATGCAGCATATAGATAGGAAGGGATTTTATGTATGGGGCATGGCCTGTAAAGCACACTGCCTTTGAAATCCCTAATTTCCTTTTGGGACTTTATGTGAGACAAGCAGGTCATGCTATTGGTCTCCATCCCTGTATATGGAAAACACTAAGGTCAAATCAAAACTGCATCCACCAAGAACGCACGAAAATCGCACGGTGGGACTTTATATGAGCCACCAAGCTGTAAGCAAGGCGTCTCCATCCCTGGTTGGCTTTCCACTTCCATAGGTATCAGAACATATGTGCAAAAAAAAAAAAATTCCAAAATGCCAAATACTCCGGGGCTTAAGTGGTTAATTTAATGAAAAAAATATGTATATTTTTAATAAAATACTAAAGAAAGAACAAAAATGACAATTCATTTAATTAAAATGACCATAGCTAAGTACAATACCTCTTACTGGAAAAGAGCAGCTGAAAATCATTACACCTCCATCCCCTTGGTGAATGCAGCATATAGATAGGAAGGGATTTTATGTATGGGGCATGGCCTGTAAAGCACACTGCCTTTGAAATCCCTAATTTCCTTTTGGGACTTTATGTGAGACAAGCAGGTCATGCTATTGGTCTCCATCCCTGTATATGGAAAACACTAAGGTCAAATCAAAACTGCATCCACCAAGAACGCACGAAAATCGCACGGTGGGACTTTATATGAGCCACCAAGCTGTAAGCAAGGCGTCTCCATCCCTGGTTGGCTTTCCACTTCCATAGGTATCAGAACATATGTGCAAAAAAAAAAAAAATTCCAAAATGCCAAATACTCCGGGGCTTAAGTGGTTAATTTAATGAAAAAAAAATATGTATATTTTTAATAAAATACTAAAGAAAGAACAAAAATGACAATTCATTTAATTAAAATGACCATAGCTAAGTACAATACCTCTTACTGGAAAAGAGCAGCTGAAAATCATTACACCTCCATCCCCTTGGTGAATGCAGCATATAGATAGGAAGGGATTTTATGTATGGGGCATGGCCTGTAAAGCACACTGCCTTTGAAATCCCTAATTTCCTTTTGGGACTTTATGTGAGACAAGCAGGTCATGCTATTGGTCTCCATCCCTGTATATGGAAAACACTAAGGTCAAATCAAAACTGCATCCACCAAGAACGCACGAAAATCGCACGGTGGGACTTTATATGAGCCACCAAGCTGTAAGCAAGGCGTCTCCATCCCTGGTTGGCTTTCCACTTCCATAGGTATCAGAACATATGTGCAAAAAAAAAAAAATTCCAAAATGCCAAATACTCCGGGGCTTAAGTGGTTAATTTAATGAAAAAAATATGTATATTTTTAATAAAATACTAAAGAAAGAACAAAAATGACAATTCATTTAATTAAAATGACCATAGCTAAGTACAATACCTCTTACTGGAAAAGAGCAGCTGAAAATCATTACACCTCCATCCCCTTGGTGAATGCAGCATATAGATAGGAAGGGATTTTATGTATGGGGCATGGCCTGTAAAGCACACTGCCTTTGAAATCCCTAATTTCCTTTTGGGACTTTATGTGAGACAAGCAGGTCATGCTATTGGTCTCCATCCCTGTATATGGAAAACACTAAGGTCAAATCAAAACTGCATCCACCAAGAACGCACGAAAATCGCACGGTGGGACTTTATATGAGCCACCAAGCTGTAAGCAAGGCGTCTCCATCCCTGGTTGGCTTTCCACTTCCATAGGTATCAGAACATATGTGCAAAAAAAAAAAAAATTCCAAAATGCCAAATACTCCGGGGCTTAAGTGGTTAATTTAATGAAAAAAAAATATGTATATTTTTAATAAAATACTAAAGAAAGAACAAAAATGACAATTCATTTAATTAAAATGACCATAGCTAAGTACAATACCTCTTACTGGAAAAGAGCAGCTGAAAATCATTACACCTCCATCCCCTTGGTGAATGCAGCATATAGATAGGAAGGGATTTTATGTATGGGGCATGGCCTGTAAAGCACACTGCCTTTGAAATCCCTAATTTCCTTTTGGGACTTTATGTGAGACAAGCAGGTCATGCTATTGGTCTCCATCCCTGTATATGGAAAACACTAAGGTCAAATCAAAACTGCATCCACCAAGAACGCACGAAAATCGCACGGTGGGACTTTATATGAGCCACCAAGCTGTAAGCAAGGCGTCTCCATCCCTGGTTGGCTTTCCACTTCCATAGGTATCAGAACATATGTGCAAAAAAAAAAAAATTCCAAAATGCCAAATACTCCGGGGCTTAAGTGGTTAATTTAATGAAAAAAAAATATGTATATTTTTAATAAAATACTATTTAAGTGCAGTAGTTCGCTGGTACAATGGTTAGCGGTCTTGCCTCCCATACAGAGTGTGACAGGTTCGAATCCTGGCTACTGCAAGTAAAAATTTTTTTTTTTTTTTATTTTTTTTTTTTTTTTTAAGTTTTTTAACAGTTTTTATAATATCTTGTTTTTTTGAAAAAAAAATGTATATTTTTAATAAAATACTAAAGAAAGAACAAAAATGACAATTCATTTAATTAAAATGACCATAGCTAAGTACAATACCTCTTCCTGGAAAAGAGCAGCTGAAAATCATTACACCTCCATCCCCTTGGTGAATGCACCATATAGATAGGAAGGGATTTTATGTATGGGGCATGGCCTGTAAAGCACACTGCCTTTGAAATCCCTAATTTCCTTTTGGGACTTTATGTGAGACAAGCAGGTCATGCTATTGGTCTCCATCCCTGTATATGGAAAACACTAAGGTCAAATCAAAACTGCATCCACCAAGAACGCACGAAAATCGCACGGTGGGACTTTATATGAGCCACCAAGCTGTAAGCAAGGCGTCTCCATCCCTGGTTGGCTTTCCACTTCCATAGGTATCAGAACATATGTGCAAAAAAAAGAAAAAATTCCAAAATGCCAAATACTCCGGGGCTTAAGTGGTTAATTTAATGAAAAAAAATATATGTATATTTTTAATAAAATACTAAAGAAAGAACAAAAATGACAATTCATTTAATTAAAATGACCATAGCTAAGTACAATACCTTTTCACTATGGCACTGCATAATTGAAGATTTAGGGAAGTTTTGCAGGTTATTTAAGTGCAGTAGTTCGCTGGTACAATGGTTAGCGGTCTTGCCTCCCATACAGAGTGTGACAGGTTCGAATCCTGGCTACTGCAAGTAAAAAATTTTTTTTTTTTTTTTTTTTTTTTTTTTTAAGTTTTTTAACAGTTTTTATAATATCTTGTTTTTTTGAAAAAAAAATGTATATTTTTAATAAAATACTAAAGAAAGAACAAAAATGACAATTCATTTAATTAAAATGACCATAGCTAAGTACAATACCTCTTCCTGGAAAAGAGCAGCTGAAAATCATTACACCTCCATCCCCTTGGTGAATGCACCATATAGATAGGAAGGGATTTTATGTATGGGGCATGGCCTGTAAAGCACACTGCCTTTGAAATCCCTAATTTCCTTTTGGGACTTTATGTGAGACAAGCAGGTCATGCTATTGGTCTCCATCCCTGTATATGGAAAACACTAAGGTCAAATCAAAACTGCATCCACCAAGAACGCACGAAAATCGCACGGTGGGACTTTATATGAGCCACCAAGCTGTAAGCAAGGCGTCTCCATCCCTGGTTGGCTTTCCACTTCCATAGGTATCAGAACATATGTGCAAAAAAAAAAAAAATTCCAAAATGCCAAATACTCCGGGGCTTAAGTGGTTAATTTAATGAAAAAAAATATATGTATATTTTTAATAAAATAGTAAAGAAAGAACAAAAATGACAATTCATTTAATTAAAATGACCATAGCTAAGTACAATACCTCTTACTGGAAAAGAGCAGCTGAAAATCATTACACCTCCATCCCCTTGGTGAATGCAGCATATAGATAGGAAGGGATTTTATGTATGGGGCATGGCCTGTAAAGCACACTGCCTTTGAAATCCCTAATTTCCTTTTGGGACTTTATGTGAGACAAGCAGGTCATGCTATTGGTCTCCATCCCTGTATATGGAAAACACTAAGGTCAAATCAAAACTGCATCCACCAAGAACGCACGAAAATCGCACGGTGGGACTTTATATGAGCCACCAAGCTGTAAGCAAGGCGTCTCCATCCCTGGTTGGCTTTCCACTTCCATAGGTATCAGAACATATGTGCAAAAAAAAAAAAAATTCCAAAATGCCAAATACTCCGGGGCTTAAGTGGTTAATTTAATGAAAAAAAAATATGTATATTTTTAATAAAATACTAAAGAAAGAACAAAAATGACAATTCATTTAATTAAAATGACCATAGCTAAGTACAATACCTCTTACTGGAAAAGAGCAGCTGAAAATCATTACACCTCCATCCCCTTGGTGAATGCAGCATATAGATAGGAAGGGATTTTATGTATGGGGCATGGCCTGTAAAGCACACTGCCTTTGAAATCCCTAATTTCCTTTTGGGACTTTATGTGAGACAAGCAGGTCATGCTATTGGTCTCCATCCCTGTATATGGAAAACACTAAGGTCAAATCAAAACTGCATCCACCAAGAACGCACGAAAATCGCACGGTGGGACTTTATATGAGCCACCAAGCTGTAAGCAAGGCGTCTCCATCCCTGGTTGGCTTTCCACTTCCATAGGTATCAGAACATATGTGCAAAAAAAAAAAAAATTCCAAAATGCCAAATACTCCGGGGCTTAAGTGGTTAATTTAATGAAAAAAAAATATGTATATTTTTAATAAAATACTAAAGAAAGAACAAAAATGACAATTCATTTAATTAAAATGACCATAGCTAAGTACAATACCTCTTACTGGAAAAGAGCAGCTGAAAATCATTACACCTCCATCCCCTTGGTGAATGCAGCATATAGATAGGAAGGGATTTTATGTATGGGGCATGGCCTGTAAAGCACACTGCCTTTGAAATCCCTAATTTCCTTTTGGGACTTTATGTGAGACAAGCAGGTCATGCTATTGGTCTCCATCCCTGTATATGGAAAACACTAAGGTCAAATCAAAACTGCATCCACCAAGAACGCACGAAAATCGCACGGTGGGACTTTATATGAGCCACCAAGCTGTAAGCAAGGCGTCTCCATCCCTGGTTGGCTTTCCACTTCCATAGGTATCAGAACATATGTGCAAAAAAAAAAAAAATTCCAAAATGCCAAATACTCCGGGGCTTAAGTGGTTAATTTAATGAAAAAAAAATATGTATATTTTTAATAAAATACTAAAGAAAGAACAAAAATGACAATTCATTTAATTAAAATGACCATAGCTAAGTACAATACCTCTTACTGGAAAAGAGCAGCTGAAAATCATTACACCTCCATCCCCTTGGTGAATGCAGCATATAGATAGGAAGGGATTTTATGTATGGGGCATGGCCTGTAAAGCACACTGCCTTTGAAATCCCTAATTTCCTTTTGGGACTTTATGTGAGACAAGCAGGTCATGCTATTGGTCTCCATCCCTGTATATGGAAAACACTAAGGTCAAATCAAAACTGCATCCACCAAGAACGCACGAAAATCGCACGGTGGGACTTTATATGAGCCACCAAGCTGTAAGCAAGGCGTCTCCATCCCTGGTTGGCTTTCCACTTCCATAGGTATCAGAACATATGTGCAAAAAAAAAAAAAATTCCAAAATGCCAAATACTCCGGGGCTTAAGTGGTTAATTTAATGAAAAAAAAATATGTATATTTTTAATAAAATACTAAAGAAAGAACAAAAATGACAATTCATTTAATTAAAATGACCATAGCTAAGTACAATACCTCTTACTGGAAAAGAGCAGCTGAAAATCATTACACCTCCATCCCCTTGGTGAATGCAGCATATAGATAGGAAGGGATTTTATGTATGGGGCATGGCCTGTAAAGCACACTGCCTTTGAAATCCCTAATTTCCTTTTGGGACTTTATGTGAGACAAGCAGGTCATGCTATTGGTCTCCATCCCTGTATATGGAAAACACTAAGGTCAAATCAAAACTGCATCCACCAAGAACGCACGAAAATCGCACGGTGGGACTTTATATGAGCCACCAAGCTGTAAGCAAGGCGTCTCCATCCCTGGTTGGCTTTCCACTTCCATAGGTATCAGAACATATGTGCAAAAAAAAAAAAATTCCAAAATGCCAAATACTCCGGGGCTTAAGTGGTTAATTTAATGAAAAAAATATGTATATTTTTAATAAAATACTAAAGAAAGAACAAAAATGACAATTCATTTAATTAAAATGACCATAGCTAAGTACAATACCTCTTACTGGAAAAGAGCAGCTGAAAATCATTACACCTCCATCCCCTTGGTGAATGCAGCATATAGATAGGAAGGGATTTTATGTATGGGGCATGGCCTGTAAAGCACACTGCCTTTGAAATCCCTAATTTCCTTTTGGGACTTTATGTGAGACAAGCAGGTCATGCTATTGGTCTCCATCCCTGTATATGGAAAACACTAAGGTCAAATCAAAACTGCATCCACCAAGAACGCACGAAAATCGCACGGTGGGACTTTATATGAGCCACCAAGCTGTAAGCAAGGCGTCTCCATCCCTGGTTGGCTTTCCACTTCCATAGGTATCAGAACATATGTGCAAAAAAAAAAAAAATTCCAAAATGCCAAATACTCCGGGGCTTAAGTGGTTAATTTAATGAAAAAAAAATATGTATATTTTTAATAAAATACTAAAGAAAGAACAAAAATGACAATTCATTTAATTAAAATGACCATAGCTAAGTACAATACCTCTTACTGGAAAAGAGCAGCTGAAAATCATTACACCTCCATCCCCTTGGTGAATGCAGCATATAGATAGGAAGGGATTTTATGTATGGGGCATGGCCTGTAAAGCACACTGCCTTTGAAATCCCTAATTTCCTTTTGGGACTTTATGTGAGACAAGCAGGTCATGCTATTGGTCTCCATCCCTGTATATGGAAAACACTAAGGTCAAATCAAAACTGCATCCACCAAGAACGCACGAAAATCGCACGGTGGGACTTTATATGAGCCACCAAGCTGTAAGCAAGGCGTCTCCATCCCTGGTTGGCTTTCCACTTCCATAGGTATCAGAACATATGTGCAAAAAAAAAAAAATTCCAAAATGCCAAATACTCCGGGGCTTAAGTGGTTAATTTAATGAAAAAAATATGTATATTTTTAATAAAATAGTAAAGAAAGAACAAAAATGACAATTCATTTAATTAAAATGACCATAGCTAAGTACAATACCTCTTACTGGAAAAGAGCAGCTGAAAATCATTACACCTCCATCCCCTTGGTGAATGCAGCATATAGATAGGAAGGGATTTTATGTATGGGGCATGGCCTGTAAAGCACACTGCCTTTGAAATCCCTAATTTCCTTTTGGGACTTTATGTGAGACAAGCAGGTCATGCTATTGGTCTCCATCCCTGTATATGGAAAACACTAAGGTCAAATCAAAACTGCATCCACCAAGAACGCACGAAAATCGCACGGTGGGACTTTATATGAGCCACCAAGCTGTAAGCAAGGCGTCTCCATCCCTGGTTGGCTTTCCACTTCCATAGGTATCAGAACATATGTGCAAAAAAAAAAAAAAATTCCAAAATGCCAAATACTCCGGGGCTTAAGTGGTTAATTTAATGAAAAAAAAATATGTATATTTTTAATAAAATACTATTTAAGTGCAGTAGTTCGCTGGTACAATGGTTAGCGGTCTTACCTCCCATACAGAGTGTGACAGGTTCGAATCCTGGCTACTGCAAGTAAAAATTTTTTTTTTTTTTTTTTTTTTTTTTTAAGTTTTTTAACAGTTTTTATAATATCTTGTTTTTTTGAAAAAAAAATGTATATTTTTAATAAAATACTAAAGAAAGAACAAAAATGACAATTCATTTAATTAAAATGACCATAGCTAAGTACAATACCTCTTCCTGGAAAAGAGCAGCTGAAAATCATTACACCTCCATCCCCTTGGTGAATGCACCATATAGATAGGAAGGGATTTTATGTATGGGGCATGGCCTGTAAAGCACACTGCCTTTGAAATCCCTAATTTCCTTTTGGGACTTTATGTGAGACAAGCAGGTCATGCTATTGGTCTCCATCCCTGTATATGGAAAACACTAAGGTCAAATCAAAACTGCATCCACCAAGAACGCACGAAAATCGCACGGTGGGACTTTATATGAGCCACCAAGCTGTAAGCAAGGCGTCTCCATCCCTGGTTGGCTTTCCACTTCCATAGGTATCAGAACATATGTGCAAAAAAAAAAAAAATTCCAAAATGCCAAATACTCCGGGGCTTAAGTGGTTAATTTAATGAAAAAAAATATATGTATATTTTTAATAAAATACTAAAGAAAGAACAAAAATGACAATTCATTTAATTAAAATGACCATAGCTAAGTACAATACCTTTTCACTATGGCACTGCATAATTGAAGATTTAGGGAAGTTTTGCAGCTTATTTAAGTGCAGTAGTTCGCTGGTACAATGGTTAGCGGTCTTGCCTCCCATACAGAGTGTGACAGGTTCGAATCATGGCTACTGCAAGAAAAAAACTTTTTTTTTTTTTTTTTTTTTTAAGTTTTTTAACAGTTTTTATAATATCTTGTTTTTTTGAAAAAAAAATGTATATTTTTAATAAAATACTAAAGAAAGAACAAAAATGACAATTCATTTAATTAAAATGACCATAGCTAAGTACAATACCTCTTACTGGAAAAGAGCAGCTGAAAATCATTACACCTCCATCCCCTTGGTGAATGCAGCATATAGATAGGAAGGGATTTTATGTATGGGGCATGGCCTGTAAAGCACACTGCCTTTGAAATCCCTAATTTCCTTTTGGGACTTTATGTGAGACAAGCAGGTCATGCTATTGGTCTCCATCCCTGTATATGGAAAACACTAAGGTCAAATCAAAACTGCATCCACCAAGAACGCACGAAAATCGCACGGTGGGACTTTATATGAGCCACCAAGCTGTAAGCAAGGCGTCTCCATCCCTGGTTGGCTTTCCACTTCCATAGGTATCAGAACATATGTGCAAAAAAAAAAAAATTCCAAAATGCCAAATACTCCGGGGCTTAAGTGGTTAATTTAATGAAAAAAAAAATATGTATATTTTTAATAAAATACTAAAGAAAGAACAAAAATGACAATTCATTTAATTAAAATGACCATAGCTAAGTACAATACCTCTTACTGGAAAAGAGCAGCTGAAAATCATTACACCTCCATCCCCTTGGTGAATGCAGCATATAGATAGGAAGGGATTTTATGTATGGGGCATGGCCTGTAAAGCACACTGCCTTTGAAATCCCTAATTTCCTTTTGGGACTTTATGTGAGACAAGCAGGTCATGCTATTGGTCTCCATCCCTGTATATGGAAAACACTAAGGTCAAATCAAAACTGCATCCACCAAGAACGCACGAAAATCGCACGGTGGGACTTTATATGAGCCACCAAGCTGTAAGCAAGGCGTCTCCATCCCTGGTTGGCTTTCCACTTCCATAGGTATCAGAACATATGTGCAAAAAAAAAAAAAATTCCAAAATGCCAAATACTCCGGGGCTTAAGTGGTTAATTTAATGAAAAAAAAATATGTATATTTTTAATAAAATACTAAAGAAAGAACAAAAATGACAATTCATTTAATTAAAATGACCATAGCTAAGTACAATACCTCTTACTGGAAAAGAGCAGCTGAAAATCATTACACCTCCATCCCCTTGGTGAATGCAGCATATAGATAGGAAGGGATTTTATGTATGGGGCATGGCCTGTAAAGCACACTGCCTTTGAAATCCCTAATTTCCTTTTGGGACTTTATGTGAGACAAGCAGGTCATGCTATTGGTCTCCATCCCTGTATATGGAAAACACTAAGGTCAAATCAAAACTGCATCCACCAAGAACGCACGAAAATCGCACGGTGGGACTTTATATGAGCCACCAAGCTGTAAGCAAGGCGTCTCCATCCCTGGTTGGCTTTCCACTTCCATAGGTATCAGAACATATGTGCAAAAAAAAAAAAAAATTCCAAAATGCCAAATACTCCGGGGCTTAAGTGGTTAATTTAATGAAAAAAAAATATGTATATTTTTAATAAAATACTAAAGAAAGAACAAAAATGACAATTCATTTAATTAAAATGACCATAGCTAAGTACAATACCTCTTACTGGAAAAGAGCAGCTGAAAATCATTACACCTCCATCCCCTTGGTGAATGCAGCATATAGATAGGAAGGGATTTTATGTATGGGGCATGGCCTGTAAAGCACACTGCCTTTGAAATCCCTAATTTCCTTTTGGGACTTTATGTGAGACAAGCAGGTCATGCTATTGGTCTCCATCCCTGTATATGGAAAACACTAAGGTCAAATCAAAACTGCATCCACCAAGAACGCACGAAAATCGCACGGTGGGACTTTATATGAGCCACCAAGCTGTAAGCAAGGCGTCTCCATCCCTGGTTGGCTTTCCACTTCCATAGGTATCAGAACATATGTGCAAAAAAAAAAAAAAATTCCAAAATGCCAAATACTCCGGGGCTTAAGTGGTTAATTTAATGAAAAAAAAATATGTATATTTTTAATAAAATACTAAAGAAAGAACAAAAATGACAATTCATTTAATTAAAATGACCATAGCTAAGTACAATACCTTTTCACTATGGCACGGCATAATTGAAGATTTAGGGAAGTTTTGCAGCTTATTTAAGTGCAGTAGTTCGCTGGTACAATGGTTAGCGGTCTTGCCTCCCATACAGAGTGTGACAGGTTCGAATCCTGGCTACTGCAAGTAAAAATTTTTTTTTTTTTTTTTAAGTTTTTTAACAGTTTTTATAATATCTTGTTTTTTTGAAAAAAAAATGTATATTTTTAATAAAATACTAAAGAAAGAACAAAAATGACAATTCATTTAATTAAAATGACCATAGCTAAGTACAATACCTCTTACTGGAAAAGAGCAGCTGAAAATCATTACACCTCCATCCCCTTGGTGAATGCAGCATATAGATAGGAAGGGATTTTATGTATGGGGCATGGCCTGTAAAGCACACTGCCTTTGAAATCCCTAATTTCCTTTTGGGACTTTATGTGAGACAAGCAGGTCATGCTATTGGTCTCCATCCCTGTATATCACTGCCCTGCTTTCCTATATATACTGTGTGCTGAAACTAGGATAGATTTACAAATCTTACAGAGCACAAGATATATATGTCTGCAGAAAGATGGTCTGTGGGAGTTACTACATTCATTCTCATTGGTTCAAAAATCATCCTAATAAAGACTACTATATAACTTGGCTGTGGCTTTGGCTCTAATTGGGTGATTCATGAAAAAAAAAAAAAAAAAACATGAATGATACATCCTGGCCGGCGGGTCGGGTTCAGGACCCTGGCGGGCCGCATGCGGTCCATGAGCCGTAGTTTGAGGACCCCTGATTTAGAATATAAGGCAAATTGTCTGCAAGAAAGCTGTATTAGTCTAGATAAGTAATTGTCATGATTGCTCTGTTTTGAACATAGACACACACACTGTCCTGCTGCCTTCTAACCATTCACAATTCCCTCATGTAGAGGCAACAGAGTAATGTTTCCTACAAGTTGGGGTGCAGAACTGTGTTGTCTATTATGTTCTGATACCTATGGAAGTGGAAAGCCCAACGAGCTGTGACCTCCCACACATACAAACACACACGCGCACACACACAAACACACACATGCGCACACACACATGGCTCTTTTTAACTTATATTTTAAAACATGTTAAAGTTAATATCAATATATTTAAAGCTTATATATATATATATAATGTTAAAAGGTACAATCACTTGGGCTAGAACCCACAAACTTCAGCATGAATGGTGATGAGCCTGTTTCCCTAACCTCTAGGCTACAGCCTCCAGCCTGTTACAGTTTGCCCTTTTACAGGCCTAAGTGTCTGAAACACAGCTACATTAGTCCGGTCAAGTAACTGTTATCATTGATCTGTTATGACCATAGACAGCAAAATTAGGAGCTTTTAATACAGTACAGGAACCACAGAACCCAGCACTGCCCTGCTTCCCTATATATACTGTGTGCTGAAACTAGGATAGATTTACAAATCTTACAGAGCACAAGATATATATGTCTGCAGAAAGATGGTCTGTGGGAGTTGCTACATTCATTCTCATTGGTTCAAAAATCATCCTAATAAAGACTACTATATAACTTGGCTGTGGCTTTGGCTCTAATTGGGTGATTCATGAAAAAAAAAAAAACATGAATGATACATCCTGGCCGGCGGGCCGGGTTCAGGACCCTGGCGAGCCGCATGCGGTCCATGAGCCATAGTTTGGAAGTGGAAAGCCCAACGAGCTGTGACCTCCCACACATACAGGACTGGCCATAGGGCAGACCGGGCATATGCCCGGTGGGCCGACCTCTGGGCGCATGTCATTTTGTGTGCCAGTCCCAGACAGTGTCCCTCCCTCTGAGTCCCGTCCCAAGCTGGACCTCCGCGGCCGGCCGGCCGGCCGCGTATTCTTCTGGCCGGCCGGCCGCCGGCCGGGTATGTCACTGCACTCACTGTAGTGTCCCCCACTCCCCCTAGTCTTAGGCATAGTGGCAGCAGGCTGGCAGCCGCCGGGCTGTGCTCACTGCGGCCGGCTCCGTGAAGGGGGAGGAGCTAGCCGGGACTCCTTCCTGCTTGATCCGGGCCTGGCGGGAACAGTGTGCAGCCACACCGAAGACACCGGCACCCAGGGCCTGCAGCTCTGCAAGGTAAGGAAGAAAGGGTACTCTACTCTTCACAAGACACTCTGTCTGCTGCCTGTGCCTCCTCTCATCATCCATCCCACCTCCATCCCCTCTGCTGTGCCTCATCCCACCATCCATCCCCTCTGCTGTGCCTCATCCCATCATCCATCCCCTCTGCTGTGCCTCATCCCATCATCCATCCCACCATCCATCCCCTCTGCTGTGCCTCATCCCACCATCCATCCCCTCTGCTGTGCCTCATCCCACCATCCATCCCCTCTGCTGTGCCTCATCCCATCATCCATCCCACCTCCATCCCCTCTGCTGTGCCTCATCCCATCATCCATCCACTCTGCTGTGCCTCATCCCATCATCCATCCCCTCTGCTGTGCCTCATCCCATCATCCATCCCCTCTGCTGTGCCTCATCCCATCATCCATCCCCTCTGCTGTGCCTCATCCCATCATCCATCCCACCTCCATCCCCTCTGCTGTGCCTCATCCCATCATCCATCCACTCTGCTGTGCCTCATCCCATCATCCATCCCCTCTGCTGTGCCTCATCCCATCATCCATCCCACCTCCATCCCCTCTGCTGTGCCTCATCCCACCATCCATCCCCTCTGCTGTGCCTCATCCCACCATCCATCCCTTCTGCTGTGCCTCATCCCATCATCCATCCCCTCTGCTGTGCCTCATCCCACCATCCATCCCCTCTGCTGTGCCTCATCCCACCATCCATCCCTTCTGCTGTGCCTCATCCCATCATCCATCCCCTCTGCTGTGCCTCATCCCATCATCCATCCCATCATCCATCCCCTCTGCTGTGCCTCATCCCACCATCCATCCCCTCTGCTGTGCCTCATCCCACCATCCATCCCCTCTGCTGTGCCTCATCCCATCATCCATCCCCTCTGCTGTGCCTCATCCCATCATCCATCCCACCTCCATCCCCTCTGCTGTGCCTCATCCCATCATCCATCCACTCTGCTGTGCCTCATCCCATCATCCATCCCCTCTGCTGTGCCTCATCCCATCATCCATCCCCTCTGCTGTGCCTCATCCCATCATCCATCCCCTCTGCTGTGCCTCATCCCATCATCCATCCCACCTCCATCCCCTCTGCTGTGCCTCATCCCACCATCCATCCCCTCTGCTGTGCCTCATCACACCATCCATCCCTTCTGCTGTGCCTTATCCCATCATCCATCCCCTCTGCTGTGCCTCATCCCACCATCCATCCCCTCTGCTGTGCCTCCTCCCACCATCCATCCCTTCTGCTGTGCCTCATCCCATCATCCATCCCCTCTGCTGTGCCTCATCCCATCATCCATCCCACCTCCATCCCCTCTGCTGTGCCTCATCCCATCATCCATCCCACCTCCATCCCCTCTGCTGTGCCTCATCCCATCATCCATCCCCTCTGCTGTGCCTCATCCCATCATCCATCCCCTCTGCTGTGCCTCATCCCATCATCCATCCCCTCTGCTGTGCCTCATCCCATCATCCATCCCCTCTGCTGTGCCTCATCCCATCATCCATCCCACCTCCATACCATCTGCTTTGCCTCATCCCATCATCCATCCCCTCTGCTGTGCCTCATCCCATCATCCATCCCACCTCCATCCCCTCTGCTTTGCCTCATCCCATTATCCATCCCACCTCCATCCCCTCTGCTGTGCCTCATCCCACCATCCATCCCCTCTGCCGTGCCTCATCCCATCATCCATCCCCTCTGCTGTGCCTCATCCCATCATCCATCCCCTCTGCTGTGCCTCATCCCATCATCCATCCCACCTCCATCCCCTCTGCTGTGCCTCATCCCATCATCCATCCCCTCTGCTGTGCCTCATCCCATCATCCATCCCACCTCCATCCCCTCTGCTGTGCCTCATCCCACCATCCATCCCCTCTGCTGTGCCTCATCCCACCATCCATCCCCTCTGCTGTGCCTCATCCCATCATCCATCCCCTCTGCTGTGCCTCATCCCACCATCCATCCCCTCTGCTGTGCCTCATCCCACCATCCATCCCTTCTGCTGTGCCTCATCCCATCATCCATCCCCTCTGCTGTGCCTCATCCCATCATCCATCCCACCTCCATCCCCTCTGCTGTGCCTCATCCCATCATCCATCCCCTCTGCTGTGCCTCATCCCATCATCCATCCCCTCTGCTGTGCCTCATCCCATCATCAGGGCCGGACTGGGAATGAAAACCAGCCCTGGAAATAATTTCATACCAGCCCCATAGCATTATTATACCGGCCCAACAGCAGAACGTCATTATTTTCTTCTTCATAAAAGGGAAAACCATGCATTTTAAAGCACATTTGAAAACTGTATTATATATAGATAAGACAGATATGTTCTGGCAATATATGCTACAGCATAGCAACACAGGACAGATGGTCAGAGGCTGCATATTGGATGGAACAGGAGACATCTTAGGCTGTGCGGACATGGTACAGGAGAGGTCAGAGGCTGTGCGGACATTATACAGGAGAGGTCAGAGGCTGTGGACATTATACAGGAGAGGTCAGAGGCTGCGGACATTATACAGGAGAGGTCAGAGGCTGTGTGGACATTATACAGGAGAGGTCAGAGGCTGTGTGGACATTATACAGGAGAGGTCAGAGGCTGTGTGGACATTATACAGGAGAGGTCAGAGGCTGTGCGGACATTATACAGGAGAGGTCAGAGGCTGCGGACATTATACAGGAGAGGTCAGAGGCTGTGCGGACATTATACAGGAGAGGTCAGAGGCTGTGGACATTATACAGGAGAGGTCAGAGGCTGCGGACATTATACAGGAGAGGTCAGAGGCTGTGTGGACATTATACAGGAGAGGTCAGAGGCTGTGCGGACATTATACAGGAGAGGTCAGAGGCTGTGCGGACATTATACAGGAGAGGTCAGAGGCTGTGGACATTATACAGGAGAGGTCAGAGGCTGTGTGGACATTATACAGGAGAGGTCAGAGGCTGTGCGGACATTATACAGGAGAGGTCAGAGGCTGTGGACATTATACAGGAGAGGTCAGAGGCTGCGGACATTATACAGGAGAGGTCAGAAGCTGTGTGGACATTATACAGGAGAGGTCAGAGGCTGTGTGGACATTATACAGGAGAGGTCAGAGGCTGTGTGGACATTATACAGGAGAGGTCAGAGGCTGTGCGGACATTATACAGGAGAGGTCAGAGGCTGCGGACATTATACAGGAGAGGTCAGAGGCTGTGCGGACATTATACAGGAGAGGTCAGAGGCTGTGGACATTATACAGGAGAGGTCAGAGGCTGCGGACATTATACAGGAGAGGTCAGAGGCTGTGCGGACATTATACAGGAGAGGTCAGAGGCTGTGCGGACATTATACAGGAGAGGTCAGAGGCTGTGCGGACATTATACAGGAGAGGTCAGAGGCTGTGGACATTATACAGGAGAGGTCAGAGGCTGTTTGGACATTATACAGCAGAGGTCAGAGGCTGTGGACATTATACAGGAGAGGTCAGAGGCTGTGTGGACATTATACAGGAGAGGTCAGAGGCTGTGTGGACATTATACAGGAGAGGTCAGAGGCTGTGTGGACATTATACAGGAGAGGTCAGAGGCTGTGCGGACATTATACAGGAGAGGTCAGAGGCTGCGGACATTATACAGGAGAGGTCAGAGGCTGTGCGGACATTATACAGGAGAGGTCAGAGGCTGTGGACATTATACAGGAGAGGTCAGAGGCTGCGGACATTATACAGGAGAGGTCAGAGGCTGTGTGGACATTATACAGGAGAGGTCAGAGGCTGTGCGGACATTATACAGGAGAGGTCAGAGGCTGTGCGGACATTATACAGGAGAGGTCAGAGGCTGTGGACATTATACAGGAGAGGTCAGAGGCTGTGCGGACATTATACAGGAGAGGTCAGAGGCTGTGGACATTATACAGGAGAGGTCAGAGGCTGCGGACATTATACAGGAGAGGTCAGAGGCTGTGTGGACATTATACAGGAGAGGTCAGAGGCTGTGGACATTATACAGGAGAGGTCAGAGGCTGCGGACATTATACAGGAGAGGTCAGAGGCTGTGTGGACATTATACAGGAGAGGTCAGAGGCTGTGGACATTATACAGGAGAGGTCAGAGGCTGCGGACATTATACAGGAGAGGTCAGAGGCTGTGTGGACATTATACAGGAGAGGTCAGAGGCTGTGGACATTATACAGGAGAGGTCAGAGGCTGCGGACATTATACAGGAGAGGTCAGAGGCTGTGTGGACATTATACAGGAGAGGTCAGAGGCTGTGCGGACATTATACAGGAGAGGTCAGAGGCTGTGGACATTATACAGGAGAGGTCAGAGGCTGTTTGGACATTATACAGCAGAGGTCAGAGGCTGTGGACATTATACAGGAGAGGTCAGAGGCTGTGGACATTATACAGGAGAGGTCAGAGGCTGTGGACATTATACAGGAGAGGTCAGAGGCTGCGGACATTATACAGGAGAGGTCAGAGGCTGTGGACATTATACAGGAGAGGTCAGAGGCTGTGCGGACATTATACAGGAGAGGTCAGAGGCTGTGCGGACATTATACAGGAGAGGTCAGAGGCTGTGGACATTATACAGGAGAGGTCAGAGGCTGTGCGGACATTATACAGGAGAGGTCAGAGGCTGTGGACATTATACAGGAGAGGTCAGAGGCTGCGGACATTATACAGGAGAGGTCAGAGGCTGTGTGGACATTATACAGGAGAGGTCAGAGGCTGTGTGGACATTATACAGGAGAGGTCAGAGGCTGTGTGGACATTATACAGGAGAGGTCAGAGGCTGTGTGGACATTATACAGGAGAGGTCAGAGGCTGTGCGGACATTATACAGGAGAGGTCAGAGGCTGTGCGGACATTATACAGGAGAGGTCAGAGGCTGTGCGGACATTATACAGGAGAGGTCAGAGGCTGTGTGGACATTATACAGGAGAGGTCAGAGGCTGTGCGGACATTATACAGGAGAGGTCAGAGGCTGTGCGGACATTATACAGGAGAGGTCAGAGGCTGTGCGGACATTATACAGGAGAGGTCAGAGGCTGTGGACATTATACAGGAGAGGTCAGAGGCTGCGGACATTATACAGGAGAGGTCAGAGGCTGTGTGGACATTATACAGGAGAGGTCAGAGGCTGTGTGGACATTATACAGGAGAGGTCAGAGGCTGTGTGGACATTATACAGGAGAGGTCAGAGGCTGTGTGGACATTATACAGGAGAGGTCAGAGGCTGTGTGGACATTATACAGGAGAGGTCAGAGGCTGTGCGGACATTATACAGGAGAGGTCAGAGGCTGTGCGGACATTATACAGGAGAGGTCAGAGGCTGTGGACATTATACAGGAGAGGTCAGAGGCTGCGGACATTATACAGGAGAGGTCAGAGGCTGTGTGGACATTATACAGGAGAGGTCAGAGGCTGTGCGGACATTATACAGGAGAGGTCAGAGGCTGTGGACATTATACAGGAGAGGTCAGAGGCTGTTTGGACATTATACAGCAGAGGTCAGAGGCTGTGGACATTATACAGGAGAGGTCAGAGGCTGTGGACATTATACAGGAGAGGTCAGAGGCTGTGCGGACATTATACAGGAGAGGTCAGAGGCTGTGGACATTATACAGGAGAGGTCAGAGGCTGCGGACATTATACAGGAGAGGTCAGAGGCTGTGTGGACATTATACAGGAGAGGTCAGAGGCTGTGTGGACATTATACAGGAGAGGTCAGAGGCTGTGTGGACATTATACAGGAGAGGTCAGAGGCTGTGTGGACATTATACAGGAGAGGTCAGAGGCTGTGTGGACATTATACAGGAGAGGTCAGAGGCTGTGTGGACATTATACAGGAGAGGTCAGAGGCTGTGCGGACATTATACAGGAGAGGTCAGAGGCTGTGCGGACATTATACAGGAGAGGTCAGAGGCTGTGCGGACATTATACAGGAGAGGTCAGAGGCTGTGGACATTATACAGGAGAGGTCAGAGGCTGCGGACATTATACAGGAGAGGTCAGAGGCTGTGGACATTATACAGGAGAGGTCAGAGGCTGTGTGGACATTATACAGGAGAGGTCAGAGGCTGTGTGGACATTATACAGGAGAGGTCAGAGGCTGTGTGGACATTATACAGGAGAGGTCAGAGGCTGTGCGGACATTATACAGGAGAGGTCAGAGGCTGCGGACATTATACAGGAGAGGTCAGAGGCTGTGCGGACATTATACAGGAGAGGTCAGAGGCTGTGGACATTATACAGGAGAGGTCAGAGGCTGCGGACATTATACAGGAGAGGTCAGAGGCTGTGTGGACATTATACAGGAGAGGTCAGAGGCTGTGCGGACATTATACAGGAGAGGTCAGAGGCTGTGCGGACATTATACAGGAGAGGTCAGAGGCTGTGGACATTATACAGGAGAGGTCAGAGGCTGTGCGGACATTATACAGGAGAGGTCAGAGGCTGTGGACATTATACAGGAGAGGTCAGAGGCTGCGGACATTATACAGGAGAGGTCAGAGGCTGTGTGGACATTATACAGGAGAGGTCAGAGGCTGTGGACATTATACAGGAGAGGTCAGAGGCTGCGGACATTATACAGGAGAGGTCAGAGGCTGTGTGGACATTATACAGGAGAGGTCAGAGGCTGTGGACATTATACAGGAGAGGTCAGAGGCTGCGGACATTATACAGGAGAGGTCAGAGGCTGTGTGGACATTATACAGGAGAGGTCAGAGGCTGTGGACATTATACAGGAGAGGTCAGAGGCTGCGGACATTATACAGGAGAGGTCAGAGGCTGTGTGGACATTATACAGGAGAGGTCAGAGGCTGTGCGGACATTATACAGGAGAGGTCAGAGGCTGTGGACATTATACAGGAGAGGTCAGAGGCTGTTTGGACATTATACAGCAGAGGTCAGAGGCTGTGGACATTATACAGGAGAGGTCAGAGGCTGTGGACATTATACAGGAGAGGTCAGAGGCTGTGGACATTATACAGGAGAGGTCAGAGGCTGCGGACATTATACAGGAGAGGTCAGAGGCTGTGGACATTATACAGGAGAGGTCAGAGGCTGTGCGGACATTATACAGGAGAGGTCAGAGGCTGTGCGGACATTATACAGGAGAGGTCAGAGGCTGTGGACATTATACAGGAGAGGTCAGAGGCTGTGCGGACATTATACAGGAGAGGTCAGAGGCTGTGGACATTATACAGGAGAGGTCAGAGGCTGCGGACATTATACAGGAGAGGTCAGAGGCTGTGTGGACATTATACAGGAGAGGTCAGAGGCTGTGTGGACATTATACAGGAGAGGTCAGAGGCTGTGTGGACATTATACAGGAGAGGTCAGAGGCTGTGTGGACATTATACAGGAGAGGTCAGAGGCTGTGCGGACATTATACAGGAGAGGTCAGAGGCTGTGCGGACATTATACAGGAGAGGTCAGAGGCTGTGCGGACATTATACAGGAGAGGTCAGAGGCTGTGTGGACATTATACAGGAGAGGTCAGAGGCTGTGCGGACATTATACAGGAGAGGTCAGAGGCTGTGCGGACATTATACAGGAGAGGTCAGAGGCTGTGCGGACATTATACAGGAGAGGTCAGAGGCTGTGGACATTATACAGGAGAGGTCAGAGGCTGCGGACATTATACAGGAGAGGTCAGAGGCTGTGTGGACATTATACAGGAGAGGTCAGAGGCTGTGTGGACATTATACAGGAGAGGTCAGAGGCTGTGTGGACATTATACAGGAGAGGTCAGAGGCTGTGTGGACATTATACAGGAGAGGTCAGAGGCTGTGCGGACATTATACAGGAGAGGTCAGAGGCTGTGCGGACATTATACAGGAGAGGTCAGAGGCTGTGCGGACATTATACAGGAGAGGTCAGAGGCTGTGGACATTATACAGGAGAGGTCAGAGGCTGCGGACATTATACAGGAGAGGTCAGAGGCTGTGTGGACATTATACAGGAGAGGTCAGAGGCTGTGCGGACATTATACAGGAGAGGTCAGAGGCTGTGGACATTATACAGGAGAGGTCAGAGGCTGTTTGGACATTATACAGCAGAGGTCAGAGGCTGTGGACATTATACAGGAGAGGTCAGAGGCTGTGGACATTATACAGGAGAGGTCAGAGGCTGTGCGGACATTATACAGGAGAGGTCAGAGGCTGTGGACATTATACAGGAGAGGTCAGAGGCTGCGGACATTATACAGGAGAGGTCAGAGGCTGTGTGGACATTATACAGGAGAGGTCAGAGGCTGTGTGGACATTATACAGGAGAGGTCAGAGGCTGTGTGGACATTATACAGGAGAGGTCAGAGGCTGTGTGGACATTATACAGGAGAGGTCAGAGGCTGTGTGGACATTATACAGGAGAGGTCAGAGGCTGTGTGGACATTATACAGGAGAGGTCAGAGGCTGTGCGGACATTATACAGGAGAGGTCAGAGGCTGTGCGGACATTATACAGGAGAGGTCAGAGGCTGTGCGGACATTATACAGGAGAGGTCAGAGGCTGTGGACATTATACAGGAGAGGTCAGAGGCTGCGGACATTATACAGGAGAGGTCAGAGGCTGTGTGGACATTATACAGGAGAGGTCAGAGGCTGTGCGGACATTATACAGGAGAGGTCAGAGGCTGTGGACATTATACAGGAGAGGTCAGAGGCTGTTTGGACATTATACAGCAGAGGTCAGAGGCTGTGGACATTATACAGGAGAGGTCAGAGGCTGTGGACATTATACAGGAGAGGTCAGAGGCTGTGCGGACATTATACAGGAGAGGTCAGAGGCTGTGGACATTATACAGGAGAGGTCAGAGGCTGCGGACATTATACAGGAGAGGTCAGAGGCTGTGTGGACATTATACAGGAGAGGTCAGAGGCTGTGTGGACATTATACAGGAGAGGTCAGAGGCTGTGTGGACATTATACAGGAGAGGTCAGAGGCTGTGCGGACATTATACAGGAGAGGTCAGAGGCTGTGTGGACATTATACAGGAGAGGTCAGAGGCTGTGCGGACATTATACAGGAGAGGTCAGAGGCTGTGCGGACATTATACAGGAGAGGTCAGAGGCTGTGTGGACATTATACAGGAGAGGTCAGAGGCTGTGCGGACATTATACAGGAGAGGTCAGAGGCTGTGCGGACATTATACAGGAGAGGTCAGAGGCTGTGCGGACATTATACAGGAGAGGTCAGAGGCTGTGCGGACATTATACAGGAGAGGTCAGAGGCTGTGGACATTATACAGGAGAGGTCAGAGGCTGTGGACATTATACAGGAGAGGTCAGAGGCTGTGGACATTATACAGGAGAGGTCAGAGGCTGTGTGGACATTATACAGGAGAGGTCAGAGGCTGTGCGGACATTATACAGGAGAGGTCAGAGGCTGTTTGGACATTATACAGCAGAGGTCAGAGGCTGTGGACATTATACAGGAGAGGTCAGAGGCTGTGTGGACATTGCACAGGAGAGGTCAGAGGCTGTGGACATTATACAGGAGAGGTCAGAGGCTGTGTGGACATTGCACAGGAGAGGTCAGAGGCTGTGGACATTATACAGGAGAGGTCAGAGGCTGTGGACATTATACAGGAGAGGTCAGAGGCTGTGGACATTATACAGAGAGGAGCTGACATGGACATATAAGGGGACAGCAGTAAGGCACACTCTCAGGCTTACCTGCTGCAATCACATCATGCTGCTGCTGCTGCTGGCACAAGAAGTTTTGTGTGGGACAGTGTGGGAGGAGGGATCGGCGTCGGCGCGCCCGTGTCAGTCTTGCTGGCACAGGCAGTCAGAGTCAGTTGGTCCATCATCCACGCCGCCGTGCAGCCGCTGCGTGACGTCATGCCGCTCACAGCGGCTGACGTGGAATAGTAAATATCGGACGGACCGTCCGTCACTCTGTAGCGTAGTGCAGCGGGGGCCGGGGGCGGGGCTGCAGCGGCCATCATCACAGCGGCGCGGCCCCAATGCTTAAAGCGGCGCCGCGGCCCTATGTTAAAGCGGCGCTGCGGCCCCATGTTAAAGCGGCCCCATGTTACCAGCGGCCCCAGGGCCGGCGGCCCACCGGGAATTTTCCCGGTATCCCGGTTAGCCAGTCCGGCCCTGCCCATCATCCATCCCACCTCCATCCCCTCTGCTGTGCCTCATCCCACCATCCATCCCCTCTGCTGTGCCTCATCCCACCATCCATCCCCTCTGCTGTGCCTCATCCCATCATCCATCCCACCTCCATCCCCTCTGCTGTGCCTCATCCCATCATCCATCCCCTCTGCTGTGCCTCATCCCATCATCCATCCCCTCTGCTGTGCCTCATCCCATCATCCATCCCCTCTGCTGTGCCTCATCCCATCATCCATCCCACCTCCATCCCATCTGCTTTGCCTCATCCCATCATCCATCCCCTCTGCTGTGCCTCATCCCATCATCCATCCCACCTCCATCCCCTCTGCTTTGCCTCATCCCATTATCCATCCCACCTCCATCCCCTCTGCTGTGCCTCATCCCACCATCCATCCCCTCTGCTGTGCCTCATCCCATCATCCATCCCCTCTGCTGTGCCTCATCCCATCATCCATCCCCTCTGCTGTGCCTCATCCCATCATCCATCCCACCTCCATCCCCTCTGCTGTGCCTCATCCCACCATCCTTCCCTTCTGCTGTGCCTCATCCCACCATCCATCCCTTCTGCTGTGCCTCATCCCATCATCCATCCCCCCTGCTGTGCCTCATCCCACCATCCATCCCCTCTGCTGTGCCTCATCCCACCATCCATCCCTTCTGCTGTGCCTCATCCCATCATGTGCCTCATCCCATCATCCCATCATCCATCCCACCTCCATCCCCTCTGCTGTGCCTCATCCCATCATCCATCCCCTCTGCTGTGCCTCATCCCATCATCCATCCCCTCTGCTGTGCCTCATCCCATCATCCATCCCCTCTGCTGTGCCTCATCCCATCATCCATCCCACCTCCATCCCCTCTGCTGTGCCTCATCCCACCATCCATCCCCTCTGCTGTGCCTCATCCCACCATCCATCCCTTCTGCTGTGCCTCATCCCATCATCCATCCCCTCTGCTGTGCCTCATCCCATCATCCATCCCACCTCCATCCCCTCTGCTGTGCCTCATCCCATCATCCATCCCCTCTGCTGTGCCTCATCCCATCATCCATCCCACCTCCATCCCATCTGCTGTGTCTCATCCCATCATCCATCCCCTCTGCTGTGCCTCATCCCACCATCCATCCCCTCTGCTGTGCCTCATCCCATCATCCATCCCCTCTGCTGTGCCTCATCCCATCATCCATCCCCTCTGCTGTGCCTCATCCCATCATCCATCCCACCTCCATCCCATCTGCTTTGCCTCATCCCATTATCCCATCCCATCCCATTATCCCATCCCATCCCATTATCCCATCCCATCCCATTATCCATCCCATCCCATCATCCATCCCCTCTGCTGTGCCTCATCCCATCATCCATCCCCTCTGCTGTGCCTCATCCCATCATCCATCCCACCTCCATCCCCTCTGCTGTGCCTCATCCCACCATCCTTCCCTTCTGCTGTGCCTCATCCCACCATCCATCCCTTCTGCTGTGCCTCATCCCATCATCCATCCCCCCTGCTGTGCCTCATCCCACCATCCATCCCCTCTGCTGTGCCTCATCCCACCATCCATCCCTTCTGCTGTGCCTCATCCCATCATGTGCCTCATCCCATCATCCCATCATCCATCCCACCTCCATCCCCTCTGCTGTGCCTCATCCCATCATCCATCCCCTCTGCTGTGCCTCATCCCATCATCCATCCCCTCTGCTGTGCCTCATCCCATCATCCATCCCCTCTGCTGTGCCTCATCCCATCATCCATCCCACCTCCATCCCCTCTGCTGTGCCTCATCCCACCATCCATCCCCTCTGCTGTGCCTCATCCCACCATCCATCCCTTCTGCTGTGCCTCATCCCATCATCCATCCCCTCTGCTGTGCCTCATCCCATCATCCATCCCACCTCCATCCCCTCTGCTGTGCCTCATCCCATCATCCATCCCCTCTGCTGTGCCTCATCCCATCATCCATCCCACCTCCATCCCATCTGCTGTGTCTCATCCCATCATCCATCCCCTCTGCTGTGCCTCATCCCACCATCCATCCCCTCTGCTGTGCCTCATCCCATCATCCATCCCCTCTGCTGTGCCTCATCCCATCATCCATCCCCTCTGCTGTGCCTCATCCCATCATCCATCCCACCTCCATCCCATCTGCTTTGCCTCATCCCATTATCCCATCCCATCCCATTATCCCATCCCATCCCATTATCCCATCCCATCCCATTATCCATCCCACCTCCATCCCCTCTGCTGTGCCTCATCCCACCATCCATCCCCTCTGCTGTGCCTCATCCCATCATCCATCCCCTCTGCTGTGCCTCATCCCATCATCCATCCCCTCTGCTGTGCCTCATCCCACCATCCATCCCCTCTGCTGTGCCTCATCCCATCATCCATCCCCTTTGCTGTGCCTCATCCCATCATCCATCCCCTCTGCTGTGCCTCATCCCATCATCCATCCCCTCTGCTGTGCCTCATCCCATCATCCATCCCACCTCCATCCCCTCTGCTGTGCCTCATCCCACCATCCATCCCCTCTGCTGTGCCTCATCCCACCATCCATCCACTCTGCTGTGCCTCATCCCATCATCCATCCCCTCTGCTGTGCCTTATCCCATCATCCATCCCCTCTGCTGTGCCTCATCCCATCATCCATCATCCATCCCTCTGCTGTGCCTCATCTCATCATCCATCCCACCTCCATCCCTCTGCTCTGCCTCATCCCATCCCTCCCACCTCAATCCCTCTGCTCTGCCTCATCCCATCCATCCCACCGCCATCCCTCTGCTCTGCCTCATCCCATCTCTCCCACGGCCATCCCTCTGTCTGATCTCCACCCCTCCCATGAGGAAGTGGTGATGAGGGGGATAAGGATGACATCAGTGGCAATGGTGGTGAGGATAAGGATGACATCAGTGGCAATGGTGATGAGGATAGGGATGACATCAGTGGCAGTGAACATTGTCATTCCTATCCCCACTGCCACTGATGTTATCCCTATCCTTACCACCACTCTCACTGATGTCAAACCTATCCTCAACACCGATGTTATCTCTATCCCAACCACCACTGATGTCACCCCTATCCCCACCACCACTGCCACTGATGTCACCCCTATCCCCACCACCACTGCCACTGATGTCACCCCTATCCCCACTGCCACTGATGTCACCCCTATCCCCACCACCACTGCCACTGATGTCACCCCTATCCCCACCACCACTGCCACTGATGTCACCCCTATCCCCACCACCACTGCCACTGATGTCACCCCTATCCCCACCACCACTGATGTCACCCCTATCCCCACCACCACTGCCACTGATGTCACCCCTATCCCCACTGCCACTGATGTCACCCCTATCCCCACCACCACTGCCACTGATGTCACCCCTATCCCCACCACCACTGCCACTGATGTCACCCCTATCCCCACCACCACTGCCACTGATGTCACCCCTATCCCCACCACCACTGCCACTGATGTCACCCCTATCCCCACCACCACTGATGTCACCCCTATCCCCACCACCACTGCCACTGATGTCACCCCTATCCCCACTGCCACTGATGTCACCCCTATCCCCACCACCACTGCCACTGATGTCACCCCTATCCCCACCACCACTGCCACTGATGTCACCCCTATCCCCACTGCCACTGATGTCACCCCTATCCCCACCACCACTGCCACTGATGTCACCCCTATCCCCACTGCCACTGATGTCACCCCTATCCCCACCACCACTGCCACTGATGTCACCCCTATCCCCACTGCCACTGATGTCACCCCTATCCCCACCACCACTGCCACTGATGTCACCCCTATCCCCACTGCCACTGATGTCACCCCTATCCCCACCACCACTGCCACTGATGTCACCCCTATCCCCACTGCCACTGATGTCATCCCTATCCCCACCACCACCATACGAAACTACATACAAATTTTGGGGGCGCCTGTGAACAAAAACCCTGATTTTACTACACGTGTAATATATGACCCTGCACACTGGAATGAGAGCAATAATTATTGGATCATTGTTCATGGTAACTCTGAACTGATGACCTCTATGATCTTTAATAGCTTTGCCTATGGAAAATATAGGGTACTGAAATGTGTTGCCATTTTCGGGCATGCATAGTCTTAAGGTTTGACATGTTGGGTATTTATTTACTTGACACAAACTCATCTTTTATATTTTACCCAAAAATTGGGTAATATATTTTTAATGTACCCTAAAATTACCTGTTATCTCTTAGCCTGGGTTCACACTAAATGCAGACTTCATCTAAATAGCAACCCGTCCATGCAAACAGATTGCGGAGTGTATGTTAGGTTAACGACACTCCGCAATCAGTTTCCAAAACGCGGCACGATTTGCAGAATTGGATCGCATGGGTGTGCAGGCTAAATATAACTAAAAAACATAGAGAAACCGGTAGTTGTTCATCATTGGTCATTTTGTTAAAAAAAAATGGGCTGCTCAGCCTAAATTGCCCGGGCCTATTTTTTGTCCCAGTCCGGGCCTGCCTCCCACACATACAAACACACACGCGCACACACACACATGGCTCTTTTTAACTTATATTTTAAAAGATGTAAAAGTTAATATCAATATATATCAATATATTTGAAGTTTATATATATAATGTAAAAAGGTACAGTCACTTGGGCTAGAACCCACAAATTTCACCATGAATGGTGATAAGCCTGGCCGGCGGGCCGGGTTCAGGACCCTGGCGGGCCGCATGCGGTCCATGGGCCATAGTTTGAGGACCCCTGATTTAGAATATAAGGCTAATTGTCTGCAAGAAAGCTGTATTAGTCTAGATAAGTAATTGTCATGATTGATCTGTTTTGAACATAGACACTCACACTGTCCTGCTGCCTTCTAACCAGTCACAATTCCCTCATGTAGGGGCAACAGTGTAATGTTTCCTACAAGTTGGGGTGCAGAACTGTGTTGTCTATTATGTTCTGATACCTATGGAAGTGGAAAGCCCAACGAGCTGTGACCTCCCACACATACAAACACACACGCGCACACACACACACACACATGCGCACACACACATGGCTCTTTTTAACTTATATTTTAAAACATGTTAAAGTTAATATCAATATATTTAAAGCTTATATATATATAATGTTAAAAGGTACAATCACTTGGGCTAGAACCCACAAACTTCAGCATGAATGGTGATATGCCTGTTTCCCTAACCTCTAGGCTACAGCCTCCAGCCTGTTACAGTTTGCCCTTTTACAGGCCTAAGTGTCTGAAACACAGCTACATTAGTCTGGTCAAGTAACTGTTATCATTGATCTGTTATGACCATAGACAGCAAAATGAGGAGCTTTTAATACAGTACAGGAACCACAGAACCCAGCACTGCCCTGCTTCCCTATATATACTGTGTGCTGAAACTAGGATAGATTTACAAATCTTACAGAGCACAAGATATATATGTCTGCAGAAAGATGGTCTGTGGGAGTTACTACATTCATTCTCATTGGTTCAAAAATCATCCTAATAAAGACTACTATATAACTTGGCTGTGGCTGTGGCTCTAATTGGGTGATTCATGAAAAATAAAAAAAAAAACATGAATGATACATCCTGGCCGGCGGGTCGGGTTCAGGACCCTGGCGGGCCGCATGCGGTCCGTGGGCCGTAGTTTGAGGACCCCTGATTTAGAATATAAGGCAAATTGTCTGCAAGAAAGCTGTATTAGTCTAGATAAGTAATTGTCATGATTGATCTGTTTTGAACATAGACACACACACTGTCCTGCTGCCTTCTAACCATTCACAATTCCCTCATGTAGAGGCAACAGAGTAATGTTTCCTACAAGTTGGGGTGCAGAACTGTGTTGTCTATTATGTTCTGATACCTATGGAAGTGGAAAGCCCAACGAGCTGTGACCTCCCACACATACAAACACACACACGCACACACACACACACACATGCGCACACACACATGGCTCTTTTTAACTTATATTTTAAAACATGTTAAAGTTAATATCAATATATTTAAAGCTTATATATATATAATGTTAAAAGGTACAATCGCTTGGGCTAGAACCCACAAACTTCAGCATGAATGGTGATAAGCCTGTTTCCCTAACCTCTAGGCTACAGCCTGCAGCCTGTTACAGTTTGCCCTTTTACAGGCCTAAGTGTCTGAAACACAGCTACATTAGTCTGGTCAAGTAACTGTTATCATTGATCTGTTATGACCATAGACAGCAAAATGAGGAGCTTTTAATACAGTACAGGAACCACAGAACCCAGCACTGCCCTGCTTCCCTATATATACTGTGTGCTGAAACTAGGATAGATTTACAAATCTTACAGAGCACAAGATATATATGTCTGCAGAAAGATGGTCTGTGGGAGTTACTACATTCATTCTCATTGGTTCAAAAATCATCCTAATAAAGACTACTATATAACTTGGCTGTGGCTGTGGCTCTAATTGGGTGATTCATGAAAAAAAAAAAAAAAAACATGAATGATACATCCTGGCCGGCGGGTCGGGTTCAGGACCCTGGCGGGCCGCATGCGGTCCATGAGCCGTAGTTTGAGGACCCCTGATTTAGAATATAAGGCTAATTGTCTGCAAGAAAGCTGTATTAGTCTAGATAAGTAATTGTCATGATTGCTCTGTTTTGAACATAGACACACACACTGTCCTGCTGCCTTCTAACCATTCACAATTCCCTCATGTAGAGGCAACAGAGTAATGTTTCCTACAAGTTGGGGTGCAGAACTGTGTTGTCTATTATGTTCTGATACCTATGGAAGTGGAAAGCCCAACGAGCTGTGACCTCCCACACATACAAACACACACGCGCACACACACACACACATGCGCACACACACATGGCTCTTTTTAACTTATATTTTAAAACATGTTAAAGTTAATATCAATATATTTAAAGCTTATATATATATATATATAATGTTAAAAGGTACAATCACTTGGGCTAGAACCCACAAACTTCAGCATGAATGGTGATGAGCCTGTTTCCCTAACCTCTAGGCTACAGCCTCCAGCCTGTTACAGGTTGCCCTTTTACAGGCCTAAGTGTCTGAAACACAGCTACATTAGTCCGGTCAAGTAACTGTTATCATTGATCTGTTATGACCATAGACAGCAAAATGAGGAGCTTTTAATACAGTACAGGAACCACAGAACCCAGCACTGCCCTGCTTCCCTATATATACTGTGTGCTGAAACTAGGATAGATTTACAAATCTTACAGAGCACAAGATATATATGTCTGCAGAAAGATGGTCTGTGGGAGTTGCTACATTCATTCTCATTGGTTCAAAAATCATCCTAATAAAGACTACTATATAACTTGGCTGTGGCTTTGGCTCTAATTGGGTGATTCATAAAAAAAAAAAAACATGAATGATACATCCTGGCCGGCGGGCCGGGTTCAGGACCCTGGCGAGCCGCATGCGGTCCATGAGCCATAGTTTGGAAGTGGAAAGCCCAACGAGCTGTGACCTCCCACACATACAGGACTGGCCATAGGGCAGACCGGGCATATGCCCGGTGGGCCGACCTCTGGGCGCATGTCATTTTGTGTGCCAGTCCCAGACAGTGTCCCTCCCTCTGAGTCCCGTCCCAAGCTGGACCTCCGCGGCCGGCCGGCCGGCCTAGTATTCTTCTGGCCGGCCGGCCGCCGGCCGGGTATGTCACTGCACTCACTGTAGTGTCCCCCACTCCCCCTAGTCTTAGGCATAGTGGCAGCAGGCTGGCAGCCGCCGGGCTGTGCTCACTGCGGCCGGCTCCGTGAAGGGGGAGGAGCTAGCCGGGACTCCTTCCTGCTTGATCCGGGCCTGGCGGGAACAGTGTGCAGCCACACCGAAGACACCGGCACCCAGGGCCTGCAGCTCTGCAAGGTAAGGAAGAAAGGGTACTCTACTCTTCACAAGACACTCTGTCTGCTGCCTGTGCCTCCTCTCATCATCCATCCCACCTCCATCCCCTCTGCTGTGCCTCATCCCACCATCCATCCCCTCTGCTGTGCCTCATCCCATCATCCATCCCCTCTGCTGTGCCTCATCCCATCATCCATCCCACCATCCATCCCCTCTGCTGTGCCTCATCCCACCATCCATCCCCTCTGCTGTGCCTCATCCCACCATCCATCCCCTCTGCTGTGCCTCATCCCATCATCCATCCCACCTCCATCCCCTCTGCTGTGCCTCATCCCATCATCCATCCCACCTCCATCCCCTCTGCTGTGCCTCATCCCATCATCCATCCCCTCTGCTGTGCCTCATCCCATCATCCATCCCCTCTGCTGTGCCTCATCCCATCATCCATCCCCTCTGCTGTGCCTCATCCCATCATCCATCCCCTCTGCTGTGCCTCATCCCATCATCCATCCCACCTCCATCCCCTCTGCTGTGCCTCATCCCATCATCCATCCACTCTGCTGTGCCTCATCCCATCATCCATCCCCTCTGCTGTGCCTCATCCCATCATCCATCCCCTCTGCTGTGCCTCATCCCATCATCCATCCCACCTCCATCCCCTCTGCTGTGCCTCATCCCACCATCCATCCCCTCTGCTGTGCCTCATCCCACCATCCATCCCTTCTGCTGTGCCTCATCCCACCATCCATCCCTTCTGCTGTGCCTCATCCCATCATCCATCCCCTCTGCTGTGCCTCATCCCACCATCCATCCCCTCTGCTGTGCCTCATCCCACCATCCATCCCTTCTGCTGTGCCTCATCCCATCATCCATCCCCTCTGCTGTGCCTCATCCCATCATCCATCCCATCATCCATCCCCTCTGCTGTGCCTCATCCCACCATCCATCCCCTCTGCTGTGCCTCATCCCACCATCCATCCCCTCTGCTGTGCCTCATCCAATCATCCATCCCACCTCCATCCCCTCTGCTGTGCCTCATCCCATCATCCATCCACTCTGCTGTGCCTCATCCCATCATCCATCCCCTCTGCTGTGCCTCATCCCATCATCCATCCCCTCTGCTGTGCCTCATCCCATCATCCATCCCACCTCCATCCCCTTTGCTGTGCCTCATCCCACCATCCATCCCCTCTGCTGTGCCTCATCCCACCATCCATCCCTTCTGCTGTGCCTCATCCCATCATCCATCCCCTCTGCTGTGCCTCATCCCACCATCCATCCCCTCTGCTGTGCCTCCTCCCACCATCCATCCCTTCTGCTGTGCCTCATCCCATCATCCATCCCCTCTGCTGTGCCTCATCCCATCATCCATCCCACCTCCATCCCCTCTGCTGTGCCTCATCCCATCATCCATCCCACCTCCATCCCCTCTGCTGTGCCTCATCCCATCATCCATCCCCTCTGCTGTGCCTCATCCCATCATCCATCCCCTCTGCTGTGCCTCATCCCATCATCCATCCCCTCTGCTGTGCCTCATCCCATCATCCATCCCCTCTGCTGTGCCTCATCCCATCATCCATCCCACCTCCATACCATCTGCTTTGCCTCATCCCATCATCCATCCCCTCTGCTGTGCCTCATCCCATCATCCATCCCACCTCCATCCCCTCTGCTTTGCCTCATCCCATTATCCATCCCACCTCCATCCCCTCTGCTGTGCCTCATCCCACCATCCATCCCCTCTGCCGTGCCTCATCCCATCATCCATCCCCTCTGCTGTGCCTCATCCCATCATCCATCCCCTCTGCTGTGCCTCATCCCATCATCCATCCCACCTCCATCCCCTCTGCTGTGCCTCATCCCATCATCCATCCCCTCTGCTGTGCCTCATCCCATCATCCATCCCACCTCCATCCCCTCTGCTGTGCCTCATCCCACCATCCATCCCCTCTGCTGTGCCTCATCCCACCATCCATCCCCTCTGCTGTGCCTCATCCCATCATCCATCCCACCTCCATCCCCTCTGCTGTGCCTCATCCCATCATCCATCCCCTCTGCTGTGCCTCATCCCATCATCCATCCCCTCTGCTGTGCCTCATCCCATCATCCATCCCCTCTGCTGTGCCTCATCCCATCATCCATCCCCTCTGCTGTGCCTCATCCCATCATCCATCCCACCTCCATCCCATCTGCTTTGCCTCATCCCATCATCCATCCCCTCTGCTGTGCCTCATCCCATCATCCATCCCACCTCCATCCCCTCTGCTTTGCCTCATCCCATTATCCATCCCACCTCCATCCCCTCTGCTGTGCCTCATCCCACCATCCATCCCCTCTGCTGTGCCTCATCCCATCATCCATCCCCTCTGCTGTGCCTCATCCCATCATCCATCCCCTCTGCTGTGCCTCATCCCATCATCCATCCCACCTCCATCCCCTCTGCTGTGCCTCATCCCACCATCCATCCCTTCTGCTGTGCCTCATCCCATCATCCATCCCCTCTGCTGTGCCTCATCCCATCATCCATCCCACCTCCATCCCCTCTGCTGTGCCTCATCCCACCATCCATCCCCTCTGCTGTGCCTCATCCCACCATCCATCCCTTCTGCTGTGCCTCATCCCATCATCCATCCCCCCTGCTGTGCCTCATCCCACCATCCATCCCCTCTGCTGTGCCTCATCCCACCATCCATCCCTTCTGCTGTGCCTCATCCCATCATCCATCCCCTCTGCTGTGCCTCATCCCATCATCCATCCCACCTCCATCCCCTCTGCTGTGCCTCATCCCATCATCCATCCCACCTCCATCCCCTCTGCTGTGCCTCATCCCATCATCCATCCCCTCTGCTGTGCCTCATCCCATCATCCATCCCCTCTGCTGTGCCTCATCCCATCATCCATCCCCTCTGCTGTGCCTCATCCCATCATCCATCCCACCTCCATCCCCTCTGCTGTGCCTCATCCCACCATCCATCCCCTCTGCTGTGCCTCATCCCACCATCCATCCCTTCTGCTGTGCCTCATCCCATCATCCATCCCCTCTGCTGTGCCTCATCCCATCATCCATCCCACCTCCATCCCCTCTGCTGTGCCTCATCCCATCATCCATCCCCTCTGCTGTGCCTCATCCCATCATCCATCCTACCTCCATCCCATCTGCTGTGTCTCATCCCATCATCCATCCCCTCTGCTGTGCCTCATCCCATCATCCATCCCCTCTGCTGTGCCTCATCCCATCATCCATCCCCTCTGCTGTGCCTCATCCCATCATCCATCCCATCTGCTTTGCCTCATCCCATTATCCATCCCACCTCCATCCCCTCTGCTGTGCCTCATCCCATCATCCATCCCCTCTGCTGTGCCTCATCCCATCATCCATCCCCTCTGCTGTGCCTCATCCCATCATCCATCCCCTCTGCTGTGCCTCATCCCATCATCCATCCCCTCTGCTGTGCCTCATCCCATCATCCATCCCACCTCCATCCCCTCTGCTGTGCCTCATCCCACCATCCATCCCCTCTGCTGTGCCTCATCCCACCATCCATCCCCTCTGCTGTGCCTCATCCCATCATCCATCCCCTCTGCTGTGCCTCATCCCATCATCCATCCCCTCTGCTGTGCCTCATCCCATCATCCATCCCACCTCCATCCCATCTGCTTTGCCTCATCCCATTATCCATCCCACCTCCATCCCCTCTGCTGTGCCTCATCCCACCATCCATCCCCTCTGCTGTGCCTCATCCCATCATCCATCCCCTCTGCTGTGCCTCATCCCATCATCCATCCCCTCTGTTGTGCCTCATCCCACCATCCATCCCCTCTGCTGTGCCTCATCCCATCATCCATCCCCTTTGCTGTGCCTCATCCCATCATCCATCCCCTCTGCTGTGCCTCATCCCATCATCCATCCCCTCTGCTGTGCCTCATCCCATCATCCATCCCACCTCCATCCCCTCTGCTGTGCCTCATCCCACCATCCATCCCCTCTGCTGTGCCTCATCCCACCATCCATCCACTCTGCTGTGCCTCATCCCATCATCCATCCCCTCTGCTGTGCCTCATCCCATCCATCCCTCTGCTGTGCCTCATCTCATCATCCATCCCACCTCCATCCCTCTGCTCTGCCTCATCCCATCCCTCCCACCTCAATCCCTCTGCTCTGCCTCATCCCATCCATCCCACCGCCATCCCTCTGCTCTGCCTCATCCCATCTCTCCCACGGCCATCCCTCTGTCTGATCTCCACCCCTCCCCTAAGGAAGTGGTGATGAGGGGGATAAGGATGACATCAGTGGCAATGGTGGTGAGGATAAGGATGACATCAGTGGCAATGGTGATGAGGATAGGGATGACATCAGTGTCAGTGAACATTGTCATTCCTATCCCCACCACCACTGCCACTGATGTTATCCCTATCCTTACCACCACTCTCACTGATGTCAAACCTATCCTCAACACCGATGTTATCTCTATCCCAACCACCACTGATGTCACCCCTATCCCCACCACCACTGCCACTGATGTCACCCCTATCCCCACCACCACTGCCACTGATGTCACCCCTATCCCCACTGCCACTGATGTCACCCCTATCCCCACCACCACTGCCACTGATGTCACCCCTATCCCCACCACCACTGCCACTGATGTCACCCCTATCCCCACCACCACTGCCACTGATGTCACCCCTATCCCCACCACCACTGCCACTGATGTCACCCCTATCCCCACCACCACTGCCACTGATGTCACCCCTATCCCCACCACCACTGATGTCACCCCTATCCCCACCACCACTGCCACTGATGTCACCCCTATCCCCACTGCCACTGATGTCACCCCTATCCCCACCACCACTGCCACTGATGTCACCCCTATCTCCACCACCACTGCCACTGATGTCACCCCTATCCCCACTGCCACTGATGTCACCCCTATCCCCACTGCCACTGATGTCACCCCTATCCCCACCACCACTGCCACTGATGTCACCCCTATCCCCACTGCCACTGATGTCACCCCTATCCCCACCACCACTGCCACTGATGTCACCCCTATCCCCACTGCCACTGATGTCACCCCTATCCCCACCACCACTGCCACTGATGTCACCCCTATCTCCACCACCACTGCCACTGATGTCACCCCTATCCCCACTGCCACTGATGTCACCCCTATCCCCACTGCCACTGATGTCACCCCTATCCCCACCACCACTGCCACTGATGTCACCCCTATCCCCACTGCCACTGATGTCACCCCTATCCCCACCACCACTGCCACTGATGTCACCCCTATCCCCACTGCCACTGATGTCACCCCTATCCCCACCACCACTGCCACTGATGTCACCCCTATCCCCACTGCCACTGATGTCATCCCTATCCCCACCACCACCATACGAAACTACATACAAATTTTGGGGGCGCCTGTGAACAAAAACCCTGATTTTACTACACGTGTAATATATGACCCTGCACACTGGAATGAGAGCAATAATTATTGGATCATTGTTCATGGTAACTCTGAACTGATGACCTCTATGATCTTTAATAGCTTTGCCTATGGAAAATATAGGGTACTGAAATGTGTTGCCATTTTCGGGCATGCATAGTCTTAAGGTTTGACATGTTGGGTATTTATTTACTCGACACAAACTCATCTTTTATATTTTACCCAAAAATTGGGTAATATATTTTTAATGTACCCTAAAATTACCTGTTATCTCTTAGCCTGGGTTCACACTAAATGCAGACTTCATCTAAATAGCAACCCGTCCATGCAAACAGATTGCGGAGTGTATGTTAGGTTAACGACACTCCGCAATCAGTTTCCAAAACGCGGCACGATTTGCAGAATTGGATCGCATGGGTGTGCAGGCTAAATATAACTAAAAAACATAGAGAAACCGGTAGTTGTTCATCATTGGTCATTTTGTTAAAAAAAAATGGGCTGCTCAGCCTAAATTGCCCGGGCCTATTTTTTGTCCCAGTCCGGGCCTGCCTCCCACACATACAAACACACACGCGCACACACACACATGGCTCTTTTTAACTTATATTTTAAAAGATGTAAAAGTTAATATCAATATATATCAATATATTTGAAGTTTATATATATAATGTAAAAAGGTACAGTCACTTGGGCTAGAACCCACAAATTTCACCATGAATGGTGATAAGCCTGGCCGGCGGGCCGGGTTCAGGACCCTGGCGGGCCGCATGCGGTCCATGGGCCATAGTTTGAGGACCCCTGATTTAGAATATAAGGCTAATTGTCTGCAAGAAAGCTGTATTAGTCTAGATAAGTAATTGTCATGATTGATCTGTTTTGAACATAGACACTCACACTGTCCTGCTGCCTTCTAACCAGTCACAATTCCCTCATGTAGGGGCAACAGAGTAATGTTTCCTACAAGTTGGGGTGCAGAACTGTGTTGTCTATTATGTTCTGATACCTATGGAAGTGGAAAGCCCAACGAGCTGTGACCTCCCACACATACAAACACACACGCGCACACACACACACACACACACACACACACATGCGCACACACACATGGCTCTTTTTAACTTATATTTTAAAACATGTTAAAGTTAATATCAATATATTTAAAGCTTATATATATATAATGTTAACCACTTAAGCCCCAGCCCTATTTCGGACACTTTTTGTTTACAAGTTTAAATCAGTATTTTTTCCTAGAAAACTACTTAGAACCCCCAAACATTATATATATTTTTTTAGCAAAGACTCTGGAGAATAAAATGTCGGTCATTGTAATATTTTTTATCACGCGGTATTTGCGCAGCGGTCTTTAAAGCGCCATTTTTTTGGAAAATTTTTGAAAAATCACATTTCACTAATTTTAAAAAATACTAAACAGTAAAGTTAGCCCATTTTTTTTGTATATTGTGAAAGAACATGTCACGCCGAGTAAATAGATACCCAACATGTTACGGTTTAAAATTGCGCCCCCCCGTGGGATCGCGACAAACTACGGTCAAAAGAGATCTCAATCTGCGACGCTTTAAATTTATGTAACGGTTACCAGTTTAGAGTTAGAGTGTAGCTCTTTTTTTTAAATTATTGCTCACGCTCTGGCGATCGCGGCGATACCTCACATGTGTGGTTTGAACAGCGATTTCATTTGCGGCTCGACTTCCGTATACGTTTTTTTTTGTGCGCGAGCTAACGGTGACGGGGGCGGCTAAAATTTTTTTTTTTTTTATTTTCCCATTTATTTTATTTATTTTTTTAACTTTATTAAAGTTTTAAAAAAAAAAAAAAATCTGATCACTTTTATTGCTGTCACAAGCAATGTAAACATCCCTTGTGACACCAATATGTAGTGACAGGTACACTTTATGGAGGGATCGAGGGTCTAAAAGACCCTAGACCCCTCCACTACACTTCCCTGTATGCAAAACGCCGAAAACGGCATTTTTGCATACAGCCGTTTTTCAAATTTGCCGCCTTTTGCAGCACAGTAACCCGGAAGTGACGTCATGGACGCCGCCTCCGGGTTACGTCATCGGAGACCCGATCGATGCCGTTTCCGGCATTCATCGGGACTCCATCCAGCCGGCGGACGTGCCGGCTGGGTGCTCGGGGCTCCCGGTGGAACGGGAGCCCCGGGCAAAGCCACGGAAGGCGGCGGGAGGGGGGGGGACGTCCCCTCCCGCCCCCCCGGGTACCGATCGAGCGGCTCCCGAGCCGCATCGGTCGGTACCGACGGAAAGCCAACCGTCGGCTCTAAACCACGGTACCGGGATGGTGCCTCTAGCTAGAGGCATCATCCCGGTACACTACCGCAAAGTTTACTGACGTAGACCTACGTTAGTATGCGGTAAGTGGTTAAAAGGTACAATCACTTGGGCTAGAACCCACAAACTTCAGCATGAATGGTGATATGCCTGTTTCCCTAACCTCTAGGCTACAGCCTCCAGCCTGTTACAGTTTGCCCTTTTACAGGCCTAAGTGTCTGAAACACAGCTACATTAGTCTGGTCAAGTAACTGTTATCATTGATCTGTTATGACCATAGACAGCAAAATGAGGAGCTTTTAATACAGTACAGGAACCACAGAACCCAGCACTGCCCTGCTTCCCTATATATACTGTGTGCTGAAACTAGGATAGATTTACAAATCTTACAGAGCACAAGATATATATGTCTGCAGAAAGATGGTCTGTGGGAGTTACTACATTCATTCTCATTGGTTCAAAAATCATCCTAATAAAGACTACTATATAACTTGGCTGTGGCTTTGGCTCTAATTGGGTGATTCATGAAAAAAAAAAAAACATGAATGATACATTCTGGCCGGCGGGCCGGGTTCAGGACCCTGGCGAGCCGCATGCGGTCCATGAGCCATAGTTTGGAAGTGGAAAGCCCAACGAGCTGTGACCTCCCACACATACAGGACTGGCCATAGGGCAGACCGGGCATATGCCCGGTGGGCCGACCTCTGGGCGCATGTCATTTTGTGTGCCAGTCCCAGACAGTGTCCCTCCCTCTGAGTCCCGTCCCAAGCTGGACCTCCGCGGCCGGCCGGCCGGCCGGCCGCGTATTCTTCTGGCCGGCCGGCCGCCGGCCGGGTATGTCACTGCACTCACTGTAGTGTCCCCCACTCCCCCTAGTCTTAGGCATAGTGGCAGCAGGCTGGCAGCCGCCGGGCTGTGCTCACTGCGGCCGGCTCCGTGAAGGGGGAGGAGCTAGCCGGGACTCCTTCCTGCTTGATCCGGGCCTGGCGGGAACAGTGTGCAGCCACACCGAAGACACCGGCACCCAGGGCCTGCAGCTCTGCAAGGTAAGGAAGAAAGGGTACTCTACTCTTCACAAGACACTCTGTCTGCTGCCTGTGCCTCCTCTCATCATCCATCCCACCTCCATCCCCTCTGCTGTGCCTCATCCCACCATCCATCCCCTCTGCTGTGCCTCATCCCATCATCCATCCCCTCTGCTGTGCCTCATCCCATCATCCATCCCACCATCCATCCCCTCTGCTGTGCCTCATCCCACCATCCATCCCCTCTGCTGTGCCTCATCCCACCATCCATCCCCTCTGCTGTGCCTCATCCCATCATCCATCCCACCTCCATCCCCTCTGCTGTGCCTCATCCCATCATCCATCCCACCTCCATCCCCTCTGCTGTGCCTCATCCCATCATCCATCCCCTCTGCTGTGCCTCATCCCATCATCCATCCCCTCTGCTGTGCCTCATCCCATCATCCATCCCCTCTGCTGTGCCTCATCCCATCATCCATCCCCTCTGCTGTGCCTCATCCCATCATCCATCCCACCTCCATCCCCTCTGCTGTGCCTCATCCCATCATCCATCCACTCTGCTGTGCCTCATCCCATCATCCATCCCCTCTGCTGTGCCTCATCCCATCATCCATCCCCTCTGCTGTGCCTCATCCCATCATCCATCCCACCTCCATCCCCTCTGCTGTGCCTCATCCCACCATCCATCCCCTCTGCTGTGCCTCATCCCACCATCCATCCCTTCTGCTGTGCCTCATCCCACCATCCATCCCTTCTGCTGTGCCTCATCCCATCATCCATCCCCTCTGCTGTGCCTCATCCCACCATCCATCCCCTCTGCTGTGCCTCATCCCACCATCCATCCCTTCTGCTGTGCCTCATCCCATCATCCATCCCCTCTGCTGTGCCTCATCCCATCATCCATCCCATCATCCATCCCCTCTGCTGTGCCTCATCCCACCATCCATCCCCTCTGCTGTGCCTCATCCCACCATCCATCCCCTCTGCTGTGCCTCATCCCATCATCCATCCCACCTCCATCCCCTCTGCTGTGCCTCATCCCATCATCCATCCACTCTGCTGTGCCTCATCCCATCATCCATCCCCTCTGCTGTGCCTCATCCCATCATCCATCCCCTCTGCTGTGCCTCATCCCATCATCCATCCCCTCTGCTGTGCCTCATCCCATCATCCATCCCACCTCCATCCCCTCTGCTGTGCCTCATCCCACCATCCATCCCCTCTGCTGTGCCTCATCCCACCATCCATCCCTTCTGCTGTGCCTCATCCCATCATCCATCCCCTCTGCTGTGCCTCATCCCACCATCCATCCCCTCTGCTGTGCCTCATCCCACCATCCATCCCTTCTGCTGTGCCTCATCCCATCATCCATCCCCTCTGCTGTGCCTCATCCCATCATCCATCCCACCTCCATCCCCTCTGCTGTGCCTCATCCCATCATCCATCCCACCTCCATCCCCTCTGCTGTGCCTCATCCCATCATCCATCCCCTCTGCTGTGCCTCATCCCATCATCCATCCCCTCTGCTGTGCCTCATCCCATCATCCATCCCCTCTGCTGTGCCTCATCCCATCATCCATCCCCTCTGCTGTGCCTCATCCCATCATCCATCCCACCTCCATACCATCTGCTTTGCCTCATCCCATCATCCATCCCCTCTGCTGTGCCTCATCCCATCATCCATCCCACCTCCATCCCCTCTGCTTTGCCTCATCCCATTATCCATCCCACCTCCATCCCCTCTGCTGTGCCTCATCCCACCATCCATCCCCTCTGCCGTGCCTCATCCCATCATCCATCCCCTCTGCTGTGCCTCATCCCATCATCCATCCCCTCTGCTGTGCCTCATCCCATCATCCATCCCACCTCCATCCCCTCTGCTGTGCCTCATCCCATCATCCATCCCCTCTGCTGTGCCTCATCCCATCATCCATCCCACCTCCATCCCCTCTGCTGTGCCTCATCCCACCATCCATCCCCTCTGCTGTGCCTCATCCCACCATCCATCCCCTCTGCTGTGCCTCATCCCACCATCCATCCCCTCTGCTGTGCCTCATCCCACCATCCATCCCCTCTGCTGTGCCTCATCCCATCATCCATCCCCTCTGCTGTGCCTCATCCCATCATCCATCCCACCTCCATCCCCTCTGCTGTGCCTCATCCCATTATCCATCCCCTCTGCTGTGCCTCATCCCATCATCCATCCCCTCTGCTGTGCCTCATCCCATCATCCATCCCACCTCCATCCCCTCTGCTGTGCCTCATCCCACCATCCATCCCCTCTGCTGTGCCTCATCCCACCATCCATCCCCTCTGCTGTGCCTCATCCCATCATCCATCCCACCTCCATCCCCTCTGCTGTGCCTCATCCCATCATCCATCCCCTCTGCTGTGCCTCATCCCATCATCCATCCCCTCTGCTGTGCCTCATCCCATCATCCATCCCCTCTGCTGTGCCTCATCCCATCATCCATCCCACCTCCATCCCCTCTGCTGTGCCTCATCCCATCATCCATCCCCTCTGCTGTGCCTCATCCCATCATCCATCCCACCTCCATCCCCTCTGCTTTGCCTCATCCCATTATCCATCCCACCTCCATCCCCTCTGCTGTGCCTCATCCCACCATCCATCCCCTCTGCTGTGCCTCATCCCATCATCCATCCCCTCTGCTGTGCCTCATCCCATCATCCATCCCCTCTGCTGTGCCTCATCCCATCATCCATCCCACCTCCATCCCCTCTGCTGTGCCTCATCCCACCATCCATCCCTTCTGCTGTGCCTCATCCCATCATCCATCCCCTCTGCTGTGCCTCATCCCATCATCCATCCCACCTCCATCCCCTCTGCTGTGCCTCATCCCACCATCCATCCCCTCTGCTGTGCCTCATCCCATCATCCATCCCCCCTGCTGTGCCTCATCCCACCATCCATCCCCTCTGCTTTGCCTCATCCCACCATCCATCCCTTCTGCTGTGCCTCATCCCATCATCCATCCCCTCTGCTGTGCCTCATCCCATCATCCATCCCACCTCCATCCCCTCTGCTGTGCCTCATCCCATCATCCATCCCACCTCCATCCCCTCTGCTGTGCCTCATCCCATCATCCATCCCCTCTGCTGTGCCTCATCCCATCATCCATCCCCTCTGCTGTGCCTCATCCCATCATCCATCCCCTCTGCTGTGCCTCATCCCATCATCCATCCCACCTCCATCCCCTCTGCTGTGCCTCATCCCACCATCCATCCCCTCTGCTGTGCCTCATCCCACCATCCATCCCTTCTGCTGTGCCTCATCCCATCATCCATCCCCTCTGCTGTGCCTCATCCCATCATCCATCCCACCTCCATCCCCTCTGCTGTGCCTCATCCCATCATCCATCCCCTCTGCTGTGCCTCATCCCATCATCCATCCCACCTCCATCCCATCTGCTGTGCCTCATCCCATCATCCATCCCCTCTGCTGTGCCTCATCCCATCATCCATCCCCTCTGCTGTGCCTCATCCCATCATCCATCCCATCTGCTTTGCCTCATCCCATTATCCATCCCACCTCCATCCCCTCTGCTGTGCCTCATCCCATCATCCATCCCCTCTGCTGTGCCTCATCCCATCATCCATCCCCTCTGCTGTGCCTCATCCCATCATCCATCCCCTCTGCTGTGCCTCATCCCATCATCCATCCCACCTCCATCCCCTCTGCTGTGCCTCATCCCACCATCCATCCCCTCTGCTGTGCCTCATCCCATCATCCATCCCCTCTGCTGTGCCTCATCCCATCATCCATCCCCTCTGCTGTGCCTCATCCCATCATCCATCCCCTCTGCTGTGCCTCATCCCATCATCCATCCCACCTCCATCCCATCTGCTTTGCCTCATCCCATTATCCATCCCACCTCCATCCCCTCTGCTGTGCCTCATCCCACCATCCATCCCCTCTGCTGTGCCTCATCCCATCATCCATCCCCTCTGCTGTGCCTCATCCCATCATCCATCCCCTCTGCTGTGCCTCATCCCATCATCCATCCCCTCTGCTGTGCCTCATCCCACCATCCATCCCCTCTGCTGTGCCTCATCCCATCATCCATCCCCTCTGCTGTGCCTCATCCCATCATCCATCCCCTCTGCTGTGCCTCATCCCATCATCCATCCCACCTCCATCCCATCTGCTTTGCCTCATCCCATCATCCATCCCCTCTGCTGTGCCTCATCCCATCATCCATCCCACCTCCATCCCCTCTGCTTTGCCTCATCCCATTATCCATCCCACCTCCATCCCCTCTGCTGTGCCTCATCCCACCATCCATCCCCTCTGCTGTGCCTCATCCCATCATCCATCCCCTCTGCTGTGCCTCATCCCATCATCCATCCCCTCTGCTGTGCCTCATCCCATCATCCATCCCACCTCCATCCCCTCTGCTGTGCCTCATCCCACCATCCATCCCTTCTGCTGTGCCTCATCCCATCATCCATCCCCTCTGCTGTGCCTCATCCCATCATCCATCCCACCTCCATCCCCTCTGCTGTGCCTCATCCCACCATCCATCCCCTCTGCTGTGCCTCATCCCACCATCCATCCCTTCTGCTGTGCCTCATCCCATCATCCATCCCCCCTGCTGTGCCTCATCCCACCATCCATCCCCTCTGCTTTGCCTCATCCCACCATCCATCCCTTCTGCTGTGCCTCATCCCATCATCCATCCCCTCTGCTGTTCCTCATCCCATCATCCATCCCACCTCCATCCCCTCTGCTGTGCCTCATCCCATCATCCATCCCACCTCCATCCCCTCTGCTGTGCCTCATCCCATCATCCATCCCCTCTGCTGTGCCTCATCCCATCATCCATCCCCTCTGCTGTGCCTCATCCCATCATCCATCCCCTCTGCTGTGCCTCATCCCATCATCCATCCCACCTCCATCCCCTCTGCTGTGCCTCATCCCACCATCCATCCCCTCTGCTGTGCCTCATCCCACCATCCATCCCTTCTGCTGTGCCTCATCCCATCATCCATCCCCTCTGCTGTGCCTCATCCATCATCCATCCCACCTCCATCCCCTCTGCTGTGCCTCATCCCATCATCCATCCCCTCTGCTGTGCCTCATCCCATCATCCATCCCACCTCCATCCCATCTGCTGTGTCTCATCCCATCATCCATCCCCTCTGCTGTGCCTCATCCCATCATCCATCCCCTCTGCTGTGCCTCATCCCATCATCCATCCCCTCTGCTGTGCCTCATCCCATCATCCATCCCCTCTGCTGTGCCTCATCCCATCATCCATCCCACCTCCATCCCCTCTGCTGTGCCTCATCCCACCATCCATCCCCTCTGCTGTGCCTCATCCCATCATCCATCCCCTCTGCTGTGCCTCATCCCATCATCCATCCCCTCTGCTGTGCCTCATCCCATCATCCATCCCACCTCCATCCCATCTGCTTTGCCTCATCCCATTATCCATCCCACCTCCATCCCCTCTGCTGTGCCTCATCCCACCATCCATCCCCTCTGCTGTGCCTCATCCCATCATCCATCCCCTCTGCTGTGCCTCATCCCATCATCCATCCCCTCTGCTGTGCCTCATCCCACCATCCATCCCCTCTGCTGTGCCTCATCCCATCATCCATCCCCTTTGCTGTGCCTCATCCCATCATCCATCCCCTCTGCTGTGCCTCATCCCATCATCCATCCCCTCTGCTGTGCCTCATCCCATCATCCATCCCACCTCCATCCCCTCTGCTGTGCCTCATCCCACCATCCATCCCCTCTGCTGTGCCTCATCCCACCATCCATCCCCTCTGCTGTGCCTCATCCCATCATCCATCCCCTCTGCTGTGCCTCATCCCATCATCCATCCCTCTGCTGTGCCTCATCTCATCATCCATCCCACCTCCATCCCTCTGCTCTGCCTCATCCCATCCCTCCCACCTCAATCCCTCTGCTCTGCCTCATCCCATCCATCCCACCGCCATCCCTCTGCTCTGCCTCATCCCATCTCTCCCACGGCCATCCCTCTGTCTGATCTCCACCCCTCCCATGAGGAAGTGGTGATGGGGGGATAAGGATGACATCAGTGGCAATGGTGGTGAGGATAAGGATGACATCAGTGGCAATGGTGATGAGGATAGGGATGACATCAGTGGCAGTGAACATTGTCATTCCTATCCCCACCACCACTGCCACTGATGTTATCCCTATCCTTACCACCACTCCCACTGATGTCAAACCTATCCTCAACACCGATGTTATCTCTATCCCAACCACCACTGATGTCACCCCTATCCCCACCACCACTGCCACTGATGTCACCCCTATCCCCACCACCACTGCCACTGATGTCACCCCTATCCCCACTGCCACTGATGTCACCCCTATCCCCACCACCACTGCCACTGATGTCACCCCTATCCCCACCACCACTGCCACTGATGTCACCCCTATCCCCACCACCACTGCCACTGATGTCACCCCTATCCCCACCACCACTGCCACTGATGTCACCCCTATCCCCACCACCACTGATGTCACCCCTATCCCCACCACCACTGCCACTGATGTCACCCCTATCCCCACTGCCACTGATGTCACCCCTATCCCCACCACCACTGCCACTGATGTCACCCCTATCCCCACCACCACTGCCACTGATGTCACCCCTATCCCCACTGCCACTGATGTCACCCCTATCCCCACCACCACTGCCACTGATGTCACCCCTATCCCCACTGCCACTGATGTCACCCCTATCCCCACCACCACTGCCACTGATGTCACCCCTATCCCCACTGCCACTGATGTCACCCCTATCCCCACCACCACTGCCACTGATGTCACCCCTATCCCCACTGCCACTGATGTCACCCCTATCCCCACCACCACTGCCACTGATGTCACCCCTATCCCCACTGCCACTGATGTCATCCCTATCCCCACCACCACCATACGAAACTACATACAAATTTTGGGGGCGCCTGTGAACAAAAACCCTGATTTTACTACACGTGTAATATATGACCCTGCACACTGGAATGAGAGCAATAATTATAGGATCATTGTTCATGGTAACTCTGAACTGATGACCTCTATGATCTTTAATAGCTTTGCCTATGGAAAATATAGGGTACTGAAATGTGTTGCCATTTTCGGGCATGCATAGTCTTAAGGTTTGACATGTTGGGTATTTATTTACTTGACACAAACTCATCTTTTATATTTTACCCAAAAATTGGGTAATATATTTTTAATGTACCCTAAAATTACCTGTTATCTCTTAGCCTGGGTTCACACTAAATGCAGACTTCATCTAAATAGCAACCCGTCCATGCAAACAGATTGCGGAGTGTATGTTAGGTTAACGACACTCCGCAATCAGTTTCCAAAACGCGGCACGATTTGCAGAATTGGATCGCATGGGTGTGCAGGCTAAATATAACTAAAAAACATAGAGAAACCGGTAGTTGTTCATCATTGGTCATTTTGTTAAAAAAAAATGGGCTGCTCAGCCTAAATTGCCCGGGCCTATTTTTTGTCCCAGTCCGGGCCTGCCTCCCACACATACAAACACACACGCGCACACACACACATGGCTCTTTTTAACTTATATTTTAAAAGATGTTAAAGTTAATATCAATATATATCAATATATTTAAAGTTTATATATATAATGTAAAAAGGTACAGTCACTTGGGCTAGAACCCACAAATTTCACCATGAATGGTGATAAGCCTGGCCGGCGGGCCGGGTTCAGGACCCTGGCGGGCCGCATGCGGTCCATGGGCCATAGTTTGAGGACCCCTGATTTAGAATATAAGGCTAATTGTCTGCTGTATTAGTCTAGATAAGTAATTGTCATGATTGCTCTGTTTTGAACATAGACACACACACTGTCCTGCTGCCTTCTAACCATTCACAATTCCCTCATGTAGGGGCAACAGAGTAATGTTTCCTACAAGTTGGGGTGCAGAACTGTGTTGTCTATTATGTTCTGATACCTATGGAAGTGGAAAGCCCAACGAGCTGTGACCTCCCACATATACAAACACACACGCGCACACACACACACACACATGCGCACACACACATGGCTCTTTTTAACTTATATTTTAAAACATGTTAAAGTTAATATCAATATATTTAAAGCTTATATATATATATAATGTAAAAAGGTACAGTCACTTGGGCTAGAACCCACAAATTTCACCATGAATGGTGATAAGCCTGGCCGGCGGGCCGGGTTCAGGACCCTGGCGGGCCGCATGCGGTCCATGGGCCATAGTTTGAGGACCCCTGATTTAGAATATAAGGCTAATTGTCTGCAAGAAAGCTGTATTAGTCTAGATAAGTAATTGTCATGATTGATCTGTTTTGAACATAGACACACACACTGTCCTGCTGCCTTCTAACCAGTCACAATTCCCTCATGTAGGGGCAACAGTGTAATGTTTCCTACAAGTTGGGGTGCAGAACTGTGTTGTCTATTATGTTCTGATACCTATGGAAGTGGAAAGCCCAACGAGCTGTGACCTCCCACACATACAAACACACACACACACACACACACACATACACATGCGCACACACACATGGCTCTTTTTAACTTATATTTTAAAACATGTTAAAGTTAATATCAATATATTTAAAGCTTATATATATATATAATGTTAAAAGGTACAATCACTTGGGCTAGAACCCACAAACTTCAGCATGAATGGTGATAAGCCTGTTTCCCTAACCTCTAGGCTACAGCCTCCAGCCTGTTACAGTTTGCCCTTTTACAGGCCTAAGTGTCTGAAACACAGCTACATTAGTCTGGTCAAGTTACTGTTATCATTGATCTGTTATGACCATAGACAGCAAAATGAGGAGCTTTTAATACAGTACAGGAACCACAGAACCCAGGACTGCCCTGCTTCCCTATATATACTGTGTGCTGAAACTAGGATAGATTTACAAATCTTACAGAGCACAAGATATATATGTCTGCAGAAAGATGGTCTGTGGGAGTTGCTACATTCATTCTCATTGGTTCAAAAATCATCCTAATAAAGACTACTATATAACTTGGCTGTGGCTTTGGCTCTAATTGGGTGATTCATGAAAAAAAAAAAAAAAACATGAATGATACATCCTGGCCGGCGGGTCGGGTTCAGGACCCTGGCGGGCCGCATGCGGTCCGTGGGCCGTAGTTTGAGGACCCCTGATTTAGAATATAAGGCAAATTGTCTGCAAGAAAGCTGTATTAGTCTAGATAAGTAATTGTCATGATTGCTCTGTTTTGAACATAGACACACACACTGTCCTGCTGCCTTCTAACCATTCACAATTCCCTCATGTAGAGGCAACAGAGTAATGTTTCCTACAAGTTGGGGTGCAGAACTGTGTTGTCTATTATGTTCTGATACCTATGGAAGTGGAAAGCCCAACGAGCTGTGACCTCCCACACATACAAACACACACGCGCACACACACATGCGCACACACACATGGCTCTTTTTAACTTATATTTTAAAACATGTTAAAGTTAATATCAATATATTTAAAGCTTATATATATATATAATGTTAAAAGGTACAATCACTTGGGCTAGAACCCACAAACTTAAGCATGAACGGTGATAAGCCTGTTTCCCTAACCTCTAGGCTACAGCCTCCAGCCTGTTACAGTTTGCCCTTTTACAGGCCTAAGTGTCTGAAATACTTGTATAAGTTAAAAAGAGCCGTGTGTGTGTGTGCGCGCGTGTGTGTTTGTATGTGTGGGAGGTCACAGCTCGTTGGGCTTTCCACTTCCTTAGGTATCAGAACATAATAGACAACACAGTTCTGCACCCCAACTTGTAGGAAACATTACACTGTTGCCCCTACATGAGGGAATTGTGACTGGTTAGAAGGCAGCAGGACAGTGTGTGTGTCTATGTTCAAAACAGATCAATCATGACAATTACTTATCTAGACTAATACAGCTTTCTTGCAGACAATTAGCCTTATATTCTAAATCAGGGGTCCTCAAACTACGGCCCATGGACCGCATGCGGCCCGCCAGGGTCCTGAACCCGACCCGCCGGCCAGGATGTATCATTCATGTTTTTTTTTTTTTTTTTTCATGAATCACCCAATTAGAGCCAAAGCCACAGCCAAGTTATATAGTAGTCTTTATTAGGATGATTTTTGAACCAATGAGAATGAATGTAGTAACTCCCACAGACCATCTTTCTGCAGACATATATATCCATGCTTTAAAAATGCCCCATGTGGTTAATTTAATGAAAAAAAAATATGTATATTTTTAATAAAATACTAAAGAAAGAACAAAAATGACAATTAATTTAATTAAAATGATCATAGCTAAGTACAATGTCTTTTCACTGTGGCACTGCGTGCTAAAAGATTTAAGGAAGTTTTATAGCATGTACAAGTGCAGTGGTACGCTGGTTCTATGGTTAGCGTTCTCGCCTACGATTAGGGGAGCCCCGGGTTCAAATCCTGGCTACTGCAAGTGAAATTTTTTTTTTTTTTTATAGGTTTTTAAAAGTTTTTATAATATCTTGTTCATGGCCATATGAATTTTAAACATGACAATTAGGTGAATGGAGACTGCAGTATGTAGCCATGCTTTAAAAATGCCCCACCTGAAGGTGTTCATGATATCTTCACAATCTATTTTTTACATGAGCCAGGCTAGCTCAAAAGCATTTCCACATGCAGAATGCAGACTATGTTAGTTTGCCTGTATAATGCCCACCTCGCTGTAGGTATAATGGTGCCCATGTTACAAATCTCACCCTATGCACAGTATGCAGAATAAGCAAGCATGCCCATGAAATTCCATCCGTTATATCCTTTATAAAACTGTACCTTATATGAACCGGGCTAGATGAATATAGGGCACCACCCATACCATGCTGGCTTTGATAGGTTGCCCAACCAAAGCCACCCTTTACATGTCTGTAGGTATCGTCGTTGCCATCTAGACAACCTGTGTCCTATATGTGCTGTTCTAGCTAAACAGGGTACTCACACTATGTAGACGACAGGTTGCCCGTCCAATGCCACCCGTTTTCTGTGTGTAGATGTCACATGTGGTCCATGTTACTTAGACAATCTGTGCCACATATGAGCCAGCAGTGCACACAATATTCACTCAAACCATTTAGACTATGCCAGTTTGATACCCTTTTCTTGTCTATAGGTGTCATTCTAGTCCATCTTATCTTGACAACCCGCCCCCTATATTAGCCAGCATAGCAGTTCCCACCCACACAAAACAGACTACACCAGTTTTGCCATACAATGTTACCCTTGTCCTATCCGTAGGTGTTATTGTGGTCCATAATACCTAGACAATATGTTCCCTATATGAGTAGAGTTGAGCGGACACCTGGATGTCCGTGTTCGGCGGGTTCGGCCGAACTTTAAAAAAAAGTCCGGGTCCGTGTCCCGGACTTTTGCCGAACTTTTCCCGGACACCGAACCCCATTGAAGTCAATGGGGACCCGAACTTTAAGGCACTAAAATGGCTCTAAAACACCAATGGAAAGGGCTAGAGTGCTGCAAATGGCAGCAAAACGTAGTTAAGAGCATGGCAAGTGCTCTGCAAACAAATGTGGATAGGGAAATAACTTGAAACAACAAAAAAAAACCCAGAAAAATAAAACAATGTTCTTCATCTCTGAAGGACGAGGCCCATATGGAGTAGGAGGGAGGTTGAGGTGGTGGTGGATGTGGCGGTGTCATAGGCGTGCGCACCTAGGGCACATAGCATTATCGCTCTGTTTGCCAGTGAGGAGATGGGAAAGATCTCTCTCGGACCTGCTCTGCTCTATTTCTCTTTGCCAGCAGGGAAAGTAATGTATCGGGGCCATGTACATGTAGGCAAACACATGCATGTGTATTTAAACTTTGGGGTGCACACCCTAATGCAATAGGCTGCGCACACCTATGGGCGGTTTAGGTGGAAGCGGCGGTGGAGAAGGACCAGGGCCAGATTAAGAGCATCATGGGCTTGGTGCTGAGGATTTTGAAGGGCCTTAAGGGCCGTGCCTTGGCATGCACCCAGAGGAGGAAGGGTGCAGCCATGCATGCCTAATTCCACATGGGATGCTGTCTCTGAAGCCCATAAACACATCCATGCATCGGCAACTGTCCCTCCTTGTCCGGCCTTCGTGCTGTGTGGGGAGGTTCTGAGGGAGCTGCCTGGGGAAGCGAGCATAGAAGCCAGACTTCTGTGTTTACAAGTGACAGAAGAACGGTAACAGTGAATATGGCCAACCTGGGGCCTATATAAAGGTAGGGGCCTGGAGCTGCAGCTCCAATAGCCCCTACGTTAATCTGGCCCTGAGGAGGACGAGGTAGCCAACACTGCTTCTTTTCACAAATTTTAAATGAGGGTACACCCCAAAAGAGTGAGAAAGAGCAAAAATGGAACAATGGCTGGGTAAGGTCGGTATCCATCGCTATTCTGCACAAGGTACGGAAAAGTCCCGTGGGATCCATGCCTGGTTCATTTTAATGAACGTGAGCTTGTCCACATTGTCTCTGGACAGGCGGCTGCGCTTGTCTGTGATAACGCCCCCAGCCGTGCTAAATACCCGTTCAGATAATACACTGGCTGCAGGGCACGCCAGCACCTCCAAGGCGTAAAGGGCAAGCTCAGGCCATGTGCCCAACTTGGAGACCCAGAAGTTGAAGGGGGCAGACCCCTCATTCAGTACGTCTAGGCGTGTGCACACATACTGCTCCACCATGTTGGTGAAATGCTGCCTCCTGCTAAGACGTTCCATATGAGCTGCTGGTGCTGCTGTTTGTTGTGGCGTGCTGACAAAGCTTTTACACATTTCGGCCATGCTAACCCTGCCTTCTGAGGTGCTGGCGGTGCCCTGGTTGCGTTGGCGACCTCTTCCTCCTCCTCCTCCTCCTCCTCTGCCTTGTGCTTCCACTGTGGCCCCGCTGTCAGGTGGGAATGCCAGCAGCATGGCGTCTACCAGCGTGCGCTTGTACTCGCGCATCTTGCGATCGCACTCCAGTGAGTGAATTAAGGACGGTACGTTGTCCTTGTAACGGGGATCCAGCAGCGTGGCCACCCAGTAATCAGCACAAGTTAGAATGTGGGCAACTCGGCGGTCGTTGTGGAGACACTGCAGCATGTAATCGCTCATGTGTGCCAGGCTGCCCAGAGGCAACGAAAGGCTGTCCTCTGTGGGAGGTGTATCGTCCGTGTCCTCTGTATCCCCCCAGCCACGCACCAGTGATGGCCATGAGCTGGCCTGGGTGCCACCCTGCTGTGAACATTCTTCCATCTCCTCCTCCAGCTCCTCCTCCTCATCCTCCTCATCCTCCAGAACTGTGCCCCTGCTGGACAATTGTGTCCCTGGCGTTTGTGTGTGCAGGAACCCACCCTCGGAGCCCCTTGCGAATGACTGCCCTGAAAGCCTTGGAAATGTTACCTCTTCATCCTCCTCCTCATCCTGTGCCACATCCTCTTCCATCATCGCCCGAATTGTTTTTTCAAGGAGGCATAGAAGTGGGATAGTTAACCTGAGAATGGCGTCATCGGCACTGGCCATGTTGGTGGAGTACTCAAAACAGCGCAACAAGGCACACAGGTCTCGCATGGAGGCCCAGTTATTGGTGGTGAAGTGGTGCTGTTCCGCAGAGCGACTCACGTGTGCATGCTGCAGCTGAAACTCCACTATGGCCTGCTGCTGCTCGCACAGTCTTTGCAGCATGTGCAAGGTGGAGTTCCACCTTGTGGGCACGTCACATATGAGGCGGTGAGCGGGAAGGCCGAAGTTACGCTGCAGCGCTGACAGGTGAGTAGCAGCAGGGTGAGAACGCCGAAAGTGCGCACAGACGGCCCGCACTTTCTGCAGCAGCTCTGACATATCGGGGTAGTTTTTAAGGAACCTCTGCACCACCAAATTCAGCACATGCGCCAGGCAAGGGATGTGCGTCAAACCGGCTAGGCCCAGAGCTGCTATGAGATTTCGCCCGTTATCGCACACCACCAGGCCGGGCTTCAGGCTCGCTGGCAGCAACCACTCATTTGTCTGCTGTTCCATGCTCCTCCACAACTCCTGCGCGGTGTGTGGTTTGTCCCCCAAACAGGCAAGTTTTAAAACTGCCTGCTTTCGTTTACCCCTGGCCGTGCTGAAGTTGGTGGTGAAGGTGTTATGCTGTCCGGATGAGGAGGCTGTGGAGGATGAGGAAGCAGAGTAGGAGGAGTTAGGAACAGGAGGCAAACTGAAGCGCCCTGCAATCCTCGGTGGTGGAAGGACATGCGCCAAATTGCTATCCGCCTCAGGCCCATCCGCCACTGCATTTACCCAGTGTGCCGTTAGGGAGATATAACGCCCCTGACCGTGCTTACTGGTCCACGTATCGGTAGTTAGGTGTACCTTGCCAGAGATGGCGTTGCGCAGTGCACACCTGATTTTTTCCCCCACTTGGTTGTGCAGGGAAGGGATGGCTTGCCTGGAAAAGTAGTGGCGGCTGGGCACGACGTACTGTGGGACAGCCACCGACGTAAGGTTTTTAAAACTGTGCGTCTCCACCAGACGGAATGACAGCATTTCAAAGGCCAAGAATTTTGAAATGCTGGCATTTAGGGCCAGGGATCGCGGGTGGGTAGGGGGGTACTTCCTCTTCCTCTCAAGTGTTTGGGAGATGGAAAGCTGAACGCTTCCACGGGACATTGTGGAGATGGTTGGTGACCCAGGTGGTGGTGTTGCTGACAGATCGTCTGTTTGCGGGGTGGCAGGTGCCGGTATCACTACAGATGTGGCTGGAGCGGCCGAGACTGCAGCAGAAGAGGAAGCAGGATGAGCAAGAGACGTTTCTTGGTTTTGAAGGTGTCTACTCCACTGCAGCTCGTGCTTTGCACTTAGATGCCTGATCATGCAGGTTGTGCTCAGGTTGAGAAGGTTTATGCCTCGCTTCAGGCTCTGATAGCACAGGGTGCAAACCACTCGTGTCCTGTCATCAGCACATTTTCTAAAGAACTTCCACGCTAGAGAACTCCTTTGAGCTGACTTTGGTGCGCTCGTTCCCTTGCTGCGTTGGGCAGTAGCGGGCGTAGTGTCTAGGGCACGGCTGCTCCGCTTCTGCACCCTGCTCCCTCTTCTGCTGTGCTGGTGGCTCTGTGCGACCACCGCCTCTTCCTCCAAACTACTCAGGTCACCTGCATGATGTTCATTCCATGTGGGGTCGAGGACCTCATCGTCCTCCACATCATCTTCCACCCAGTCTTCACCCCTGCCCTCCTTGTCGGTCTCCACAATGCTGAACGCCACAGCAGTTGGCACCTGCGTTTCGTCATCATCGGAGACGTGCTGCGATGGTCCTTGCATGTACTCATCTTGAGAAATAAGTGGTTGGGCATCGCTGCACTCAATCTCTTCAACTTCTGGGGCAGGGCTAGGTGGATGGCCCTGGGAAACCCTGCTGACAGAGTCCTCAAAAAGAAGAAGAGACTGCTGTATGGATTGGGGCTCAGACTGCTTGCCTGATTTCCAAGGGGGTGAGGTGAAAGACGGTTGGACATTGGCTGCAGGTGCCAACTCTGACCTTTCTGCAGTAGACTGGGTGGGAGACAATGTGAAGGAACTGGAGTCACTGTCAGCAACCCAATCTACTATCGCCTGTACTTCTTCAGGCCTCATCACGTCTAGAGGCGCATTATGCCCTACCAAATACTGCTGCAGGTTCTGTCGCCTACTCACACTTGTGGAAGGTGTTTCACTTGTGCGTGTAGCTGGCACAGATCGACCACGTCCTCTCCTTGCAACAGGAGCTCTACCAGCAGCACCACGACCCAGGCCACGGCCCCTATTTGACGGTCTCCTCACATTTCTGTAATTTATGATCTTGCCCTAGAAAGGTGTTTATTGAATAGCGGAACAAAACAACAACAGTATCGCACGGGTGTATCTGACAGTCAAATATGCAAACTATGCCGCAATTTAATGTTTTTTACCCCAAAAGGGTGTATATTGAATAGCGGAATAGGAAAAAGGATAAAAAAACGGTGTATCTCACACGTACAAACACAGACTAGGCCCCGATTAAAATTTTTTGTACCCTAAAGAGGATGAGGAAGAGGAGTAGGAGGAGTTGGGAACAGGAGGCAAACTGAAGCGCCCTGCAATCCTTGGCGGTGGCAGGAGATGCGCCAAACAAATTTAAAAGGTGTATCTCACACGTACCGATACAGACTATGCCGTAATTTAATTTTCTTACACTCCAAAAGGGTGTATATTGAATAGCGGAATAGGAAAAATTTTATAATACGGTGTATCTCACATGTACAAACACAGACTAGGCCCCGATTACAATTTTTGGTACCCTAAAGGCAGGATGAGGAAGAGGAGTAGGAGGAGTTGGGAACAGGAGGCAAACTGAAGCGCCCTGCAATCCTCGGCGGTAGAAGGAGATGCGCCAAACAAATTTAAAAAGGTGTATCTCACATGTACCGACACAGACTATCCCGCAATTTAATTTTTTACACTCAAACAGGGTGTATATTAAATAGCGGAATAGGACAAATTTTACAAAATGGTGTATCTCACACGTACAAACACCAACTAGGCCCCGATTACAATTTTTTGTACCCTAAAGGCAGGATGAGGAGTAGGAGGAGTTCGGAACAGGCAGGAGGCAGACTGAAGCACCCTCAAATCCTCGGCAGTATGAAATGAGCCCCAAAAATTGGAAAGGTGTATCTCACACGTACCGACACAGACTATCCCGCAATTTAATTGTTTATACCCAAAGGTTTTGATTAAATAGCGGAATAGAAAATATGATCAAATAAAGTGTATGTATCTCACACGTACAGAAGCACACTAGGCCCCAATTACTATTGTTTGTACCCCTAAAGGCAGGATGAGGAGTAGGAGGAGTTTGGAACAGGCAGCACCCTCAAATCTTCAGAAGTATGAGATGAACCCCAAAAACTTGGAAAGGTGGATCTCACACGTACCAACACAGACTATCCCGCAATTTAATTGATCCCCAAAGGTTTTTATTGAATAGCGGAATATAAAATATGATCAAAATAAGTGTATGTATCTCACACGTACAAAACCACACTAGGCCCCAATTACTATTGTTTGTACCCCTAAAAGGCTGGATGAGGAGTAGGAGGAGTATGGAACAGGCAGCACCCTCAAATCTTCAGAAGTATGAGATGAACCCCAAAAACTTGGAAAGGTGGATCTCACACGTACCAACACAGACTATCCCGCAATTTAACTGATCCCCAAAGGTTTTTATTGAATAGCGGAATAGAAAATATGATCAAAAAAAGTGTATGTATCTCAGACGTACAAAACCACACTAGGCCCCAATTACTATTGTTTGTACCCCTAAAGGCAGGATGAGGAGTAGGAGGAGTTTGGAACAGGCAGCACCCTCAAATCTTCAGAAGTATGAGATGAGCCCCAAAAACTTGGAAAGGTGGATCTCACACGTACCAACACAGACTATCCCGCAATTTAATTGATCCCCAAAGGTTTTGATTGAATAGCGGAATAGGAAATATGATCAAACAAAGTGTATGTATCTCAGACGTACAAAACCACACTAGGCCCCAATTACTATTGTTTGTACCCCTAAAAGGCTGAATGAGGAGTAGGAGGAGTATGGAAAAGGCAGCACCCTCAAATCTTCAGAAGTATGAGATGAACCCCAAAAACTTGGAAAGGTGGATCTCACACGTACCAACACAGACTATCCCACAATTTAATTGATCCCCAAAGGTTTTGATTGAATAGCGGAATAGGAAATATGATCAAAAAAAGTGTATGTATCTCAGACGTACAAAACCACACTAGGCCCCAATTACTATTGTTTGTACCCCTAAAAGGCTGAATGAGGAGTAGGAGGAGTATGGAACAGGCAGCACCCTCAAATCTTCAGAAGTATGAGATGAACCCCAAAAACTTGGAAAGGTGGATCTCACACGTACCAACACAGACTATCCCGCAATTTAATTGATCCCCAAAGGTTTTGATTGAATAGCGGAATAGGAAATATGATCAAAAAAAGTGTATGTATCTCAGACGTACAAAACCACACTTGGCCCCAATTACTATTGTTTGTACCCCTAAAGGCAGGATGAGGAGTAGGAGGAGTTTGGAACAGGCAGCACCCTCAAATCTTCAGAAGTATGAGATGAACCCCAAAAACTTGGAAAGGTGGATCTCACACGTACCAACACAGACTATCCCGCAATTTAATTGATCCCCAAAGGTTTTGATTGAATAGCGGAATAGGAAATATGATCAAAAAAAGTGTATGTATCTCAGACGTACAAAACCACACTAGGCCCCAATTACTATTGTTTGTACCCCTAAAAGGCTGAATGAGGAGTAGGAGGAGTATGGAACAGGCAGCACCCTCAAATCTTCAGAAGTATGAGATGAACCCCAAAAACTTGGAAAGGTGGATCTCACACGTACCAACACAGACTATCCCACAATTTAATTGATCCCCAAAGGTTTTGATTGAATAGCGGAATAGGAAATATGATCAAAAAAAGTGTATGTATCTCAGACGTACAAAACCACACTAGGCCCCAATTACTATTGTTTGTACCCCTAAAAGGCTGAATGAGGAGTAGGAGGAGTATGGAAAAGGCAGCACCCTCAAATCTTCAGAAGTATGAGATGAACCCCAAAAACTTGGAAAGGTGGATCTCACACATACCAACACAGACTATCCCGCAATTTAATTGATCCCCAAAGGTTTTGATTGAATAGCGGAATAGGAAATATGATAAAAAAAAGTGTATGTATCTCAGACGTACAAAACCACACTAGGCCCCAATTTCTATTGTTTGTACCCCTAAAAGGCTGAATGAGGATTAGGAGGAGTATGGAACAGGCAGCACCCTCAAATCTTCAGAAGTATGAGATGAACCCCAAAAACTTGGAAAGGTGGATCTCACACGTACCAACACAGACTATCCCACAATTTAATTGATCCCCAAAGGTTTTGATTGAATAGCGGAATAGGAAATATGATCAAAAAAAGTGTATGTATCTCAGACGTACAAAACCACACTAGGCCCCAATTACTATTGTTTGTACCCCTAAAAGGCTGAATGAGGAGTAGGAGGAGTATGGAACAGGCAGCACCCTCAAATCTTCAGAAGTATGAGATGAACCCCAAAAACTTGGAAAGGTGGATCTCACACGTACCAACACAGACTATCCCGCAATTTAATTGATCCCCAAAGGTTTTGATTGAATAGCGGAATAGGAAATATGATCAAAAAAAGTGTATGTATCTCAGACGTACAAAACCACACTAGGCCCCAATTACTATTGTTTGTACCCCTAAAAGGCTGAATGAGGAGTAGGAGGAGTATGGAACAGGCAGCACCCTCAAATCTTCAGAAGTATGAGATGAACCCCAAAAACCCCAAATATCATTCAGCTCTGCTGCAGGCCACAATTTAATTTTTTTTTTTAACCCAAGGCTGTATATTGAATCGTGGAATAGAAAAAAAGTGTATGATTTCTGAAACCACTCAATATTAGCACATGTGAACTGAACACAGCAGTGTATGATCAGTCACTCAGCACAGCACAGCTGAAGGAAAAATGCTACACACAGTGCCTGACAGAAAAATACTTTTCTCCCTCCTCCTCAGTGGGCAAAAAAGATTGTGTTCGCTGCACCCCAAAAATATTGTGTTCACTGCACCCCAAAGAGATTGTGTTCACTGCACCCCAAAAAGATTGTGTTCACTGCAGCCCACACACAGCAAAATGGATGTGGACCACTGACACCTGCCTATCTCCTATCCCACACCACACAGCAATATCGATTGTAGTTTGTAGAACACACTGCCTGACCCTAAAAATCAGCAGACTCTGTCCCTAAAAGGATTGATAAGATCGTAGATCGGGTGACTGCAAACCCCCCCCACACAGCAATATCGATTGTAGTTTGTAGAACGCACTGTCTGACCCTAAAAATCAGCAGACTCTGTCCCTAAAAGGATTGATAAGATCGTAGATCGGGTGACTGCAAACCCCCCTCCCACACAGCAATATCGATTGTAGTTTGTAGAGCGCACTGTCTGACCCTAAAAATCAGCAGACTCTCTCCCTAAAAGGATTGCTAAGATCGTAGATCGGTCACTGCAAACCCCACCCCACACAGCAATATCGATTGTAGTTTGTAGAACGCAGTCTGACCCTAAAAATCAGCAGACTCTCTCCCTAAAAGGATTGCTAAGATCGTAGATCGGTCACTGCAAACCCCACCTCACACAGCAATATCGATTGTAGTTTGTAGAACACACTGACCCTAAAAATCAGCAGACTCTCTCCCTAAAATGCCTACAACTCGCCCTGCCTAATACACTCCGACCTGTCCCTCAATTCTATCCGGACACAAATGTTTTTTTTTTCCTGTCTGTCCCTAATCAGCAGCCAGCACGTTGATGTGTGCTCTCTCCCTGAACTAAACAGCAGAATGACGCCGCAGCGGCGCTGCCTCGAACTTATAAAGACTTGGTCACGTGCTTCAGACGGCCAATCACAGCTACGGATACATTTGTAGGCATGGCTGGGATTGCTTAGGCACACCAGTTAAACGCTTGTTGATTGGCTGTTGAAAGCCCGCCATGAAAAGCGCGCCAAAGCATGCAAAACCCGGAAATAAAAAGACCGAACACGGATTTTTACCCGAATATACAGTAAAGTTTTCGGGTCCATGTTCGGGTAACAAAAATCCAATTATTCGGTACGAACATGAATAATACAGTCCGTGTTCGCTCAACCCTATATATGAGCAAAGATAGCTGCACAGTTCAACTATGATGCCATACTACTGTACACAGCCTGAGCCCTGGAATACTTCCAATTTAAATTTGAGGCCTGTAGGCTGTGTTAATACTGTCTTAGTTATATGTGCATACTGTAATAAAAAAAAAAATTCCGAAATGCCAAATCCTCCGGGCTTATGTGGTTAATTTAATGAAAAAAAAAATATGTATATTTTTAATAAAATACTAAAGAAAGAACAAAAATGACAATTAATTTAATTAAAATGATCATAGCTAAGTACAATGCCTTTTCACTGTGGCACTGCGTGCTAAAAGATTTAAGGAAGTTTTATAGCATGTATGAGTGCAGTGGTACGTTGGTTCTATGGTTAGCATTCTCGCCTACGATTAGGGGAGCCCCGGGTTCGAATCCTGGCTACTGCAAGTGAATTTTTTTTTTTTTATAGGTTTTTAAAAGTTTTTATAATATCTTGTTCATGGCCATATGAATTTTAAACATGACAATTAGGTGAATGGAGACTGCAGTATGTAGCCATGCTTTAAAAATGCCCCATCTGAAGGTGTCCATGATATCTTCACAATCTATTTTCTACATGAGCCAGGCTAGCTCAAAAGCATTTCCACATGCAGAATGCAGACTATGTTAGTTTGTCTGTATAATGCCCACCTCGCTGTAGGTATAATGGTGCCCATGTTACAAATCTCACCCTATGCACAGTATGCAGAATAAGCAAGCATGCCCATGAAATTCCATCCCTTATATCCTTTATAAAACTGTACCTTATATGAACCGGGCTAGATGAATATAGGGCACCCACCCATACCATGCTGGCTTTGATAGATTGCCCAACCAAAACCACCCTTTACATGTCTGTAGGTATCGTTGTTGCCATCTAGACAACCTGTGTCCTATATGTTCTGTTCTAGCTAAACAGGGTACTCACACTATGTAGACGACAGGTTGCCCGTCCAATGCCACCCCATTTCTGTGTGTAGATGTCACATGTGGTCCATGTTACTTAGACAATCTGTGCCACATATGAGCCAGCGGTGCACACAATATTCACTCAAACCATTTAGACTATGCCAGTTTGATACCCTTTTCTTGTCTATAGGTGTCATTCTAGTCCATCTTATCTTGACAACCCGCCCCCTATATTAGCCAGCATAGCAGTTCCCACCCACACAAAACAGACTACACCAGTTTTGCCATACAATGTTACCCTTGTCCTATCCGTAGGTGTTATTGTGGTCCATAATACCTAGACAATATGTTCCCTATATGAGCAAAGATAGCTGCACAGTTCAACTATGATGCCATACTACTGTACACAGCCCGAGCCCTGGAATACTTCCAATTTAAATTTGAGGCCTGTAGGCTGTGTTAATACTGTCTTAGTTATATGTGCATACTGTAATAAAAAAAAAAATTCCGAAATGCCAAATCCTCCGGGGCTTATGTGGTTAATTTAATGAAAAAAAAAATATGTATATTTTTAATAAAATACTAAAGAAAGAACAAAAATGACAATTAATTTAATTAAAATGATCATAGCTAAGTACAATGCCTTTTCACTGTGGCACTGCGTGCTAAAAGATTTAAGGAAGTTTTATAGCAAGTACGAGTGCAGTGGTACGCTGGTTCTATGGTTAGCATTCTCGCCTACGATTAGGGGAGCCCCGGGTTAGAATCCTGGCTACTGCAAGTGAAATTTTTTTTTTTTTTATAGGTTTTTAAAAGTTTTTATAATATCTTGTTCATGGCCATATGAATTTTAAACATGACAATTAAGTGAATGGAGACTGCAGTATGTAGCCATGCTTTAAAAATGCCCCATCTGAAGGTGTCCATGATATCTTCACAATCTATTTTCTACATGAGCCAGGCTAGCTCAATAGCATTTCCACATGCAGAATGCAGACTATGTTAGTTTGCCTGTATAATGCCCACCTCGCTGTAGGTATAATGGTGCCCATGTTACAAATTTCACCCTATGCACAGTATGCAGAATAAGCAAGCATGCCCATGAAATTCATCACTTATATCCTTTATAAAACTGTACCTTATATGAACCGGGCTAGATGAATATAGGGCACCCACCCATACCATGCTGGCTTTGATAGATTGCCCAACCAAAGCCACCCTTTACATGTCTGTAGGTATCGTTGTTGCCATCTAGACAACCTGTGTCCTATATGTGCTGTTCTAGCTAAACAGGGTACTCACACTTTGTAGACGACAGGTTACCCGTCCAAAGCCACCCCTTTTCTGTGTGTAGATGTCACATGTGGTCCATGTTACTTAGACAATCTGTGCCACATATGAGCCAGCGGTGCACACAATATTCACTCAAACCATTTAGACTATGCCAGTTTGATACCCTTTTCTTGTCTATAGGTGTCATTCTAGTCCATCTTATCTTGACAACCCGCCCCCTATATTAGCCAGCAAAGCAGATCCCACCCACACAAAACAGACTACACCAGTTTTGCCATACAATGTTACCCTTGTCCCATCCGTAGGTGTTATTGTGGTCCATAATACCTAGACAATATGTTCCCTATATGAGCAAAGATAGCTGCACAGTTCAACTATGATGCCATACTACTGTACACAGCCCGAGCCCTGGAATACTTCCAATTTAAATTTGAGGCCTGTAGGCTGTGTTAATACTGTCTTAGTTATATGTGCATACTGTAATAAAAAATAATTCCGAAATGCCAAATCCTCCGGGGCTTATGTGGTTAATTTAATGAAAAAAAAATATGTATATTTTTAATAAAATACTAAAGAAAGAACAAAAATGACAATTAATTTAATTAAAATTATCACATCAGGCTGTGTTAATACTGTCTTAGTTATATGTGCATACTGTAATAAAAAAAAAAATTCCGAAAAGCCAAATCCTCCGAGGCTTACGTGGTTATTTTAATGAAACACACTGCGTACTAAAAGATTTAGGGAGTTTTATAGCATGTATGAGTGCAGTGGTACGCTGGTTCTATGGTTAGCGTTCTCGCTTACCATTAGGGGAGCCTCGGGTGCGAATCCTGGCTACTGCAAGTGAAAAATTTTTTATAGTTTTTTTTATAGGTTTTAAAAGTTTTTATAATATCTTGTTCATGGCCATATGAATTTTAAACATGACAATTAGGTGAATGGAGACTGCAGTATGTAGCCATGCTTTAAAAATGCCCCAATCTGAAGGTGTCCATGATATCTTCACAATCTATTTTCTACATGAGCCAGGCTAGCTCAAGAGCATTTCCACATGCAGAATGCAGACTATGTTAGTTTGCCTGTATAATGCCCACCTCACTGTAGGTATAATGGTGCCCATGTTACAAATCTCACCCTATGCACAGTATGCAGAATAAGCAAGCATGCCCATGAAATTCCATCCCTTATATCCTTTATAAAACTGTACCTTATATGAACCGGGCTAGATGAATATAGGGCACCCACCCATACCATGCTGGCTTTGATAGGTTGCCCAACCAAAGCCACCCTTTACATGTCTGTAGGTATCGTCGTTGCCATCTAGACAACCTGTGTCCTATATGTGCTGTTCTAGCTAAAAAGGGTACTCACACTTTGTAGACGACAGGTTACCCGTCCAAAGCTTTTCTGTGTGTAGATGTCCCATGTGGTCCATGTTACTTAGACAATCTGTGCCACATATGAGCCAGCGATGCACACAATATTCACTCAAACCATTTAGACTATGCCAGTTTGATACCCTTTTCTTGTCTATAGGTGTCATTCTAGTCCATCTTATCTTGACAACCCGCCCCCTATATTAGCCAGCATAGCAGTTCCCACCCACACAAAACAGACTACACCAGTTTTGCCATACACACATTTATATTATATATAAAATATATATATAAAAATACATTCGTATTTTAAAATATAAGTTAAAAAGAGCCATGTGTGTGTGTGTGTGTGCGTGTATGTATGTGTGGGGGGTCACAGCTTGTCGGGTTTTCCACTCCCATAGGTATCAGAACATAATAGCCAACACTGTTCTGCACCCCAACTGCGGCCCGCCAGGGTCCTGAACCCAGCCCGCCGGCCAGGATGTAACATTCATGGGGAGGCACAGTGGTGTAGTGGTTAGCACTTTCACCTAGCAGCAAGAGGGTTGCTCGTTCAAATCCCAACCACAACACTACCTGCCTGGCATTTGCATGTTCTCCCTTTCCCTGCTTGGGTTTCCTCCAGGCATTCTGCTTTTCTACCATACTCCAAAGACATGCTGGTAGGTTAATTGGATCCTGTATAAAAATAAATTGGCCCTACTATGTATGTATGTGAGTTAGGGACCTTAGATTGTAAGCTCCTTGAGGGCAAGGACTGATGTGAATGTACAATGTATATGTAAAGCGCTGTATAAATTGACAGCGCTATATATGACCTGAAATAAATAAAAAATAAATTAAAGTTTTTTTTTTTTTTTTTTTTCATGATTCACCTAATTAGAACCAAAGAAAGAGCCTAGTTAGAGTAGCAGGTTTACAGTGGTGAAGTCTTGGGTTCTAGCCCAGGTGGCAACACCTTATTATATTAATTTTATTTTAAAATATGAGTTAAACAAAATGTGTTTTAAATACAGTTGTCTTTATTAGGATGATTTTTGAACCAATGAGAATTAATGTAGTAACTCCCACAGACCACAGACCATAGATTTGTAAATCTATCCTAGTTCCAGCACACAGTATATATAGGAAAGCAGGGCAGTGCTTGGTTCTGTGGTTCCTGTAGTGTATTAAAAGCTCCTAATTTTGCTGTCATCCTCCTGCTCTGCCATCAGGAGCCTTGCTGAAATGGTGTATGTCTATGGTCACAACGGATCAATGATAACAGTTACTTGTTCAGACTAATATAGCTCTGTTACAGAGACTTAGATCTCTAAAAGTGCCTTTCAACATTCTTAGGGTTATAGCGTAGCGGTTAAGGTAACAACCGTATCATGGACAAGGTTGTTGGTTCTAGCCTAGGTGATTGTACTTTTTTACATTATATATATAAACTTTAAATAGATTCATATTATTTTTAACATATTTTAAAATATAAGTTAAAAAGAGCCATGTGTGTGTGCGTGTATGCGTGTGTGTGTGTGTGTATGTGTGGGGGGTCTCAGCTCGTCTGGTTTTCCATTTCCATAGGTATCAGAACATAATAGCCAACACAGTTCTGCACCCCAACTGCGGCCCGCCAGGGTCCTGAACCCGGCCCGCCAGCCAGCCAGGATGTATCATTCATGGGGCAGCACAGTGGTGTAGCGGTTTGCACTTTCACCTTGCAGCAAGAGGGTCACTGGTTCATATCCCAACCACAACACTACCTGCCTGGCATTTGCATGTTCTCCCCTTGCCTGAGTGGGTTTCCTCTGGGCACTCTGCCTTCCTCCCATACTCCAAAGACATGCTGGTAGGTTAATTGGATCCTGTTAAAAAAAAAAGTGTCCCTACTATGTATGTATGTGAGTTACATACTTTTGAGTATGTATAATAATTTTGAGTTTTTTTTTTTTTTTCATGATTCACCTAATTAGAGCCAGAGAAAGAGCCTAGTTAGAGTAGCAGGTTTACAGTGGTGAAGTCTTGGGTTCTAGCCCAGGTGGCAACACCTTATTATATTAATCTTATTTTAAAATGTGTTTAGAAGTCTGAATTCTGAGTTTAAAAAATACAGTTGTCTTTATTAGGATGATTTTTGAACCAATGAGAATTAATGTAGTAACTCCCACAGACCATAGATTTGTAAATCTATCCTAGTTTCAGCACACAGTATATATAGGAAAGCAGGGCAGTGCTTGGTTCTGTGATTCCTGTAGTGCAGGGGTGGGGAACCTACGTCCCGGGGGCCGTATGCGGCCCTCAAAGTCATTTGGTCCGGCCCCCCTGTGCAGCTGAGTCTGTGTCTGTCAGCTGATCTGTCAGAATGGAGCCCATGCTTCCTGTATAGTTCCGGCTCCGTTCTGACAGTCTGAGTGAGTCACAGGCGGAGTGATATCAAATGCACTCTGCCTGTGACCAATACAGGAAAAATCGCATCTTCCTCCAGCGCGGCGCCGCTGCTAGCCAGCATTTCCCTCCAGCAGCACACACAGCAGTACCCACAGCAGTATAAGCCAGAGCCAGCGGTACTCACAGCAGTATAAGCCAGAGCCAGCAGTACCAGCCAGAGCCAGCAGTACCCACAGCAGAACCAGCAGTACCAGCCAAAGCCAGTAGTACCCACAGCAGTACCAGCCAGAGTCAGCAGTACCCACAACAGTACCAGCCAGCAGTACCTACAACAGTACCAGCCAGCAGTACCTACAGCACAGTACCAGCCAGCAGTACCAGCCTGAGCCAGCAGTACCAGCCAGCAGTACTAGCCAGCAGTACCAGCCAGCAGTACCCACAGCACAGTACCAGCCTGAGCCAGCAGTACCCAAGGCAGTACCTACAGCACAGTACCAGCCTGAATCAGCAATACCCACAGCACTACCAGCCTGAGCCAGCAGTACCAGCCAGCAGTACCCACAGCATAGTAAAAGCCAGCAGTACCAGCCTGAGCCAGCTGTACCCACCAGCAGTACCAGCCAGCTGTACCCACCAGCAGTACCAGTCAGCTGTACCACCAGCATTACCCGCCAGCAGTTCTTTTCAAATCTTACCACCACAAAGTCGACTGCGCTCCAGACTGACCGACGCAAACCTGGAAAACCAGTTGCGAGTAGCAACATCATCAATACCAGCTAACATCACACACCTCACCAAAGAGAAGCAGTTGCAGCCATCGCATTAGGGGTGAGTTAATTACATTTTTGACCAAATATAACAGGCACATTTTTAAGTTGATAATTTTGTATGGCCCCCGAATGATTTTATAAATACCCAAATGGCCCTTGGCAGAAAAAAGGTTCCCCACCCCTGCTGTAGTGTATTAAAAGCTCCTAATTTTGCTGTCATCCTCCTGCTCTGCCATCAGGAGCCATGCTGAAAAGATGTGTGTCTATGCTCATAATGGATCAATGATAACAGTTACTTGTTCAGACTAATATAGCTCTATTACAGAGACTTATATCTCTTACAGTGCTTTTTATCAGTCTTGGGGCTATAGCGTAGCCGTTAAGATAACAAGTGTATCATGGTGAAGGTTGTGGGTTCTAGCCCAGGTGACTGTACCTTTTTACATTATATATATAAACTTTAAATAGATTCATATTATTTTTAACATATTTTAAAATATAAGTTAAAAAGAGCCATGTGTATGTGTGTGTGTGTATGTGTGGGGGGTCACAGCTTGTTGGGCTTTCCACTTCCATAGGTATCAGAACATAATAGCCAACACAGTTCTGCACCCCAACTGCGGCCTGCCAGGGTCCTGAACCCGGCCCGCCAGCCAGGATGTATCATCCATGGAGTGGCACAGTGGAGTAGTGGTTAGCACTTTCACCTAGCAACAAGAGGGTCACTGGTTCAAATCCCAACCACAACACTAACTGCCTGGCGTTTGCATCTTCTCCCTGTGCCTGTGTGGGTTTCCTCCGGGTACTCCGCCTTCCTCCCATACTCCAAAGACATGCTGGTAGGTTAATTGGATCCTAAACAGAATTGGCCCTACTGTGTATTTATGTGAGTTAGCGACCTTAGATTGTAAGCATGTTTTTTTTTTTTTATCATTAGTCATCAATCTTGTAAATCTATCCTAGTTCCAGCACACAGTATATATAGGGAAGCAGGGCAGTGCTGGGTTCTGTGGTTCCTGTAGTGTATTAAAAGCTCCTAATTTTGCTGTCATCCTCCTGCTCTGCCATCAGGAGCCATGCTGAAAAGGTGTGTGTCTATGGTCTATATAGGGAAGCAGGGCAGTGCTGGGTTCTGTGGTTCCTGTAGTGTATTAAAAGCTCCTCATTTTGCTGTCATTCTCCTGCTCTGCCATCAGGAGCCATGCTGAAAAGGTGTGTGTCTATGGTCATAACGGATCAATCATAACAGTTACAGAGACTTAGATCGCTAAAAGTGCCATTCAGCTGTCTTGAGGCTATAGCATAGCGGTTAGGGTAACAGGCTTATCATGGTGAAGTTTGTGGGCTCTAGCCCAGGTGACTGTAAACCTAGTAAATAATGGTGTTATGCCAAGCTCCACCATTTAGGGCGCATTTATGTCTTAGCCTATATTTGAGCTCATTATGAGCTTAGATATCATTTAGAGGCTGACAGAGATTATATATAAAATTATTTATTTTATGTAAGTATAGACATATTTGTGTGGCTCATGATTTAATTAATTCTATTCAATATAATTATATTACATATAGGTATCATATTTATAATTTTAATGATATGTTATTTCCAGTATTAGCCCTATTTTGGCCGTTTACATTGTAGGGGACATTACTGGCATTTTTTCCCTTAACTATCATGGCGCCTCCTATTGCCATTATAGCATCACAAAAGGGAGATATAACTTGTTTATTCACATTATCGGCTTTTGGATGCGTTGCATTTATGGTCATTTGACCACAATGCTTTATGTTAGGGCTGTATGTAGGAACGTATTATTGTCCCATTTGGGTAAGTTTACATGACCCTGTACTAAATGTACGGATGGCTGTTACAGCAGTATCCCACATCAAATATGGCGTTCGCTATGTTTAGATGACATTTATGTAGGTCAAATTTGGTTTGCTTCTATCTGGCCTATGATTGAAGGGATAGTTGGCCGTTAATGGCAATATCCCATATCAAATATGGCGCCCGTTGTATGTAGGTGCGGCTCAGATAGGGGCGGTCATGCTGTTGTTTCTTGGCTATTTAAGTGGTGAGTCAGCACGCCGCCCGTATCCCTAGGAAGACGTAATCTATGACGAAACGCATCGGGAAGGCGTGCTGATGTCACCACGAGTTAACCGGATGTCGGGCGGCTGTGTTCTTCGGATCCCGCCAAATACAAGCGCTTTTTGTTTTTATACATGTGAGATTTTTACCTTATTCGTTAAACGCCTATTGTTGCATACTTCACCATGGTGGCTGTTATTTTTTCATGATAATTGCTGGAGTGTGGATTGCCCGGGCTGTCTCTATACTGCTGTGCATACCATCTAGCGGACCTGGAGTGGAGGCACTTAAGGGATCTGTTGGAGCTGACTGGATGCTTATCTCTGGTGGTTCATTTACAATGCCTGATTACAGTTTTCATCTGGTAAGTGCATTAGCCTGATTTGGGCACTTTGTCACAGCGGAGTAAGAGTTCACTTTAACGGTGCAGGATTTCTGTTTCTTTGCACATCAAGTGCACATTTTTTTGGACTTTATCTTTTCTATTTTGGACTATACCTTTCAGCTTGGAGCCGATTTTTATTGCTGTTAGGGGGTGTCCCTTTATTTATTTGTGTGATTGCACATACTTATTTTATATGTTTATTTAACTCTGTTTGATAGCTCAATACTATCTTATGAGATACACATTCGTTGTATTTACATGCATCATTTTTTAGCGCAGCTTTATCTTTAATATTTCTATTTGGTGTTTCCCACTGTAGCTGCAGCTTCAATTTTTCAATTTCTTCACTGATTTATTTTGTGTTTAGTGCGGTTATTTTGTTTACATATTTGAAATTTTTTTGGATTGCTAACTGCAGCTTACACGACATTATGGATATCTTTGAGTATCGGGCCTCAAAGATTGTCAACACAGATGGTGTATTTGAAGTTTTTTCTGACAAAGAAAATGATCTGAATGGCCTTTTTTTTAAATTAAAAAATCTGATGATTTTGGAAGTCCATACTCAATGGGACATGGCCTTTTTGGAGGTATACACCAAGAATTCCATGGTCCCTCGCAGCTTGCGATGGGAGGTCTGTCCCCAAACGGGGGAAGTTGAACTAGAGGAATGGTATAAATATTTTAATGAGGCAGGATTACATTTTCTTAAATTCCTCATTAGCCGTAAAACAGCTAAGCTTTCTAGACTTGATGCAGAGATCAAAGAGATAGTGCAGAGATAGTAAAGGAGAAACTTCTCCCATTCAAAGACAGTGAGGACTATACAGCTTCCTCTAATAACCTCTTAACCTCCTTAGCGGTAATCCCGAGCGTGACTCGGGGTTGATTTTTCATTGCAGGATCGGTAACCCCGAGTCACGCTCGGGGTGGATTGCAGAGAGCGCAGCGGTGTTCTTTTACCTTATCCTGGCGATCCAGCGATGATCTCTCATTGCTGTGACCACCAGCCGAGAGTCCCGCCGCTCCTCCGTCCCTCCGTCAGTGTGATCACTTCCTAGTTCCGTTCCCTGTAGCAGCAATGCTGCATGGGAGCGGAACTAGGGAGGGAAATTAAAAAAAAAAAAAAAAAAAAACGTTGCACAAAACACATTTTATAATATATATATATATATATATATATATATATATATATATATATATATATATGCATATATATATATATATATATATATATATATATATATATATATATATATATATATACACAGTGGGTACGGAAAGTATTCAGACCCCCTTAAATTTTTCACTCTTTGTTATATTGCAGCCATTTGCTAAAATCATTTAGGTTCATTCTTCTTCCTCATGAATGTACACATAGCACCCCATACTGACAGAAAAATACAGAATTGTTGACATTGTTGCAGATTTATTAAAAAAGAAAAACTGAAATATCACATGGTCCTAAGTATTCAGACCCTTTGCTGTGACACTCATATATTTAACTCAGGTGCTTTCCATTTCTTCTGATCATCCTTGAGATGGTTCTACACCTTCATTTGAGTCCAGCTGTGTTTGATTATACTGATTGGACTTGATTAGGAAAGTCACACACCTGTCTATATAAGACCTTCCAGATCACAATGCATGTCAGAGCAAATGAGAATCATGAGGTGAAAGGAACTGTCTGAAGAGCTCAGAGACAGAATTGTGGCAAGGCACAGATCTGGCCAAGGTTACAAAAAGATTTCTGCTGCACTTAAGGTTCCTAAGAGCACAGTGGCCTCCATAATCCTCAAATGGAAGACGTTTGGGACGACCAGAACCCTTCCTAGAGCTGGCCGTCCGGCCAAACTGAGCTATCGGGGGAGAAGAGCCTTGGTGAGAGAGGTAAAGAAGAACCCAAAGATCACTGTGGCTGAGCTCCAGAGATGCAGTCAGGAGATGGGAGAAAGTTGTAGAAAGTCAACCATCACTGCAGCCCTCCACCATTCGGTGCTTTATGGCAGAGTGGCCCGACGGAAGCCTCTCCTCAGTGTAAGACACATGAAAGCCCGCATGGAGTTTGCTAAAAAACACCTAAAGGACTCCAAGATGGTGAGAAATAAGATTCTCTGGTCTGATGAGACCAAAATAGAACTTTTTGGCCTTAATTCTAAGCGGTATGTGTGGAGAAAACCAGGCACTGCTCATCACCTGTCTAATACAGTCCCAACAGTGAAGCATGGTGGTGGCAGCATCATGCCGTGGGGGTGTTTTTCAGCTGCAGGGACAGGACGACTGGTTGCAATCGAGGGAAAGATGAATGCGGCCAAGTACGGGGATATCCTGGACAAAAACCTTCTCCAGAGTGCTCTGGACCTCAGACTGGGCCGAAGGTTTACCTTCCAACAAGACAATGACCCTATGCACACAGCTAAAATAACAAAGGAGTGGCTTCACAACAACTCCGTGACTGTTCTTGAATGGCCCAGCCAGAGCCCTGACTTAAACCCAATCAAGCATCTCTGGAGAGACCTAAAAATGGCTGTCCACCAACGTTTACCATCCAACCTGACAGAACTGGAGAGGATCTGCAAGGAGGAATGGCAGAGGATCCCCAAATCCAGGTGTGAAAGACTTGTTGCATCTTTCCCAAAAAGACTCCTGGCTGTATTAGATCAAAAGGGGGCTTCTACTAAATACTGAGCAAAGGGTCTGAATACTTAGGACCATGTGATATTTCAGTTTTTCTTTTTTAATAAATCTGCAACAATGTCAACACATCTGTGTTTTTCTGTCAGTATGGGGTGCTATGTGTACATTCATGAGGAAGAAGAATTAACTTAAATGATTTTAGCAAATGGCTGCAATATAACAAAGAGTGAAAAATTTAAGGGGGTCTGAATACTTTCCGTACCCACTGTATATGCGTATATATATATATATATATATATATATATATATATATATATATATATATACACCGGTATATATATATATATATATGCATATATATATATATGTATGCATATATATATATGTATATATATATATATATATATATATATATATACACATATATATATATATATATATATATATATATATATGCACACATACATATATCTATATATAATATATAATGCATGATTTATAATCTAATCAATAATATCATTTTATTATATATATTATTTATTAAATAATAAAATAATATTATTGATTCGATTATAATTCACGTGTTTGTATTTCAAATTTATCACATCTGGGATGTCTACTAGAGTCTTGTTTTGGTCAGGTTTAAGTCAGTAATTACTAAGAATTGTAGGCCTATAATACATAACGCCAAATTTCCATGAAAAGAATTGTACCGCTTTTGGTATGTAATTCCTGACATAATCATACCGCCAGGGAGGTTAAAGATTCCTGAAAAAGAAGAAAGAGATCAAAAAATTAAAAAAAGAAAAAAATACAACAGAGATTTGGGCGATTATCAATCAAGCACCGTCTTTTTTTTTTTAAATCCAAAAGGTGTTTATTAAAAACAACAGAAAGGAAAAAAAAAACAGAGAAGGGAAGGGAACAGGTGAAAACATACACAGCAATGACAGTCGCGTACATACATTCACGTTGAAAAATACCGCACCCTCGCAGGGGTCACATCTCTTGGTGAGAAGAAACAGCATAGAGCAATATAAAAACAGAAACAATCACAGTAGTGTTAAAATAATAGAGAAGGCCGAGCCCACTTAGGCCGATATAAACATAAACCAAAGCAGCAACGTATCAGGATAAACAGGGTTCGGCATTAGCGCAGGAAGAAACCTCCCCACATCAGCAGTGTGAAAGTGACACCCCCCGAGAGCACTATACCTACGTGGCCATCATACCCATGTCAGAATCCAAGGGATAGAGAGATACCGGGAACAGGTCTCCACCACAGCAAAGGAACGGAGGAGCCCAGTTCCCAGAAGAACAACAAAAAAGGGGGGGAAAGAGGAGGAACGGGTCGAACAGAGAGAAGGAGAAAAGAGAGGGGAATACAAAAAGGGAAGAAAGAGGAAGAAAGGGAGAATAGGAGTTCAGGTGAGAAAGACCCCATGACAGCCAGGATGTCTACCAACAGACTAAGCCTGCAGAATACGATACATAAACAGCTGTGCAGGTGCTAGTCCAGGGTAATCTAACCAATCCTGCCAGATTTTATAAAACTTTGTGGCTGCATTACGATGGCGATACGCTAACTGTTCCCTTAGCAGAATATAATTGACTCGTGCCACCCACTGTGCCAATGTAGGAATCGTTGGACTCATCCAATAGTTAGCAATCAGTTTCCTGGCCAAGTATAATAGCCTATGCACCATGATATATGCACCAGGGGTAAACGGCTCCGGGTCTAGTATGCCCAACAGACACACCAGAGGGTCAACCGGTATAGGTGCATGGGCAACTTGTGAAATGCATTGTGTGACCTGAGTCCAATACCTAACCAACTTCGGGCAGCGCCACAGCAGATGTATGAAATCTCCCCTGTGGGAATCACATTTAGGGCAAAGAGGCGTATCCCGCCTACCCCACTCATGCAGGAGGACTGGGGTACGATACGTCCTATGGAGTATAAAGAGCTGGGAAAGCTTGTGGGAAGCCGACAGAGACACTGAGGGAAGGGCCTCCAAGGCCTGATCCCACTGATCTCCGCCAATATCCCCCAGATCCATTTCCCATGCCGCTCTACACCGCAAGGAGGCCGGGTCCTGTATACACGAGAGAAGCCATTGGTACCTAAGGGAGATCAGTCCCCATTTATCTTGAGCCCTAATCACTGAGTTCATAATCGTCTGGTCCACCTGCCATATGGGGGACAGTCGCTGCTGGGCCTGAAGGGCATGGCGCAGTTGGAGGTAGCGATAGAAGTGCTGGCGAGGGAGATTAAATTCAGACTGAAGGCGGTCAAAAGGTTTAAGCACAGAGCCCTCAAACAGTTGGGCAAAGTACCTTATACCCCTGTCCCGCCACCCCAGAGAGTCTTGCAACCTAGCGACCTCCGGAAAGGCCGGGTTGTCCCACAATGGAGTAAAATAAAAAAATCCGTCCGAGTGTGACAACACACGCAGTTCCCGCCACAGGCGACGCAACAGGGTCGCCGTGGGAGCACGGAACGGCAATGAGGGAAGATCCATCTCCAAAAGGGACGCCGCTGAGAGAGGTAGCCTGAAGTTAGTCAGAAGCAGGGACTGTGGGTCCGTCGAGGACTGATCCCCCCACCCCGCCAAATGCTGCAACTGAGCTGCAAGAAAGTACATCCGCGGATGGGGTACTGCCAATCCACCCTTATCCTTGGGGTACTGAAGGGTAGACAATTTAATACGGGGCTGCTGCCTCCGCCAGACAAGGTCACGAAACTGGGACTCCGCCCGCTTAAACCAGGACACTGGGATCCACATTGGAGAATTATGAAAGATATACAATAGCTGGGGGGCCCAAATCATTTTAATTAAGTTCACTCTGCCGACCACTGAAAGTGGCAGCTTACACCAACTCTTACCCTTAGTACGTTGCTTGTATAAAAGAGGCAGCAGGTTCAAACGCAGGTACTGAGCCGGATCCGGGGAGACCATCACCCCCAAATACCTAAAGGTGTCTGCTACACGCAGGCGACCCAGGGCCGGCAGAGAGGGATTGGGTATGGGGTCAAGAGGCATTAGTATGGACTTATCCCAATTAATAGAAAAACCTGAAAATGAGCCAAATTGCGCTATAAGAACCATAAGCGAATTAAGGGAACCCTCAGTGTCACCCAAATACAGAAGGGTATCGTCCGCATACAGGGACACCTTCTCCTCCAGGTCACCCCTCCGGAAACCCACCACAGCCGGGGAACTCCTAATGAGGGCCGCCAACGGCTCTATCGCCAGTGCAAACAGCAGGGGGGACAGAGGGCACCCCTGCCTAGTACCCCTGTAAAGGGGGAATGGGGAAGAAAGTTCCCCATTCACCCTGACTCGCGCCCTAGGTGCCGAATACAACGCCTTAACCCAACCAATGAAGTCATCACCCAGGCCAAAGCGAGAGAGGACCTCCCACAGATAAGACCACTCGACGCTATCAAATGCCTTGGCCGCGTCCAAGGACAATATGGCTCTATTACCCGGGTTATCAACAGGAATTTGTAAATTGAGATAAAGCCGCCGTATATTAATCGCCGTGGACCTGCCCGGAATAAATCCAGATTGGTCCGGGTGAATGATGGAGGTAATGACCTTCGAAAGCCGGTTAGCAAGAATACGTGCGAAAAGTTTTATATCAGTGGTCAACAGGGAGATCGGTCTGTATGAGTCGGGGTATCTAGGGTCCTTCCCTGGCTTGGGTAAGACAAAAATAATGGCTTCACTCATGGAATCCGGTTGGACCCCCGTCCGCATAATATCCTGCATAGTGGAGAGGAGAGCCGGCAGAAGGACCCATACCTAGAGTAAACCTCAACCGGAAGACCATCCGCTCCCGGTGCCTTATTATTAGGTGCCTGCCCCAACGCATCCGTCAGTTCAGACATAGTAATCGGAGCACGAAGGGACAGACTATCCTGCTGCCGAAGCTGAGGCAGGGAGCACCCGTCCAAAAAGGAGGACAGGGCCGCCCCCCGGCCCCCGCACCGGGACTGATACAGATCAGCAAAAAACTGCCTAAAGCCCTCAAGCACCTGAGGAGTGGAGGAGACCACCTCCCCAGAGGGAGAGACAATCTCCGTCACCGAGCCAGGATCCTGTTGAGACCTGGCTACCATAGCCAGCATGTGCCCAGTGTTCTCGCCCTCCTCAAAGTACATTTGCTGCAGGAAATATCGTTTCTTCTCAGCCGCTGAAAGTACCACTGAGTTATACAAAGCCTGCGCTTCCAGCCAGGCCTTCTGCGCAGAGGGAGAGGGCGAGGCTATCATAGCCTCCTCCCTACGTTTCATGTCATCACAAACCGTTTCCTCCCACTGCGCAGAATTACGTTTAACCATAGTAATCCCTTTGATAATTTGACCACGCAAAAAGGCCTTAAGGGTATCCCACACCACCGCAGGGGAGGCAGAACCCCGATTAACAGCCAGGAAGTCTTCCAAGGCCGGTGCAATCGGATCCGGCTCAGGGAACAACGTCAGCCAGAACGGGTTCACCCGCCACAGCCCACGAGTCACCGAGCCCGGAACCGAAAACCGAACCCAAAGCGGGGAATGATCGGACACCAGGCGAGGCTCGTACACCGAATCAGTCACCCGGGGCCTCATAGAGTCATTCCCCAGGGCCAAATCAATGCGGGACGGTCCTCCATGAGTGGCCGAATAGCAGGAATAACATTTAGTGGAGGCCTGCCTGTCCCTCCAAACATCTCTGAGGCCCAATTCCGTCAAAAACTTAGCAAACGCCGTAGGGCGTGAAATAGGGGCGGGCCCGTGATAGGAGGGGTGGAATTTATCAAGTGCCGGGTCCAGATAATTATTGTAATCCCCCATGGCCAACACTGGGGTATCAGGGTGGGGCGCCATAAATTGCGCCAATAGACGGAGAACCTCGTGGGAGAAGGGTGGAGGGACATAGACAGCAGCCAAAATACACAGAAAACCATTAAGTTTGCATAATAAAAAAACATATCTCCCCAAATCGTCCACCCTGCTGCGCAGGCACGCAAAAGCCACCTCCCTGGACACCAACATGCTCACCCCCCGCGAATACGAGGAGTGAACAGAATGGTATTGAACAGGATATGCCCGAGAGCGTAGTAAATGCGTGGAAGCGCGCACCAGGTGGGTCTCCTGTAAACAGACAATAGTGGGCTTAAGCTTCCTAAGATATGCAAATACCGCTTTACGTTTAACCCCATCCGCCAGGCCCCGAACATTCCAGGACAAGATTAATGCATTAAGCTGTGAGAGCTCCATGAGCAAAAAACACAATATAAATGTAACAGCAAAAATCCCCCAGACCACCCGACACACCACTCCCCACCGCCAACCATAGTTCGCCAGAACAGAGTCTCCGGGGGCATGCGCACCAAGTGCGTAGGTAAATAGAGAGGGAAGTGCAGTCCACGCCAGCCATCTGCAGCCGGAAGAGTCCTAGGCCTGAGAGGTCTCACCTGAAAAAGAACATAAGGTAGGGAGGGGGGGAAGAGCAGCAGTGCAAAGAACAAAGTCAAGGGGGCCAACAGGGCCCAATAGTAAACCATTCTCCGTTCCACGGAGTCAGCATGTCCCCGCAGGACAACAGGATATGGGCACAGTATGCAAAGGAACCGCATACAGTCAATCTGGGGGGGGAAACACGACAGTCTCGCTCAGCCGAGCGGTGATCCCAAATGTAATACCCCTATTGGGGGGTAAAAAACACCAACTGTAGAAAAAAAAGAAAACTTGGAAACGGACAGTCAGTGCTCCGCATCATAGACTGAAACTCAAAGCCAGTAAAGGATAACAGCGTCCCCAAACTCAGGGGGGTGCCTGCCGGGCCAGATGACGTTCCTCCCTATCCAGCCAGTTCACAGCGGCCGGGGGGTTGTCAAAGAATTGGGTCGAGCCATTCGCCACCACCTTCAATTTGGCAGGATAAAGCATGAAATATGGCACATTCAGTTTACGCAGCCTCTTCTTAACATCCAGAAATTTAGCTCTCCTGCGTTGCACTTCAGCGGAAAAATCAGGGTACAGAGAGACTCTGGCATTATCTATAGAGAGATCAGCAGTGGTTCTTGCTTTATTCAGGATGACATCGCGGTCCTTGTAATTGAGCAGCTTGAATAGAAAGGGTCTGGGGGGGGCTCCCGGCGGAGGAGGTCTAGCAGGGATCCTGTGGGCCCGCTCCACGGCAAACATAGGGGAAAAGGAATCCTTGCCAAAGGTTGTCAGCAGCCATGCTTCAATAAAATCCACAGGGTGTTTCCCCTCCGCCTTTTCAGGGATTCCCACTGCCCTCACATTATTCCTACGCAAGCGGTTTTCCATGTCCTCCAGTCTGGCTGCATTAGCTGTAGTAATAGAATGGAGATACTGAACATCCCGCTGTAATGGTTGCCATTCATCTTCTATAGTACTAACCCGGCCCTCCAATGCAGCCGTGCGATCCCGCAGCTTCTGCATGTCCTGGCGTACTAGGGACAGTTCTAGTTTCATGCCCTGAACTTCACCAGCCAATCTAGCGATGTTAGCGTTGCCAGTGGTGACCGCAGAAAGGATATCCCGCAGGGTGGGCTCCGAGTCAAGGGTCATGGAAGGGGAGGTAGGCCCCAACTGCAGCAGCGCTCCCGCCTCATGGGGGGCCAAAGGCCCAGAGTCCAGCAACAGAAGAGGGCCAGCATCTCCCAAGTCCCCCGAGGTCATATCCACATCCCCCACATCAGCCTGACAGGGAGGGGGAGCAAGGTCTTTACCTGGAGGCTTTGCGAACAGGCGCTGTGCGGCCTCCTTCTGCTTCTCCTTTGCCGAGCGGGTCGCGGCGCCGCCATCTTGGCCGCCAGGGTCCGCCGCCGATCGGGATTTTGTGCCGCGGGAGGACATCCGTCCGGATAGAAATGGTGGCACGGCCGGCAAGCAGAGGGTGTGGAGAGGTAAAAAGGGGGGGAGAAGCTGCGCTAAGTGACACAAACAAAAATCAAGAATCTATAGAGTCCCAATGTTTGATAAAGTGATAAATTAAATTAAAAAGTCCAAAATGATATTTTCATCCAAATATCCGTGCGGAAAAATAAGTGAATTCACTGCTTACCAGAAGTAGCAGTAAAATATGCCTTGAATAAGGGTTAGCCGAGCCAGATGAGAATCTGCGACGGGTTCCTCCTCAACAATGGCCGTCCCAAGATTATAATATTTTGGGTGTGGGAATAAAAAACAAATAGAACATAGCGTGATACTGTATAATCAAGTGAATCACTCCCAAGTGTGTGAAAGAAAAAAGGGGAAGGTGATAATGCAGCCCACCACCAACACAAGCAGCTTACCAGATGCTGATGTGTGTAGGCAAATATGTGCAATCAAAAAGACGATGAAGGCTATATAAGAACCACCACCTTAACGTATTGCAATTACCAGATATATGATGAGTAAAAGCGAAACACTGTGTACCAAATAGAGACCGTAGGATAAGCCACCACCTTAATATTAATGCAATTACCAGATATTGGAGGTAAGCCTGAAAATTGCAGGTGAATCGGGCACAGGATGGCTGAGATCAGCAGGATAATAGCAGGATACCAGCGGAGCTACTGTGGGACACGTCCGCTCACATCACTCGTCGGCCGCAACTTCCAAGCACCGTCTTTGAATGGCAAAAGAAACTCATTTCAACTTCTGCCAATGAAATAATACTGGATAAATCCAATCCAGATGTTCCTAAAGTTACGGCCTCTAAAAATAAAAATCAAGTATACCATCCACCCCAGCCCAGCACAGTGGCTCAGGTACAGCCTTATAGAGGCCAATACCCGTCCCATAGATCTCCCTTTAGGGGACGAGGGAAAGGTAGGGGTAGAGGAGCTTCCCGGCCTAAGAACCAAGGACAACCTCATTAATCCCAATATGGATATCAAAAAATCGCAATTGGTCTCCCCATCAAAGAGGTGATAATTCTCCTCATCGTGTTTACAACACTGAAAATGCCCCACAATGGGTAGATGGACCTGTTTATAATAAGAGACAAGGTACAGGGCATAATCCAATATGGAGACATGAATCTAACTATGGAGCCCAAAGTTATAATCAAGGTTCTGATCAGGGTTATAATAGACCTATGTCTAGAAACAGGGATGAGGAAGGATATGACAATTCTTACTATCAATATAATGTCCCTATTCGTAACCAATTCCATCCTCTTAGGGATAACCAACACCCTAATAATAGGCACTCAGAAATTCAATCAGGTTCTAGGTCTCCCCTTACTCTAGACCCTCCAGAGTCTAGAAATATTGAAATGGATGAACCACCCCCCCAGGGTCAGCCTAAACAAAGCTACCCTGGGGGGGGGTTTCAAAGGGCCAAGCAAGGTCAAAAGCGCCCATTAGAACCGCAAGAGGAAGAAAAAAGACTTAGGAGGTGCGGTTATTTTTAATTTGAGCTGCAAGGTCCTTACTGATTCAGAATGCAATATTTTGGATACGGGACTTAAATTCGCACCCTCTAAATGTCTAAATAAATTTCAAACATACATGGACATTCACAAGTTTGTCAGAAAAATTAATATTTAGAAATACATGCTGGGCAATCCAGTGAGAGATAGTAGAACCATCTCCACAGAGTTTAAACATTCCAATCTATCCCATGCATCATTATTTAATCCGCCTGGCGCCTTGGCGCCTTCCCTCAAAGTCTTTAGGGATGTGGTTGTGAGAGACTTGAATGATATTCAAGTCCGGAAGAATAGACTCAGTCAAGATCTTGCCACTGGTCTGGATTCCTTGTGTCAGAATAAGGAATTGGTAATTAGACCGGCTGACAAGGGGGGGGGGGGGGGGATTGTTGTGTAAGATAGATGTGACTATTTTGCTGAAATGCAGCATATTTTGAGCGATAGGCACACCTAAACCCCCCTCCCTCGTGATCCAGTTTTCAAGTACAAAAATGAATTAGAAGCAATAGTATCCAAGGGTTTCTCTCTTAATATTCTCAACAAGAATGAGAGAGCGTTGTTGGTGCCTAGATGCCCTAGAACACCTATCATATACCATTTGCCCAAGATCCACAAGAGTCTGACTTCCCCCCGGGACGTCCCATAGTCAGTGGCATTGACTCTGTGACGTCCCGGGTGGGGAAGTACATTGACTCTTATCTACAGCCATTAGTCCAATTCACTCCTCCATATATCAAGGATACCAGGCATGTAATCAATTTGTTGTCGAATCTGGTTCCGACTGATGGACTTTGGATGGTCACTGCTGACGTCACATCTTTGTACTCTATAATCCCTCATAATTTGGGTCTACAAGCAGTTAAAAGCTCTTTAGTCAAAAATTCTAATATTCCAAATCTCCAGATTGAGTTCATCATGGAACTACTGGAGTTTGCTACCAAGTCAAACTACTTCTGGTTTGATGGTCGATTCTTTCGCCAAGACAGGGGAGTCGCGACGGGGGCTAAATATGCTCCCAGCTTGGCGAACCTGTTTATGGCCAAGTGGGAGGAGGACGTCATCTATGGTTGTGACCGACCCCAGGTGTTGCTCTGGGCAAGGTACATTGATGACATCCTCCTCCTCTGGAATGGGTCCAAATTAGAGCAGGACTCCTTTATGGAATTTTTTAATCTAAATACAAGGGGTATTCAGTTGAATTTTGAGGCCAGTCAGATTGTTATTCATTTTCTTGACTTGACCATTATGCGTGATACAGGTAGATTTGTTACCACCACATATTTTAAAAAGACAGAGAGGAATTCTTACATCCCTATCGACAGCTGTCACCATGTTCCATGGCTTCGTGCTGTTCCAAAGGGTCAGTATATGAGGCTTAAGAGGAACTGCACTGACCATAAGGACTTTGTGCTTCAGTCACGGGTTCTTACCACAAGGTTTATCGATAAAGGCTATGACAGTTCCTTGTTAGCTGACACTTTGAAAACAGTAGACTCTATGGATAGATAGATCAGCCATGCTTTCAACCAGGACACATCCTATTAATAGTGATTAGGTGTACACTTCACCTTTTGTTACTACCTTTTCCACTCAGCATAGAACTATCAAGAAGATAATAGAAAAACATTGGCATATCCTTAAAAATGATTGTGTATTGACTAAGGTACTACCTAGCAAACCTAAGGTTGTATTTAGAGGAGTCCCTACTTTGAGGGATGTGCTTGCTCCCAATGTTCTAAACCCTCCTGAACCGAAGCCAAGTTTTCTGAACCATCTGGTTGGCTATTACAGATGTAACAGATGCCAACCTTGTTCTGTTAACAAGTGCAAGCAGAGAAATGTAAAGAACTTTACATCAACGAGCACAGGTCTGATGTTTTCTATTAAGCCTTTTATTTCTTGTTCAAGTACGGGTGTAGTTTACCTGCTGCAGTGCCCTTGTGGTCTTCAGTACATAGGGAGGACTAAGCAGCCTCTCTTTGTTCGCTGTAAAGAGCACATAGCGAATATAAAAACGGAATTTTGTAAAATCTTACCTGTAAAATTCCTTTCTCTGAGTCCTCCGACAGTCGCCGCCCCTCCATATTCATCACAATGGGGTTATGACCTTTGCTCCGTAGGAGTAGCTAGGCAACAGAATATGTTAGTACAAAGACTTTTAGCATATCCCACCCCCAGGGGGTGGTCCCCTCAGCTCATAACCCTCCACTTCCTGTATCCAACTCAGTTTCAGTGGAATAGCAGTAGAGCATATAACCAACAACCCCAAAAGAGGGGCGGGGGCGGCGTCTGTCGGAGGAAAGAAAAAGGAATTTCAGAGAAAGGAATTTTACAGGTAAGATTTTACAAAAATTCCGTTTTCTCTTACGTCCTCCGACAGTCGCCGCCCCTCCATATTCATCACAATGGGGATGTCCCAAAGCAGTGCAAACATGAGGGGTGGGAAAAACGCAGCCGCGCCTAAGGCAACGCCGTCTCCCATCAGAGAAAGGAACCTTACCAAAGGAAGGAAACCAGTCGGGCATGAGAAAAAAACACTTGCTCAACAGGAGCAAGAACCCAGGGAAAAACAAAAATCCCAAACAGCCAAGGAGCCCGCAACAAGGGCTCTAGGGAACTGCCGCACTAAGAACCTTGCGGCCAAAGGAGGCATCCGCCGATGCCTGAACATCTACTTTGTAGAATTTTGTGAAAGTGTGCACGGTCGACCAAGTCGCCGCCTTACACACCTGGGCCACAGAGGCCCCATGACGACAGGCCCAAGACGTACTCAGAGATCTGGTAGAGTGCGCCTTCACAGGCACAGGGGGAACTTTCCCCATCAAAGCATAGGCCTGTTCAATGGTCTGTCTGATCCATTTGGCGATGGTAGAAGCCGACGCCGCCATGCCCTTCCGAGGACCCTCCGGAAGAACAAACAAGGTATCCGATTTGCGAAAGGATTCAGTCGATTTCAGGTAAACCCTGATCGCCCGGACAACATCCAAGGAGTGCAGCTGCACCTCTTTCGGATGTTTAGGCTTCGCACAAAGCGAAGGCAAGACAATGTCCTCATTGAGGTGAAAGTCCGAAACCCTCTTCGGAAGAAAAGAAGGATTAGGTCGCAAGACCACCTTGTCCAAGTGCACGACCAGATACGGAGACTTGCAGGACAAGGCTGCCAGCTCCGACACTCTACGAGCCGAGGTAATAGCCACCAAAAAGGCGACCTTCTTGGACAACAAAGACAGCGAGATTTCCCTGATCCTTTCAAAAGGAGCACGCTGCAACACGGACAGAACTGGATTCAAGTCCCAAGGGGGTAAAGGGTCCCTCCTAGGAGGGATCAGATGTCGTACCCCCTGCACAAAAGTGCTAACCAAAGAGTTAGATGCCACAGGACGTTGAAAAAGAACGGCCAACGCAGACACCTGACCCTTGATCGTAGCTAGCGCCAAACGCTGGTCAACACCCGTTTGTAGGAAGGACAACACCCTAGACACCGAGTAAGTGCGAGGTGAGAACCCCCTGGACTCGCACCAGGCAAAATACGGTAATAGACCTTCCCCAAGGAAGACTTCCTCGCATTGATCAAAGTGTGAATGACCTCAGGGGAAAGACCCCTGCACTTCAGGACCTCGGTTTCAACAGCCAGGCCGTCAAAGCCAGCGACTGTAAAGCAGGATGGAAGATCGGCCCCTGCGACAGGAGATCTTCTCGAAGAGGCAGACGCCACGGGGCGTCCATCGCCAGATTTACGAGGTCTGCGTACCAGGACCGGCGAGGCCAGTCCGGTGCCACAAGAATCACCGTGGTTGGTTCCAAGTGTAACCTGCGAAGGAACCTGGACAGCAATTGAATCGGTGGAAACGCATACATCAGTTGGTACTGATGCCACGGGGCAACCAACGCGTCCGACGCAGTTGCCCGAGGATCGCGCGTCCTTGCCACGAACCGTGGTACCTTGTTGCTCAGACGAGACGCGAACAGGTCCACCTCCGGGAGACCCCACTTCGCGCACAACATCTGGAAGACCTCCGGGTGGAGGGACCATTCCCCCTGGTCCAGGGACTGACGGCTCAGATAATCCGCCTGCCAATTCTCCACCCCCGGAATGTGAGCTGCCGATATCGCCGGGACATGCGTCTCGGCCCAAGACAGAATGTCGGCCACTTCTCGAGCCGCCCTGGCACTCCTGGTGCCTCCTTGGTGATTGATGTAAGCCACCGCCGTGGCATTGTCCGTCTGCACACGAACCGGACAGCCCTGTAGTCTGTCCGTCCAACGTCGAAGGCAGAGGCGTATCGCTCGCAGTTCCAGAATGTTGATCGGAAGGGAGGACTCTTCCTCCGACCAAGTACCCCGGGCAGACAGAACGCCCAGAACACCACCCCAGCCCAACAGGCTGGCGTCCGTGGTGATCACCGTCCACAAGAAGGGACGAAAAGATTTGCCCCCCGACACCGACGGGGACTGGAGCCACCACAGAAGATCCCTTCTGGTCCGATGACTCAACGAGATCCGAAGATCCAGAGATTGCGGTCGCCCGTCCCACCTGGACAGAATTTCCGCCTGGAGACCCCGCGTGTGAAACTGGGCGAAGGGAATCGCCTCGAAGGCCGAGACCATCAATCCCAGACACCGCATGCACGTCCGAATGGACGAGGACGGATCGTCCCTGAGGGACCTGACTTCCTCCTGAAGAGTCCTGAGTTTGTCGTCCGGTAGGAAGACCTTCGCCTGGACAGAGTCCAGAATCATTCCCAGGTAAGGGAGATGAACCGATGGGCACAGCGTTGACTTTGGAAAATTGATCGTCCAACCAAACTCCTGCAGAGTCTGCAACGTAACGGACAGATCCTTCTCCAGACCCTGGCTGGTCGCAGACCGAACCAGAATATCGTCCAGATACCCCAGGACCGAGATGCCCTGGGCTCTCAACAAAGCCAGAACCGGGGCCAACACTTTGGTGAACACCCGTGGAGCCGAGGCGAGACCAAAAGGTAACGCCACAAATTGGTAATGATCCTCCGCTATGGCGAACCGAAGGTACCGCTGGTGACCTTCGAAAATCGGGATGTGAAGATACGCATCCTTCAAGTCGATGGAAGCCATGAACTCCCCCGGAATCAGGGCAGCCACCACCGACCGCAGGGATTCCATGCGGAACTTGCGCACCCGCACGAAGCGGTTCAGCGCCTTCAAGTCCAGAATCGGACGTACCTTGCCCTCCTTCCTGGGTACGGTGAACAGATTGGAATAGAACCCCCGAAATCTGTCCCGATGAGGCACCGGGACCACCACTCCCTGAGCCCTCAGGTCCTGCACCGCTAAATGCAGATCCCGCAAACGCTCCGGGGACAGTAGAAGATTTGAGGGAAAAAATCTGCTCTCCGGCCGAGAGAGAAACTCGATCTTGTAACCAGATCGAACGATTTCCTGAACCCACCTGTCCCGGACCCGGGACAGCCATGGCTGAAGGAAACCGAGCAAGTGTCCCCCCACCCCTGAGCCGGGTGAGGGCGCCCCTTCAGGCCGCACTGTTGTGGGCCGCGGAACCGGACTGGCCGGACTTTTGCTTACCAGCCCACGGCTTCTTGTGGGAGCCTTGACCCTTGGACGGCTTGCCCCTATAGTGTGACCGAAAGGCACAAAAGGACCCCTGAGGGGCTCGAAAGGAAGCATTCCTCTTACCAGGAGCCGTCTTAGCCTTGTGGGATTGTGGCAGGAGCGTGCTCTTACCACCCGTGACCCCCTTAATTAAGGCATCTAGGGATTCACCAAAAAGGCGAGAACCATCATAAGGCAAGTTAGCCAAGGTCTTACGTGAAGACTGGTCCACCGACCAACACTTCAACCAAACCAGACGGCGCGATAACACCGCCACACTATGTACACGTGCAGCTAACGGAACCATATCCAGGTCCGCATCACACATATACATGACACCCTGGTGGATTTGATCCACCATATCCAAAGTCGCCTGGGGGGCAGAATCAGCCACCAGGACGCGTCTAAGCACCTGCGTCCAGCTAGCGACAGCCTGGGCCGCCATAAGTGAAGCAAATAAGGCTTTCAACATGGAACCCATAATAGAGTAGGTATGACGGGCAAGGGACTCCATCCGCTTGTCCGTGGCATCCCGGAACACCGGAGTGTCCTCAGCAGGAATCGCAGTGGACTTATTCAAAACCGCTATCGCATGATCCACCGGAGGTGGGATACACCAACGCTCATCAGTAGCGGGCGTAAAAGGATAGCGTAGCTTAAATCTACTCGGTAAGGCTTGCGTATATTACGCCATTGTTCTTTTACAGCGCATTGAAAATCATCAGTGCAGGGAAACACCTGCGATGCTTTGCGCCTTTTTTGCGTCCCATAAGCCGCCAAGGCAGCAGGAGGACATTGCTCATCCTGTAAATGCAGTGTTTGCTTGATAGAAGCAACCAGTTCATCCATGAGTGCAAGCTCTTCAGACGAGCCAGGGGGAGAATTATCCACCCCTTCAACCTCAGCCTCCATTTCTGACCCTATAAGGTCCAGGGAGGAACGGGACCCCGACAAGAAGACCCCAGCCACAGCAGCCCCATCACCATCACCCTCTGAATCAGAGGAAATTGAAACTCTGGGCCTTTTTGAGGATTGAGCAGCCACCAGCATTTGCACCTGAGTCGCAAGGCTAGCCACAATCGCAGCCAAATCCCCCCCTGGGGGGGAAGCAGCAGTCCCCTGGCTTCCCACCAATGTGGCAGGAAACTTGCTTTCCTGAGAATCCATGCCCCAAATTGAGTACAAGTAAATGGGTGGTCGCCCCTTTAAATAAGGCGCTGCGAATGTAGCCCACCGCCACACAAGTACACCCACACCAGGGACCCCCACAGGGAGAAGGTATACACAGGCAAGGATACAGGGAATAGAGGGAAAAAACCTGGAGAGACCGCTGCTGCTGCTGCCTAGATCGGTGCTCCTGTAGGAAAGGAAGTGCTGGCATACAGGGCGCTCTATTAAAGCCTATGGGAGGCTACAAGAAAATGGCCGCCATGCATGTGTACCATGCGGCCGGAGCGATCACAGCCAAAATGGCGCCGTTTGGCGCCGAAACCGCCGCTCCCTCACCTCATGAAGGTGAAAAAGAAATTACACCCTTTGTCATAAAAAACATGGTGGACCGCCGCAGCGGCGCTGTAATGTGCAACAAGCATGATAGCATCAAGCCCCACAGCACACAGCCGTTCACACAGTCAGACTGACACAGAGTGCAGCACAGCCCCCCCTCCTTGCAGCCCACAGCATGCAGTGTGAGAGATAGGGAAGCATCAATAGTGTGAACACAGGGCAAGGTAACACAGTCCCAGACTGACACCCCCCAGACAGACAGGTCCCCACATAGATACACTTACCTCTTACATGGCGTGGGGGACCCGCACAGGCGAACAAGCCGCTGTACATGAGACAGGGAGAGTCGCATCCAGGACGCAGCAGAAGGTGGGTTGAGAAACCGCACAGCGTCCAGTGAGGTAGCCACCTCACCCTAGCATCCCTGCACGGAACAGGGATGGGTCGTTCAGAAAACTCAGGAGCGGTACCTGACTGAACGCTCGATGGCGGGCTGAGAAGCCACTGACCCACAACCTGCGACCAGGGGAGTCAGCCCGAGACGCAGCCCGCAGTATCCTCTTCATCAGTAGATCTAACTAATGCTGGTAAAAATAACAGCTAAATAAAGAAAGAGAGAAAAAACTCAAATAAAATCAAAAAAGAGAGAAGGCTGAGACAAAATGTCCCAGCATAGAAACATCCAGCTACTCCTGACAAGCTAGACATTGAAACTGAGTTGGATACAGGAAGTGGAGGGTTATGAGCTGAGGGGACCACCCCCTGGGGGTGGGATATGCTAAAAGTCTTTGTACTAACATATTCTGTTGCCTAGCTACTCCTACGGAGCAAAGGTCATAACCCCATTGTGATGAATATGGAGGGGCGGCGACTGTCGGAGGACGTAAGAGAAAAAAGGTTTCAAAAACACCTCTGTATCCAAGCATTACCGCCTCAAGCATAATAGGGACCCCCGTAACACCATTTTTTTAGGTATTGATAAGTTTGATCCGCATTGGAGGGGTGAGCCCCTAATTAGAGGCCTTTCTAGATTAGAAATGTCTTGGATTTACAAGAGCAAAACCTTTACTCCCTTTGGCCTTAATATAGACACTGACGTAAATGCCTTTATTGACAACTCTTGAATTTATTACATATCGTATTCCTGGTTATATATGGTGGTTGGAAATATATGAGGGTGGTGAACCTGTTTGTGTTATATCTATAACTTTGATCATGTTTAAACGATATCCCCCTATAAGTGGATCAGGTTACCATTTATGGTGGACCTTATGTTCTATAGATATCTAATTTAATTATGTCACCTATAATCAGGAGTCCTGTTAGAGTTGTATATGGTCAAGTCCACAACCCGCTGGAAGTGTCCCTTATGGATACACTGAAATAGGGCGTATTATGGGTTTCCAGTTATATGTGTTTAAGTTTTTATTTATGATCATATTTATGTTTACATAAATTGTGAACCCTGTGTGAGTCGCATTCTATATGCAGCGCAGCCTCGATTAGATTCGACAGCCCCTTAAATGGTGGAGCTTGGCATAATACCATTATTTACTAGGTTTAGGGCGCATTTATGTCTTAGCCTATATTTGAGCTCATTATGAGCTTAGATATCATTTGGAGGCTGATAGAGATTATATATAAAATTATTTAATGTAAGTATAGCCATATTTGTGTGGCTCATGATTTATTTTTTTTATAATTTTATTCAATATGATTATATTACATATAGGTATCATATTTAGAATTTTAATGATATTTTATTTCCAGTATTAGCCCTATTTTGGCCGTTTACATGGTAGGAGATATTACTGGCATTTTTTCCCTTATCCATTATGGCGCCTCCTATTGCCATTATAGCATCACAAAAGGGAGATATAACTTGTTTATTCACATTATCGG